>NW_009954222.1:507331-553459 GCF_000747805.2 Chaetura pelagica
TCCTCTCCTCTCCTCTCCTCTCCTCTCCTCTACTTCTTTTATTATTTTTCATTTCCCCCTTCTTTTTCTTCCCCCTCCCCCCTTTACCTATCAAAGTAGCTTTTTTTTTCTGGACCTACAAGTTTTTCTCACTGCTATACTGGTTCTCTCCCTTATCCCACAGAGGGGGGACTGAGTGAATAACAGTGTGGGGATTTATTTTCTGGCCAGGGTCAGCCCACAGGATTTACTTATAGGTTTAGATTATGTTGCTAAGGATAGCATCAATGCGGAATGCAATGTATAGAGTCTTAGTGGGTCATAGACCAAGGAATTGAATACTGAGGTAATTAAGGCTTACGCTTCTGAATCAGCTAAAATTCTGCATTTTCTGTGAGATAAGAATCTCAGATAGAAATTCAAAGACACAGAAGACAGTGGAAGATGGATGATTGTGAAGTTCAGCTGTATTTTGAATTTCTCAGGAGATAGAGATTTTAAGAACTGGTTCACTGATTACTAGACTAAATCAGTGCTCTCAGTTTCTTAATCAGTGTACAAGGTACTCATAGAATCTCAGAATGGTCTGCGCTGGAAGTGACTTCAAAGATCACGTAGTTCCAATCCCCTGCCATGAGCAAGGACACCTTTCCCTAGACCAAGTTGCTCAAATCCCCATCCTACCGGTTCTTGAATGCTTCCAGGGATGACACATCCACAACTTCTCTAGACAACCTGTTCCAGTGTCTCATCATCCTCACAGTGAAGGATTTATTGCTAATGTCTAACCTAAATCTACCCTCTTCCAGTTTAAAAACATTACCCCTTGTCCTATCACTAAATGCCCTTGTAAAAATCGCCTCCCTATCTTTCTTGTAGGCCCCCTTCAAGTACTGTAAGGCTGCTATGAGGTCTCCTTGAAGCCTTCTTTTCTGCAGGCTGAACAATCCTAACTCTTTCAGCCTGCCTTCATAGCAGAGGTTCTCCAGCCATTGGATCATCTCCATGTCCCACTCCGGACTTGCTCCAACCGCTCCATGACCTTCTTATATTGGGGGCTTCAGAACTGGACACAATACTCCAGGTGGGGTCTCATGAGTGCAGACTAAAGGAACAGAATCAGTCCATCAGCAAACTTGCTGAGGATACACTCTTGTTCCCTCATCCAGGTAGTTGATGATGATGTTGAACAGGACTGGACCCAGCTGTGATCCCTGGGGAACTAGTTACAAGTTTCCAGCTGTACTCTGCACCACTGATCACTACTCTCTGTGCTCTATTGTTTATCCAGCTCTTAATCCATCTAATTGCCCACTCTCCTACCCCACACTTCCTGAGCTTGCTCATGAGGATGCTATCAGAGACAGTGTCAAAAACCTTGCTAAGGTCAAGGTATACTACATTCACTGGTTTCCCTGCATATACTCATTCAGTCACAACATTTTTGAAGGCTATCAGGTCTTGTTTCCTTTCTCTCTGTTGGTTCTGTATTGAATAATCAGAGTAAATAATCAAACTTACTTCAATGGGACTTGGATCAGGTCCTGAAAGACTGAATGAGAAAAATCCTTTTACTGAAATTACACGAAGAATCCCTCCACCTGTATTCATTAATTATTCTTTACAACATACCTGCTTCTCCAACAAAGATTGTCTTTGGTACATGGTTAAAACAAAATGGAAACTACGAACGACATCTTCATTCTTGGCATTGAAAAATACTCTTTTGTAAAGGTACAAGTAGCACAGAAGAGGACAGTACTGCCTTTCTTACTGTTTACATTTATGTTTTCAGAAATGCATAAATAAAATGTTTGGTTTACTGGACCTTTTTCAATGCCATGTAGTACACATTTTATACAAATGTAATATTTATTCACACATATTCATGCCGAATTTGATGCAGGGTGTAGAAACTTAACACTAATTATTTTTCTCCCCATAAATCTTATTGCCAGAACTGTGTGGATATAGCTTTATGTTATCAGCTCTGTTTGCTAACACTGTCAGGGGAACATAGTGAAGAAATAACCAAATAAACAATGCCCATTCAACATTCATCCTGGTCTCTTCTTGCAGTGAGATAAACACCTGTATGTAATTCTCCCATGATGAAATGAAGGCTGCAAAGGATGATTCTGTTGCGATCTGTCTCACATACTGGTTTCTCCAGCAGAAACTAGTGTAAATACAAATGGTTAATTAGCTTTCAAGGATAGAAAATTAATTTTGAGGTCAGGCTCAATTATTAGGACACAAGGTTGGAATGTCAAGCATCCAGGTACCACCACACTTTTTTTATGTAATCATGGGTAAGCTGAGCAGGCCAAATCCCAAGCAACACTCAGATATCTAAGTCCCATTAAAATTAGTAGAAAACATGTGCCTATATGTTAGCGATGATCTAGGTCTCAAGCTCCTTAGCTTAGAAATGCTAAATGAGTCAGTTCTACATTTGAGACAGAATGGCTGAGAGACCACTTCTTTATCCTGCAGAGACAATGCTAAGTACCTTGCACTCGCTAATAGTTTCTATTTAACTTACTGTTCACTGTTGGGTAGGTAAATAACAAACACCAGAGTAAATTCACTGCTTTACCAAGAAAGAAATTAAATAATTAAGACTCTTTAGAGAAAATGCACAATGCTTTCTAATACAGGACTAACAATTATTCATTTTTAGCAGAAGGAAAAACAGTATGAGGCATATTCCGTGCTAAAGCACAAAAAAAATGTTTTTCATGATTTTTCTTGATCTGACAGTACACTTTTAAAGTAAAAAAGTATAAACATTATTGAGGAATTCTTTATTCCTTTGGGCCTCTTAGGATTCAATTAAACTAGTTATCAGTCAGAATGGTATTGATTATGCATGATGTCTATCTGAGAACAACCTAGGTCTTGTGAGACAACTTGAACTTATTCCTGGTACAAACTTTCTTTATCACTATGTAGAACTGCTTAAGCCTTTTTACCCTTGGAGATATCTAAATTCACTTTTCCAATTTAAAAGGTGTAAAAGTTCACAACATTGGATCTTTCTACCTTTATTATACATACCACAGAGACTTCTGGAAACCTCTGTCAAAGATGTGAAGTATTCCTTATTTCATTAGAAAATTATCTAAATTGCTAGACACTAAAGCTATTGTGTACTGCTCATATACTTTTTTGTGTGCATAGTCAATACAAAGAATATCAGACATTGTGAAAGGCTCAGAGTGCATTCAAGTCTAGTGGGAGTTAAACATAGTGATCAATATTTACTGAACTCTAAGGGTTCTCACCAGAGATTCTGCTGCATGGCTGTGGCTAGGCCATGTTTAGTCCTCCCCAAACCAAAGATTTCCAATATTTTTTAGTTTTAACTGTGATGGCAAAAAAGGCCACTGCCCTTGTTAGAAGTTATGGTCACTTCCCTAGTTCTTCCAGTTAACTATTTTGTCTCTCTCTAATATATTTTAGTGAAAAAAAAGATTATTCTAGGCAATTTGAAACATCATAACCTGTTTTATCTGCTGACTAATTAAGAAAATTAATACAATTTAGTAGGCACAGAGACAAAATACTTCTCAGTTGAATGCTCTTGTGATTTGTTTCTACATTTTGTTTTCTAAATTTTTTATTAACCCTAAACAGTGGTCTATCCCAGGTTCTGGATTCAAACAAAAATCAGGTTGGAATTTCTATTTTAATCCTGAAGTCTGGTGCCTAACTATTGGAAAGGTTTGCATGATCAGATATACACTCTGACATACAGTTTTTCTTACTCTCTGCCTACACTAGACTAATTAAACAGATAATTTGGATTGCCTTTATAACTTTATTGCATCCTCAGAGACATGACCTTTCTGCAAGGAACAAGATTCTGAAATATATGTTTGAAATACAAGGTTTACAATATCAAACATAAAAGTCAGTCATTTGTTTTGCCTGGATAGATACATTTTGAGCTCAACAACTATCTTTTTTTCCTAGTTTATAGAAACTTTTCTCATTTTTATGTTCTTCATACATCTTTCTCATATGTGCATTTAATGGTAATAAGCGCACGTAATAATGGAAGCACAGAATTTTGCATTTCACCTTTTGTTACTTGTCTTTCAGTGTTAATTCTGCTTCTGCTATAACTGTGTGTCTTTGTCTTATTTTAAATAAGTAAGAGTTATTGTTGATTTAATGTAATAATACACCTATATTAAATTTTCCATTGCTTTACCAAACAGTTCCTCTGTGCTACAGTTCTCCTTTTTTTCAGTTCTCCTACAGTACAGAGGTGCTACAGTTCTCCTTTTTTTTTTTCATAGTGCTCACTCACTCTTTGCTGTTTGCCAGTGGATACAATGGACAACTTTTTTAAATTTCAGTGTTTTTTTAATGCACCTTGTCTTAGCCTGTACTCATTCTGATAAGATTGGTATACTGTTGGTGTTCCTGAGCTCTGTACTGTTTATTCAGCTGATATTGAGTGCCTTTTCTTTAATTAATTTAGAATTTTCAGTATTGTCAGAGTATTTATCTACTTTCAAAAATTGTTATTATTTGTGATAGTTCAATCATAGAATGGCAGGTTGGAAGGGACCTCAAGGATCATCTGGTCTGGCCTTTCTAGGTAGGAACACGGTTTAGATAAGATGACCCAGCACCTCTTCAAGATGAGTCTTAAGAGTGTCCAGTGCTGGGGAAACCACTACTTCCTTGCAGGAGATTATTTCAATGACTAACTGTTTTTATAGTGAAAAATTTCATTCTAATATCCAATCAGGATGTTCCCAGCAGTAACTTACACCTGTTACCTCTTGTCTTTTCCTTGTAAAGGGAAGAGACTCCTTGTTAAAAGGAGTCTATTTTCTTTGTAGCCATGCTTTACTGGAACACGGCCATAAGGTTCCCCCTAAGCCTCCTTTCCTCCAGGCTGAATGAACCCAATTCTCTCAGGCTTTCCTTTTATAGCAGGCTTCCCAGTCCCCTGATCATCTTTGTGGCCCTTTTCTGGACTCTCCAACCTGTCCACATTTATTTTATTATTTTTTTTTTGTATAGCAGGGATGAGACCTGAACACAATTTTGGCCTGACAAGTACTGAGTAGAGCAGGTTGATGACTCCTTTAACTTTGCTGGTGATGCCCTTGTTGATGCAACCCAGCATTCTGTTGGACTTCTTTGCAACTGAAGCAGCACAGTACTCACTCATATTGAGATTGTTGTCCACCAGGACCCACAGGTCCCTTTCCATAGAGTTAGTCTCCAGTCAGCTGGATCCCAGTCTGTGCTGCACTTCTGGGTTGTTTTCCCAGGTCCAAGACCTTACAAGTGTCCTTCTTGAACTTTGTACATTTCTTGTTAGCTCACTCTTTCAGCCTGTTGAGGTCTTCCTGGAGGATAGCTCTCCCAAAATAAGTTTCTACCTCCTTTGTTAAGGGTTAATTTTAATTCAGGAACCTCCTAGATCCCTTTATAGTATTTGGTCAATTCTTAATAACTTATCAGAGATAAAAGACTTCTATGATCTCTTAAGAATTATGACATTCAACAGTTTTGTTATCTTTCTGGTTTTTTTTAATTTCACTGTTTAAAACCATGTGTCTCATGTGATTAATGCTATGCGGAGTGCCAGAGTACTAGAATCTCTTACTTGTTGAAGTAGACCTTGTCTAATTTAATGGGAAATAAACTGCAACAAATTGAATGGAACCTGTGATTGTACGACAAAAGGTTGCTTTCCTTGTGTTCTTCTGCACTGGCACTTGTTGCTCAGAGACCCTGGTTGAAGCAGTGTTTCTTCTGCATTTTCAGAGATTTTTCTGCACATATGCAGTTTTTAGCCACTCATTCTTCTACTTCAGGCTACTTTGAAGTAGGTGATTCATTTGGAACTTTAGTATTTTCTTCTATTTTTAGCCCCTCCAGCCAAAAATATTTAAAGGAAAAGTTTCCAATGCTACAAAAGTGATCAGTAACTCTTAGAATTGATAATCTAGATGTATACAAGATAGGGAATTAGGGGAAAGAAGCTCCAAGTTTATCATATGCACTGAAACACAGGCTTCTTTTCTTATTCAGGATAAGGACATGCTATTCTGAATCCATTTATGTTTCACCAAAAATAGCACTCAACTACATTTTCTCTCTTAATTATGTGCAAAGTAACAGCATTAAAACTCTTTGGATATTACAGTGTCTAAGTAGTCAGTAGGAGAATATGAAATTTCAGCTGAAATTAATCAAAACCTTCCGTGTTACTCAACTCATACACACAGATGAGTGCATACAACTATGGCTGCAGTCATTGCTCCTAGGTCCTTGTGTCCCATAATAAGTGTAAAAGCCAACAAGTCAGCTAGCTGTAGATTATTCCGTATTTAAATGTTAGCAATTTAAAAGTTTTTCCTCTTTCCTGACTCCTATGCTCATGTCATTTTCATAGAGAATCACTCTTCAGGCCAAGTTGTAAAACAGTTCTTGCCTCCAGCTGTCACAGTTAAGGTGAAGCCCATACTTTGATGGATTCTTATTACTTATTAAATATTTAATAAGCTCTGAGACTAGTTCAAGGCTGTATTTCACTCTTCCCAAGTAATTTTGATGCTGCTTGTCAAGGAAATAATGCAAGCTGAATGAAGCGCACACAGCACTAGTTAGCAGTTTACATATCTGTCAGTAATAATAACTTACAGATGTATAATCAGTTGTGGGTTTTTTTCCATTTTAGCATACACCAAGTTGCATTTCAAAGTATTATTACCCTGAGGGTAAGAAGAAAAAAGTGCTGGAAACAGATACAGAAAACAAAAATCCACCAATATCTGATCATTGTGCTAAAATTTGAATCTTAAAAGGACTCTTTTTTTTCCTTTTTTTTTTTTTTTTTTTTTTTTTTTCTGCATTTGCACAACTTTTAGTATATTAAGAGCAGCAAGTAAGGTCTAGGCTCAACAAGCAACTTCCTGTTGTTTCTCTTATCTTTAATTTCTTGCTTTTCCTCTCTTTCCTGTCATCTTTTTATCTAATAAGCATTGACTTTCTTATTTCAGAGACTCTGCAATATTCTGAAATGAGGATTGTGATCTTGAAGATTTGTTTTATCTCCATGGAAAAGTGATAACAAAAATTATCTGAAAGTGCATCCATTTTTGAAAGCATAATGTACAGCAGTTGGAATAGTATTGCTGGTAATTTGGAAAATATGAAGGATTATTTTGTTTTATTTTGAAACTTCATAAATTAAATTCTGTTTATACAAGTTACCTCACTACAATGCCACTTGAGTCCTCAATATCATTGTCTAACCACAGCAGGTAGTGTGACCAGCTTCATTAATTCAGTTTCATTAATTAGTTAGCCAATAGCTATTTTTGTTTCTTGAAGAATAACCATGATCGATAAAAGGACATTTGCATAAAGATGGTGTAAACAAAAGTATCAAATAAACCATGACATATTGTTGTTCACAATTTGTGTTTTAAATTTCACACTTATTTAAAGATTGGCAATTAAAGTGGCATTAAAATGAACTAAGAATGAAGCAGCATAGCAAGGCACTAGATATTAGCAACTTGAATACATTTATCATAGAATATTCACATCTGTGAAGAACTAAAGAAAATTGCTAAAATGTGATTTCTATCAGGAAATAGAATGTGTATATAATTTTGGGAGGCTTCTTTGACAATTATATGGGATATAATTGACATATAATCTTTTAATTCTCTGTTAACAGGTGAAAATTTCAGTTTAAAAATATTGAGCTACCAGGGTGAGCTAGATGAAAATATGTTGAGATTGGAAGTGTCAATATTTTATTTAATCACTGTCAAAATAATTCAATATTTCTCCTTTAGACAAAATATTCTACTATTTTTGTGGACAACTGTATTCTTACTCAATGTGAAATTGGATCAGAAATTCCTATATTGCAAATCTGTATCACTGTAACCCAGAAAATACATTATTGCTATTGTCTGTCACAGGCTGCAGATCTAGAATAGGTGGGAGAACATAGACATAGGGTGATCACAGAAGCCTGGAAAAAACAGAGACAAGGTGAATGCAGAATCCAATGTCTTTAAGCTTCTCCCCAGTGTTCAGCTAGTGGTCTTCAAATTAATATAACCCTGAAAGCCACAAAAAAAGCAATTCTAGAGTTGATAGAAAGAGAGCAAGCAAGTATCTGTTATATGTAATGCACATCATATATTGTAAATTCAGATCTATGGTGGACTTGTTGGTGAAAGACCAATATAGAAGGAGATCATATGTGTATAAAAATGATCCCAAGTGGATACTAGAATGAGGAGGAAGAAACCATTAACCTTAACATCATACTTCTTCCATCAAATGACTTGGTGCAGTAATGACTTGCCATCCCAAACCTCCAAGACCTGAAGCTATTGACCATAGGATGCAGAGAAGCAGTGAAAGAATGACCATAATGCATAAGAAAGGGGTAGATACTACAGAGTTTGTGTATACATCATTCTACCTGCCTGTTATTCAACCTGGAAGTGATGAAATGGATGTAACCAGAGTAATAGTTCTTTTACACTGACAAGACTTTAATGAGACTGACAGTGAATCCTCAGCTTTGTATTTATGATGTGTTCCCTTTGCCCATAACAAGATTTCGTGTGTAACTGGTAGGAATTCAAGTGTTCTGTAACCTGAATGTAACAAATTGGTAAGACATCCATGTAACCATAAAAAAGTCTTTCTTTCTTTCTTTTTTTTTTTTTTTTTTTTTTTTTTTTTTTTTTTTGTACTTAAAAAAAAATTCAGGTGTCAATATTTCCTTTTTCAAAAATTTAATATAATTATTATTTTTAAAAGGAAAATATTTCTATTCTTATGCTTCCCTTCTCTAAACTATTCTGTGGTTTTGCTCTCAGCTTCATAAATGTCATTAAATGATGCAACTTTTGAAAATTCTCGACAGGTGCACTTGGCACTCAGTGGTTCTTCCACCCCATTATTTATCTGTAGGTTTAGTATGAAAAACAAAACTAGTTTGACTCTACATTTTTCCCCACCATCCAAGATTCTGTGGATTAGCATGTAAGAGATCTTTTGCCAAAAAAGACTTCAGTGAATTCTGCTTGTCCTGTGTTACCCATCCTTAGCCTCAAGATCTTATAATTTTGAGTAAAGTGAAATTGCAAAGGCACAAAAAAGGAAGATTCAGTATAATGTACTACTAACTATCTGACCACTTGTTTGTCAGCACAAAATAACTTTCTTATTCCATGGTCGTGGTGCATCTCCTGAAGTCAATGTACTAAACAGTTTCTTTGAAGCTTTCCATCTACCTTCAATTACAAGCATGAATTCTATGAAGAAATTTAAAACACTAGATAATTATGTGTTTGTAACAGGACATGTCTGATTTGCTCATGGACTGCTTCTTTAAAAAGTGTGGGTCAAGCACATACAAAGTAACAGTCCTGCACTCTGAGTCAGATGAAGACATGTGGAAAGCATCATGCTTTCTGCCTGCTGCTTCTCTGTCTAAGCATTTGCTCACCAGTAAGAGGCACCTGCATCTCAGCATGGGAGGAAAGAGGCCAAAAGAAAGAGACCATGTGATGATACCTAAGATAAGACTGCAGTTCTTCAAGCAAATAGATGTCTCAGAAAAGCAGGTAACAGAAGCATACATACTCCAGAAACTGAAAGACTTTTCCTGGGGATTCAGAGGCAATGATGTAGAGCTTATGGGAGCTCAGGGAGGCCCTAAATGGTTTCTAGATTGAGAGCAAGAGTGAAGGACAGGTGCTGTAGTGCGGAGGTTTAGACTGGTGTACAGATTTCTGAAAACTTCTTGTCCTCTGGTTTGAAATTTAAGTTGTCTGTCACTCATTACTGAAATGCTTTCTGGTGTTTATATGTGTACATATGTATTTATGTGTACACTTCAGAACTCTTTTTTTGCTTTCCCTGAATAAACATTAATGTTAACTTTTTAATTGGATTAACTTCTGTAAATGTGATGGGGAAGGATCCAGTGAAAATCTGAACAAAGGCTACAAGACAATTTTCTTATTTAAATTATATGCAGAATCAAAAGTAATTATAATATCACACATGATTATGTTTATTTTCTAATTGTAATATGATGCCTTTTTATGTGAGACACTAAAAGCTCTGATATGTTATTAAAGTTAGGAGAAAAACATGTTGGCAAGATCCAGTGTCTTCTAAAAAAAACATACAAGATGTTGACTTGCTGAATATTATAAGAAATTAAATGGCAAGAGACAATTTCCTTCCTTACTGAACACTCATTATGCCCCAATATTTTGTAGTGCTTTCTCAGAATTTTATTTAATCTAGTGTTAAAATTCCTTCTTTATTTCCTTCTCCTCCCCATATTATTTTCTGTTTTCTGTTTTTTTAACCTCACCAATTCTTTCTGACCTCTGAAATTTTAACATTATATATCAGAGGTCTTCTGTCCAGAAAGCTCAAGGGGTTAAGTGACTTTTTGCTTCAGTTTGGAGGACTCCCTAACAAGTTTCTTAATTTCTGCTGGTTTTGATAAAACATGTAATTTATCCTTCCAAGTTGAAGAGGTTTACTCATACCTAAAAGAACTCAGTACCTTTTTTGAAAACAATCTTTCTTTGATTACTGTGTGTATAAAAATACAACACTATCATGTTACATGTGCCATTAAGCATTCTTAATGGCACGTGCAACATAATAAAATAAGCAGAATGGGCAATGACACGAATGATTATATGAATGGGCAATGATATGAATGATTAAAATGCCTCAGTTTTCTGTGAGATAAAATAAGCATAGACTCTAGGCCCAAGTGAGCTAATTTTAATTTTCTTTATACTTACATTCCTTTAGTTTTAAGAGTATTGAGGACATTGATCATGTGGAAATTTCTGAGGTGAAGGCATCTGCTCTATGATTAAAATAAATTAAAAAAATATATAATCTAAAACAATTTTTAAGAATACCTACCTAAAGTAATTAACCTCAGTAGAACTGGGCTTACTTCTCTGAGAGAAATTGTAATATATCCCTTGCACAGGCTTTTTTTCTGTGCCATGAGATTACCAACTTTGTACAGCTCCCTGAAAGACACTCACCAAGGAGAGGTAATTCAGTGACGTAACATATCCTTATCTCACTCCTTACCCCATGACAGAATATATGGGACAGCACTGAGTAACTGGAAGAGGGAGGCAATTGAGAGTGTTGTCGAACCTGAGTCAAATGGTGACACATGTCAATGGTCATGGGAAAGTGAGCGGAAAGCAAAATGTTTAAGCACATGTGATAATCCAGTGTTCAACCATAAACTGGGGACCCCTCGTGTATTTCCTTGCACCCGTGGGGGCAACAGTGGGCCTGTGCCACCCAAATTAGCCTGAGAAAAGGCAGCTACACTTCTTACAGAGGATGTATCCCAGCTCCCCTCACACTACCATGCCAGTGGAAACCTGCCTTGCGCTTACTCTGTATCGTTGTTGCATTTTTGAACAGTTAGTTAGTGTTCTTACTTACCTCACACATTCTGCAGACGTTAACACTTTCAGACATGAACATTGACCCACACGAAATCACAGTAAGTTTTTTTTTCCACTATATAATTACAAGTCTATTTTTTAAACTAGTTCTTTATCCTTTTCTGTGTCTTAATCTGGATCTCCAAAGCTTGAAGTTTTAAGCTGAGGCCTGTCATGTAAAACTTGATCAAAGGCTTGCTACAAATCCAAATAAAATATATGCAGAGTCATTATCAACCTTGCCTGTAACAAAAAGATATAGGTGCAAAAATCTTAGGCTGTAGCAATGTATTTGCAGACATTACAATATGATCTGCTACAGAGGACTACTCTTTTGATGTTTCATTTGTAGTGCGTATTGTTCCATGAATAAAGTAATCCTTAATAATTTTTTCCTCTGCAAAGCAGAAAAAGAATGCCAGAGTGAGTAAAGCATAACATTAAGAGCTGCAGTTCCTCTTTAAGAAGAGTAGTGATTTTGATCTCGGATTCTTTTGTTATTTTGGGGTTTGTTCGTTTGGTCCTGTGTATTTGAGATAAAGAAATTTTTTGGCATTTGTTGCCAAATATGGCAACTAGACCCAGCTATTTTGTGAGACTTCTCCCCATTAAATATTATCCATTATTACCCCCAGAGCAACGCTCTCCCCTTTTTCTTGTTATGATGTGCCATATCACATCCTACTTACATTCTATTTAGTTTCTTTCTAATAGTCAAATATGATTAATTCAGTATATGCAGACAGATAAGAGTAATTTATTTGTTTTATCAAGATTAGTGCAATTTCTTGAGTTTTCGTATAGTGTGAGTTGATGCACTATGCAGAAAGAAACTTGGAACTCTATTGTCTCCAAAGTGTAAGACAACACATCTTGTAAATGTATTTTTAAAAAGCAAATTAATAAGAAAACCATGATAGTTGTTAAGGAAGATGTGGGCAAGAAGGAAAAAAAAAAGTTTTTAAATGCTAAATGTTTTCGAATTCTTATTAATGGTACAACACAGAATGGATAGCTAGTGGAGGATAACACCCTACTAAGATAATTTCCTTCTGTATCTTGAGGTAAAGCAAGACAGATTGCAGATACTGACATTATTTTATTACAGGAAAGAAGCCTAGAAAGTTTAATTTTTGCACTGAAGCAGATAATTAGGAAGTTATAGCTATTAAGAGTTGATGAATTAAGTACCAGAACTCTGAAATATACCTACTTCTTTACCCTCAGCTTTAAACTTCAGCTAGGTTTTGAAACATTGTTTCTACTTATTACACTTTCACATTTCATTCTCTCTCCACTTCATACTTAGTTGTGGATTAGGGATGGGTTTTGTTACTGAGGTCTTCTGAATAAAGTTTAGAGTCCATTGTAAGGGCAACTAGGGAGTGATGTAGTCAGAAGACAGGATGAGAATAGTGAAAGATGATACTAGCAAGCATGGTGAGATTTATGAATTTGAGCATCCTACCACGTTTTTACTTCCCCCAAAGACATACTTATCTTGAAGAAACTTGATTAAAATAAATTGGTAGGAATTTGAAGAAAAGCCTCTATCATGCTTGTTTGCCTTTGTGTCATCAATTAGACTAATGAAAACCTGTGGTTAATATTCAGTCCAGGTCTTATTTTCAACAATGGAGTTATACCACGGACTTGTTTTGAAGTCAGATGTGCTGACAAGCTTCCTGATAGTTGCACCAGCAAGCAGTTCCAATAATTATTGATATATTTTATTTGGGAAATAGGAAATAATGTTCTATTGCTAAAATTGTGTTTTGCTGCCTCTACAGAATGTTTCCATGATGTTGGAGTTTGATTAGTTATATGGACTTAATTCTCTATTGCCTATTTCTGTACAGGAGCATTTCTTAAAGTGCAACCAACATAATAGTATGCCATTGCAGGGAAACTTAGAGTGGAGTGGCTACATGAGCAAACCACAGTAACAAAAATTCATTAACAAAAAATCTAAAATTTGTTTACTAAGCAGGATAGGTATAGTAATATACCTTACAGTGAGAGGATAAGGGGTAATGGCTGTAAACTGAAAGAAGAGAGATTTAGGTTAGAGATCAGATGGAAATTCTTCAGTGTAAAGGTAGTGAGACCCTGGAACAGGCTGCCCACGGATCTTGTGGGGGCCCTATCCCTGGAGGTGTTCAAGGGCAGGTTGGATGGGGCTCTGAGCAGCCTGTTCTAGTGGGAGGTGTCCCTGAGCATGCAGGGGAGTCGGAACTTGATGATCTTCAAGGTCCCTTCCAACTCCAAACATTCTGTGATTCTGTGATTCTGTCATATCAATTCTAAGATTTCCAGGACAAATATACACTGTGCAAATGTACTCATGCCAGTTAAGTCGCTTGCTCCTCTGGCCCAGATGTGTCTGGCACCATAAAAGGATGCTCACTTTCCTTTCAATGAGGCTGCCTCACAGCCTAGCCCCCACATGCAGCTGTTGCCACTGCAGTTTAGCCTTCTGCGTGGTGTTGGACATCAAGTTCCACTCCAAGGGGCTACTGATACACCTATTTATTGTTTTTGGATACGCCACCCATGGCCTCTCACATAGCCCCACACCAATCTCCTTGACTTTCCTTATATCTCAAGCCAATAAAGTAATTGCTACATGGGTGACTGTCACACTGTGGTCTCTCCCCAAGCATGTTTCAAGGAAGTAATGTTCTTAAGCATTCATTTGTGTTTCTGTGTGTTTTTCCTGCCCAGACCTAAACCATTAGAGCAGGACCAACATACTCCAGGTTGGTGCTTTCAGAAAGTCCTGCCCACAACTATCACTGCTTTTTTTTTTTTTTTTCCCAGTGGATGGCAGAGCATAATCTTAAGGACTGGAAATAGGCAGGTAAGTCTCAAGATCCTCTTTATCTGAGTAGGTCTTTCAGGAAGGTTTCACTCATAGCATATATCTAAACCAACATACTAGTGTTACCAGGTTAAAATGCTTTATAACTTTTAACTGTATTATAGACATTTTTGAGCATCAGGAGGATAATTTGAAGAACTGGGATGACACTGATGGGCAGAGGCCAGAGCATGACCTTATTCTGGAAATTGTTGGTTCTTGACCATGGTCCCCAGTTAATATACAACTATTTCCCTAACTCAGGAAGTATTAATGGAGATTTTTAATGATGAAGATACAAAAATATATTAACTCAACATGGATATAATTAAACTGATATTATAATTTCCTATTTTTGTAAAGGAAACCAATTTAATCTTAATTTGGCTCACTTGCTTTTATTGACTTTTGATAATCATAGATTCATAGATTTTCTATAGCCAGAAATTATTACTGGACAGATGCAGTGTGCACAGTCTGCAGTTTCATCTCTGATTTTAATATTTAGTGAGCCTATATCCAACAATTTATACCATGAGCAATAACAAAAATAATTCTAGTCAGTTTAGAAGTAATGTAGTAACTTAATACATAAATGTTTAGTCTGCTTTATACAGACAATCTCAGTTTATAATCAAGGAAACTAAGACACAGAGTGATGAAGTGACTTCAACATTTTATGTATAACCATCAGCCTGTAATGTATTTCTGTTCTGACTCAGAACCCAGTACTTCACACATTATATAATGCTCCATAATATACTTAGAATTCAATATTTCTTACTGTTAAAAGTAAGTATTTAACCACATAAATACCTACCTTATTACATACCTCAGTTATTAACAGAATTAGTGTACTGAAAGAAGATGATGAGTACATGTTAAATTATCATCTGTGAATTTGGAGCCCTTGATTTCTGAACTTTGGATTTGTCTTACAAAAGTATTGAAGGCAACAGCTTTTAGCTTTCTGAAGACACGTCTTTTCAGAGATAAAGTGCAGGACAAATCTTAGGAGGTAGAGAAATTAGGTATTTCTGAGTAGCGTGGTGTTGAGTGTGATAGTATATGCATGCCTAAGCTTTGGATTTGGTACTTCTTAAAATTCCTGAGGTTTTGCATAATGGGATTTGAGCCACTAGGCTCAAAGACCTGTGAAGGTGGAGCTCCCAAATGATGACCTGTATAACACATTGCAGAATCAGAATTACAAAGCTTCTCCTGTGCAGGGAGAGCATACAATAAAGTGTCATATTTTACCTGCTGTGTAAGAACTTGCAATGAACCAAACCAGATTCAGCAGAGACAGACCAGGTAATGGGCTGGCTTCAGATTCAGTGCTAATAAAAAGTAGTTTCCCATTACTCAGTCATTTTCATTTTTTAATACTTCCTCTAAATAAATTGATCTGATGTTAGAGTATAATATGAACATTTTTACTCATTTTCTTTAACTTTTTTTCCCTATGTGAGTTTCTTTACAACTAATTTTCAAATTGCAAGGCATATTAAAAAATTGTGCTTAATCTTAGTGACAGCTTAACCTAAATGAGTTTAGAATTCCTTTGGGAATATAATATAGTTCATCAGGTCTGCAATTATTATTTTATTTTTTTTTTTTGTTCCAGTGAAGATCATTGCTGATTTATTTATAATATTCAAACCTAATTAAAATGTCCTCTAATTATTAGGGATATTTAACCTACTCTAAGGCAATATAAAAGTGAAAATAATTAGAACAACAGAAGAGTAAATGAATATAAAGAATAAGTATACTAATTGTAAGATAGTATTAGAAAAAAAAAATTCTGGAAAATTTATCCATAGTTTTGATAATATCCTCTGGTTGCTAAAATTATCTGTATTTTTTATTTGAGAATGTATAAGAAAGGTGTAAAAAAAGTATATGCTTAGAAAGTTTTCCTAAGGGGTAGAGGCTAGAGAATCTGGGAGAGAAAAACTCCATAATTACTACCTACACTGTAGTTACACTACAGCACATTTTAAAACGGTTGTGTAAGAACCAAGTGATTCAAATGAAAAATTAGTGGTTAGAAACTGTTTTTGTAATCTCTGCAATGTAATCACCCTGTTTGGCTTATGAATGTCTGAAAATATTTTCATGTGTTTCTTTGGAATCAATTTATTAATTAAAAAATTAGGTCAGCTCCACTGACCTAATTAACTAATAAAACCAACTAGGTCACAATTAAGATTCTCCTTTCACATAGGTGTTTTCTGTCTCTTTAGTGCCATCTGTAATTTAAGTCTGCAGGACTAATACAGTTATTTTATGCTTCTTGTATCTTACTTTGTGTCACGTGATCTGCTTATGTAAAATAACGAGTTCCACAGCTAAGAAAAATGAAGGATAACCTACATGAAATGCCAAATCTAACATCTCTATTATTAACGTAATTTTTGGTCTGTGCGAAAATATAAGGGTGAACAACATCTTATGATCTTCACTTCATTGTCACTGCATCGTCCAGGGAACTAGAAAGGTTACTGGTTTACATGGATTGAGCTTCAAGAATTTGCCAACTAGCAGATTAGAATGTGCTGAATAGACATATGTTACTGGGTTAGGTTGGTTGCTGTCTGTGCTACAGAAAAAAAAAAAATCCTGTTACTTCATAATTATGTTAAAGCTGTATCTTTATCCAAGCATAAAGAGTTTCAGAGCACGACTTGGTTCAGCTTTTGTTTTAGGTCTACATTTACAAGAAGTTTGTTGGAACAGGATGTTGAGCTGTATAAATAGCACTCTACTGAAAGATCCAAAGTGGTTACTCTAAGCTATTTGTCTTGGTTTCCATTGTAGTCTGTTAAGGAGGTAAGATAATCCACCTAGACAATGTGTTAACCAAATTAGGCACCTATTAAAAGAGGGGATAAGTCATTTTATTTGCATGTTTGTAAGAGACCTAAAATAACTTAGATGAGAGGTCTAACCTTTCAGATAGTTATAGTAAGTTAAGAGAGTTATGGCAAGATAATAATTATAGTAAATTACTCATGCTTCTTATAGTCTGATCATAGAACAGATTTTCTAATAGTTCTTGGTACAGAAGAAATCCCCTATATATAAAATAACACAAGAGAAGCCCTAAATAATCCCTGAAGAAAGTGTCTCATGGGAAAACAGGCACTCCAGAAAGACTTAGCTAGGAAGTATCTTAGTTGTAGGAATAAAAGTTGAGAGAAAATCTTCTAACTTCCAGAACTCATAAATATGTTGAAAATCCTTCTGTCAAGTAGTTAGATGACTCAGTTAATTCAAAATAGCAAAAGAGTGATAATCTAGTGATTATCTTTAGTGTGAAAGTAAAAATGCCAGCTGAAAGATGATCTAATGCCCCTGGAACACATTTTACATAAGTCCTAAATCTTGCTGTTTCCAAAAGTTTTACTGGAAGGAAATGAAAAGTTATGGGAATTGATTCCACTCAAAAGCAATTGTTGGTTACAATCAAGGTCAGAAACCTACTTGCTTGGCCAAAGATGACTGCATCATCGTGGCTGCCATGATCCCCTTTTTAGATAATGCACCTTGTGAACTGCTGTTCTCTTCTAGGATTCACAAAGAGAGTTGTAGTGTAAATGCTACAGCCAGTTTCTTCTGAGGGTAATAAATATAATTAAAACATCCAATGTATGATCTGAATAAGATTTTGGTAGACTATACTTCAAATTGTTCCACTATTATTATATATTTATTTATATTTTCGAAGGAAGAGATATTGTAGTCAAGTTTAAACTAGTGCATGACTGGACAGCACTAATTCACTAATCAGTAAATAACTATAATCACAATTGCAAAAAAAAGGAGGAAATTTCATTACTAGAAATCTAATAAAATACCAATAATCAATACTTTTGTAATGACACCTACACCTCTGGACAGTACCTTACACAGTTTCCCGACTTATTTATTTATTTATGATTAAAAGATAAGTAGAGAATGGTCACTATCATTTGGCTGTATTGTATATGCAATACCACCCTCTGACTGTTCATCCTTTCTCCTATTTACCTGTCAGTACATCAGTACATTATAATTGAGGCTATAGCAAGTTGCAAGTGACTGTCCATAAATCATAATAGATTATGTCACATAATATCTAGGTTTTAGTGTAATACCTGAGCTATCTGTTGAGACAATTTGGACATTTAAATTGCATGTAATTTTCCATTATCTCAGAAACAACGTGGTTCTCCAGATAGCAGCTAGGATACACTTACAAACACAAAAACCATTAGGGAAAAAAAAAATGTATCTTGTAAAATTCTTTATTTCTTCATGAGAAATGGAAGCAGGGTATTTTCTGAGTATAATACTTTCCAAATGGTGAAAAATTAGGAAAAGTAATATAATGATCATAAGTTATGTAGAAATGATATAAGATTTATCAACTATAGATATTTATATAGCTCTTTTTCTAAAAAAGTTTTTCTTCTTGTGGAAATTAAATGACTGTTTTTACACTTCTGCATGTGACCTTAACTCTGTAAAATGAGGACTTGCTACGCTGGAGGAAGTCTAACAGGATTTTACTCTAGGTACCTAAGATAACAGCTTTAGCAGCAAGATTAGCAAACAAAGTGAAATAAAACACCAAGAGATGTTAGGGACCTTAATGGAATTTTAGTCAATAAATAGAATTTTTACCTTTTGTCTTCCCTGACATTAATGTGTGTGTAAATATATATATATATATATATAAATCATGGAAAAAAAACTACTTCTTTCTTGTGCAAGATAATAAAAAATAATGTTGCAATTTACTTGGAGAAATAATTTTTTGTCAAGCTGGCCAGTAGAGTTATAATCCTCCTGGATTTTAGTTTTCTTTTTTATTCAACCAAACTACTAGGAATCAGGTCAGCATTCATGCACAAAACACCTAAGAACTAGAAAGAATTTAGAAAAGTCTAGGTTACTCAGGGATACTTCTGGGGACAGAGACTGCAGTAACTAAGCCCAGCTTGGAAATTTGTTAATTGTAAAAATGTTCCTGAATTTTTGCTATTAATGAGATATATACATTTGCAATCCTTTATATACCAAAACCTCTAAGATACTGGGTGATTAAATCTTACAGAAAAACTGCAGAGATAAATAAATGCATATCCAGATTACTAAGAAGTATCATAATTAAGCCATAAGGAGCTAGATGATTCCAGAATTTGTCAACTATGTTGATAAAAATTGTATTTGAAATACGCGAATTTTTGTAGAATAGAGATTATGGCATCTGTGGCACAATAGTGCCAATATTGTACAGATTTAAAATGTAAGAATGGCCTCTGCTCAAGTGTTACTTACTCTATCAATGGAGATCCTTAAATTTGTCCGTCACCTCGAGTAGTGCACGTGGCTTTTTAGCATGGTAGGTACAACCTCCAAAGAAAAAAATAATTTAAAAACTTGTAAGAAGTATTAGTCCTTTAGAATGATCTTTTTATATTAGCTGACAGGAGAAATAATTACTGAATTGAAATATTCTGTTGATCTTTCTTTTTCTTCTGATATGAAGGTCTTAACATTAACTGTTTGGGTTTTTTTTTAAAAAAATCCAGTCAGAGTGATGAACCAAATAGCTGAATAATGAAATTACATGACTTATTGTAGTGTGCTTAAGGAGTTAAATCTCAGTACAATGTTTTAGCTGACTTTTCTGTAGCTGTAAACTTACCTGTGGTAATCGACTCTAAGTAAATAACCTGAGACTAAGGAAGAACATTTGGGATTGATAATTAGAAGAAATTTTATTTGCTTGCTTTGTTGAAAATTTCAGACTGAGTAAGAGTACATAGCATACCATTCTGCTTCTGTAGTAAACTTCATGAATTTCAGCCCTCTACGTATCAAAGAAACACTAGTGCTTCTTAATTTTTTTGGAGTGTTCCTTAGGTGGGAGTCACCACCCAAATACCTGGACACTGACACAATGAAAACAACTGTGTCTGAGATAGTGATTGCAGGCTCATTTTACAATCAGTGAAGAGGAATAGGTACTTGTAGGACATGAGTATAACATTCTGAGGTATATCATAATCAGAGACCAGAATGACTGCTAGATGGTCTTATCTCCCTTCGTTGACTTTAAATAAGTGATTTTTTTCAGTCTTTTCAAATAACCATAACATGATGTGTAAATGGGCTGAAAAAGTTTAAGGGAGAAGGACGAGCAACAGAGATGTGTTGCACCAGAAAACAGAATTATTTTCCTTTTAAAAAGTGTAAAATCTAAAGGTTTGGGATTAATTTTCTTTAAAAGACATGGCTGATCCCTAAGAAGCTACAAACTTGAAATAATATCTATAGCATAGCAATATGTTTCCATGAAAATAGCGGTTCTCAAAGTTCTGAAAAAATACAACTTTTCATGTGCCTTTTATGTGCCATCTTCTGCCTATAAATCCAAGCTGAACAGTTTTTCCTTTAAAACCTTACATTTTTTATTAACAAATAACTTAAATTTTAAATATGTAATTTTATTTCTAGGAAAGATCTTGCATTTACTTTCCTGTTTATTTAAAAAACACAGTAACTACCACATTTTACCATCTCTCAGCTGAGGCAGTAGCAGATCAGTTTCTGCAGGTTAGAGAATGAAGAGGACACTTCACTGAATATGAAATAAGAACTGTAAGATCCATTACATGGTTAAGAATCATATGATGTAAATTACGGACCATTTAGTTTAATACTTTGTCTCTATTGATAGAAAATAGTTGATGCTTTAGAGAACAGTGTTAGAACACAAACCAAGCTTAATAAAATTGTTCTTCTGGACAAATAATAGAAAATGTTATGGCTGTTTGATGAAATAAAGTGTAGAAAGAAAAATGAAAGAAAATACAGAAAATGCAGAGAGCACAGTATGTTCTTATGAGGGATACAGTTAGAAACTATGGCCACAGTGATCTGAAATCACCAATGCAAGTGTATAGAAGTAAATAGTATTGTTCAAGCTCATGGAAGGGCTTTTTAATGTATGGAATATATAAAGACTATGGCTCAATTATTCCATCTCTGGTAATTTTTTTGACAAAAAAGAAAGATTTGTTTGAAGAATAATGTAAAAAGATGTATAATGTAATAGTTTTGATATTCAGTGGCAAAAATATGTCAAGTTGGTCTGTCATCACTTCAGCATTGGTAAAAAATTTTGCCCTACAAATTGCTTTTAATAAATTACTGGAATTATTACAGTGAAGTGAAAACAATGTTCATGCTTTTGCCCCAGTTCATCCACCTTACAATACAGAAACTGTAATTTTTTTTTCTTCTTGTGTCAGGGTATTTTTCCCTATAGAGGAACCCTAAATATTTGCTGTCCCATAAATATGTGAACATAAACAGTGATTTATTGCAATTTAGCTCCTATTCTGTTGGAGGAGGTTTATGGCATTGAGAAAACTCATTAATCTAATTCACAGCTCATAGTTTAAACATAACCTTTACAATATATAACAACAGAAATTACGTGTCGTTATGATTTACTGTTTGTGTTTTGGAAGGGAAAAGAAGTGTGAACTTGTTTTGTCACTTCCAGTTTTATACTCCTTGATTAAGTTGAAGAATAATATGAGACTCCTATAAATAACAATATGTGTACTTACCTTTTTATTTCAGTTTATTTTTTAATATAAAATATTGAAATTCAGAAGCTGTGAGAACAGTCAGACAAGCAACTTTAAAAACCGTTTTTCCAAACAGAATCCTATTAGCCTGATCATTTATTATGACAGTAAATGTACTTAAAAGGTAGTTTTCTGAAGTTGTCTCTTGAACATCTACATAACACAGAAAAGTAAGACTAGTTCTAGCAGTGTTAAATTGCTCTTTAGGTCTTACATACTTCAGTATGCATATTTTATTAGGAATCATATTCTCTGAACTAGAAAAAAACCTCAATTTTTACTCAAGAGTAGCTGTTAATATAATAATTGTAGTATATTCATATCAGGTAATGTTATCAGTTTACCTATGCTTCTACTGAATTTTAAGAGATCTGTGATGCTTGAAAAATAGGTATATTTTTGTTAAATTATCAAAAGAACTATGAATTTTTGGTGTTTCTGTTTTCAGTAATTTTGCATAAAACAATTAATATCTGAAGAGATAGCACTTATAATTATGAAATACCAATTTTTTTAGATATACATTCGGGGGCGGGGGGTGTACTTAATATGTTTCTTATACTTTAGCTTTCTATATTATTGTCTAGAGTATTTTGTAAAATGTATGTAAGCAATGTTATTGGAATGTTGCATGGTTAAATATATTTAGTACTAATCGTTTGCATATGTTACAGTTTATGTATAGAAAGTTGAAGATACATTATCTAGAACTCTTGACCAACCAAATGACTGTTCTTTTACAGAGCTATGTTCTATGTATAAGATGTTATTTTAAAATTAAAGTGGACTTTACATAATATTTATGTTTTTCAAATAATACACTTATACTGTTGCAATATTGCTACAACAACAACAATAATAGTAATAATAATAGTCTACTAGTAAGGAATTAAGAGAAATTTAGGAATTACTTCTGTGGTAAGCTGTATTTTGTCTCTCATATTGCAAATAAAACTTGAATCTAAATTCACTAAAATTATGGTAAAAATTCCTACTGGAAAGATTGTATTATTGAAACCCTTTAATTCATAGACACTGTAACTCCTTCAAACAGTACTAAGATGTTGTTGACTAAAAACTCTTTTACAAAGAATGTTAATTACTTTTAGTTCCTCTTTCATCTGAACCATACCACCATTGGGGTCTCCTTGTGACCAAATTTAGTTCTACAAGTCATATCTTGTTTGCATTTAGAAGACGGAGAAAAATTATATTAAGTTAAATACTTGATGTTTTTTATCAGTTCCTTTATTTGCATGGTGACAGTTTTTTTTTACAATACATGACACTCATTATAAAGTTTCTACTAATGTAGTACACATTCCAGCAATGCAGTTATGATATCTATTTGAATTTATATGTATATTCATTTGCAAAATTAGCTGGTGTTAATTATTTAATTTTTTTCTAACCTATGAAAGAAGGAAACAAATGAGAGCCATCTCTTCAACAGTTATTAAGAATAAAATATAATGGTGTCTCTAATGACTTTGAAAGCATATAAATATTATTTAAGAATGAATTATTTAAAAAAAGGGAAAAAAATCACAAGTTAGAGATCATTATATAAATTGTTTAGAGACCTTGACATTTTAAATACTATTTTTTTACCCTCCCACACATTCATGTCTTTGTATCTACTGAGTAATATACTATTCCAAAAGTTAAACAGATGTTTGCAATACTCTGGGTAAAGTTTCTATGCAATGTGAAGACACTAAAGGCACATCAGTTCTTGCAATACGTTTTAAGTATGAGATGATTTAACCTTGCATTTCAGTACAATTTGGCAGTTAATTTCCCCAGAATCTCTTTTAAGATTAATACCAAAGCTGAGCAGTGGAGTGCATAAACTGTTTTCCTTCTATTAGTGTTCTTTAACAATATATTTAACTATCATGAAGAGAAGATTAAATATTAAAGGAAACCTTTTAGGATATAGTGACAGATGTTTTCAACTATAAAATATTCTAGAATCTATTTATTGGGATAACAATTTTCTATTTCTTCAAGCAATGACATAAGAGCACATTACCGATTATGGATTGTGATGTATTTAGTTTTGATGGACTCAAGTAATAGACAGCAGTTGACCATATTGCAGAAGTGTGAATCATAACAGTTAAATACTTGGCAATGTATTATGAAGATTTAGAACATAAGGTTCATAAACTGACCCAAAATTGTAAAATCAATATTAATGTATGAACAATGATGTAGTAATATTCAGAGGTCTGCTATGGAATTACAATACCCTAAGTGAAGGATTCTAGCCATTAAGAAAATGTTTTCTTGAACTCAAAATCTACAGAGTGAACAATCAAAGTGGAACACTGACATGTTTCAGAGAAGGGCTTTATATGAAGTAAGCCAGTCTAAATCTAAAAAGCTTAAGAATGTATTTAAATATTGTAATATCCATAAATCCATAAATAAACCCATATAGTGTTATACAAATCTGCTAGTTCATTTCCCTAATACCTGAAAGCCAAAAGAAGACAATTCTTACAGCTTTTATAAATCAGGCTTGATCATTCAAACCTGAAGATTAATGATTATGATCAGATGGAAGACATTTGTATGACAAGGGTATTTCCTGTCTAAACTAAATTTAATCATAGCAACTAAGAGTTCATGTAATCCTACTAAGATCTATTCCCATCATTCACTAATTCATTACTGAAAACACTCAAGATGAAGGAAATTTGGTGCATATATTCCAATAGTAAATTTAAATGTCAATTGTATCAGTGTCTCACACCTATACTATTTCTCACAGTATCCTTCTGGACAAAATGACCAGCACACAGCTAGACAAGTCCATAATATGTTGGGTGAGCAATTAACTGACAGGTCAGGCTTGAAGAATTAAAGTAAAACATTGTTATATCAGGCTGGTGGCATTCCCAAAGGCTCAATTTTAGGGCTCTTAATTTTTTTTTTATAAATTAACTCTATGCAGTAACTGAATTTATATAAAAGAAGTTTGCTGATGAAGCTAAACTAGGAGGAGCTGTAGGGTAGGGAGGCCTTACAGAGAGATCTGGATAGACTATAGAACTTACCTATCACCAACCTTATGAACTTTAACAAGAGCAAGTGCTGGATTCTCCAACTGGAACAGGGTAATCCTGGTCATAGGTGCAAGCTGGGGAATGACAGGTTGGAAAGCAACCCCATGAAAGAGATCTGGAAATTTGAGTTGATGGCATTTTGAATAGAAGTACTGCATTTTGAAAACTTTTATCTCTGAACAAACCCCATTATTCACTTCTCTATAGGAGAAAACTTACAGCATTCCATTTTTATTAAGTCCAGATACCTCCTTCCAGAGAACAGCTGAAAAATTTTTTTTTGTTATTTCCCTAAAAGCAAACAAAAGTACAATGAACACTTGTTCCATCTAAAATATGCTGATTTACTCATCTCTTTAGCATTATACAGATTGTCACGTACAATCTGTCCTCAGAAACATTTCCTTCTGAAAGCAACATGAGTGTGTGGCACTTCTGCTATACCACCCCTTACAAAAACTAAAATACTTGACAGTATTTTTGGTGGACTCAAAAGTTCCATCAAAGAAATGTATCACCAGCATCCTTTTTTGAATTTGATATTCATATATCCTAAGAAAGGCATGCTGTGGGCTTAACTAAACAGTACCAGAGTAATACAGAGGGATCACCAACTGTATCTTCACAACTCTAATTCTAGGTGGGAACATTATGTAGGAGTAGAGATTCATCCTCCATAGGTACCTAAGTCACTTTACTAAATAAAGATTATGGATCTCTCTAGCTCTGAATATTCCACTAGAAATTGATACACTTTGGACATTATGGCACTTATATTAGGCCAACACAGAATAGATTTAGTAAATTCAAAATATTTAGTTCATCACCTCATTGAAAGGTGGAGATAATAATCAGTATTGGGTCTATATGGTTTCATTTATGTCCTTTCATTATCTGAAGGCCACTTTTTGTACATTTCTCATGTCCTAGAAATTAATTCTTATATCATCTTTCAACAATATGCCTGGAGTGAGATTAATTTCACATACTCCTAGATGGGTAAACATTAGGTTAAGCTAGTTGTATAAAACTCAGTAAGTCCAAGAAAGCTTTCTTCCTCATTAGAGACAGCTTCTGTATCACTGGTGCACAATCCTGACCTCAAAAAATGTGTCTGATGTTTTTTCAGTGATCCAGCCTCCGTATGCTTAAAATTAAGTGCTTCACACCTCCTTAGCTCCCACATTACTTCCCCGTGCTCTTTTTTCAGATTTTTCCCAATCCACAGTTACTGTGGTTATATCCTCCCACATTTTTCCAGGAAAATTTAACAGGAAGAAAGGGGAAGTTAGGAGCAAAAACCAATTTCTTAATTATTTCTACATTTTATTAAAGCAACTAAGAATTACATGCAAGCTTTCAGCTTCCCTTCTTTTAACCAATCAGAGATTGACCAGTATTTAAGGCTGAACTTCATTCTTCCTTCTCCCTCTTGCCAACAAGTCTTTAACTGCAATGGAAGATTCTGTAAAGGACATTCTGCTTTGAAGTAAGCTCCTCTTCCCATACCATGTACTCACATTGAGAAGTTATGAAACCACCATAACATACTGTACTTTGGATAATAACTATGGAAAGAACTGTTCTTTTCTCCATCAGCAATAGACCAGCAGTGACTCTCAGCCACTCTTCCACAAGATCTGAAAGACTTTGTTAAACAGGTCAGTAATTTTAGAATATGAAAGAAGAGAATATGCTTGTGCAGTCACTATTTCCACACATTGTCTGAAAGGGTTCATGATATGCCTATTTCTACAAGATACAAACACAATAAGCCTATTTGTAATACTGGATAGAATTATCCCATGCAAAGATTGTCCTACTGGAAGTAGGAAACTTCTTAATCTTTTTGCTGTGAGTCCAAAAGCAGATGCAGCCTTAATCTAGATAAGGGCTGGTACAGCAATAGAAGCAGCAGCTTTGTCTTAGGATGCAAAACTGTGCAACACCTCTGCTTCTGATAATTTGGTAAGGGTGGTAATGAAAAGGCGTGCAAGGTTGAATTGTATCTGTTCCTTTGAACTCTTGAAGGGAAACCCATTTTTTCATACTAAAGAAGTGCTGGCTTGTAGTGAAGAACCTGCTACCACCACAGGAATGTAAGAGTTTCCAGACTACAGAGCTACAGCTCTAGAGACTAAGAATAGTTTTGCAACCTGACTCCTGCTGCTGTTTTTTGATTAAGATAAGAGTGTATCAGTGTCCTTGCTGGACACCAAGAAGCTATAATGGACAGTCGTCTATCTCAAAGATCCCTGCTGTCACCCTTGAAGAGAAGATTGGCATTCAATGATAAACTCCCACTCTCTTAAAAATAATTTTCTACTGCAGAACAAAATTTGGTAGCATTACTCAGACATATGTAAATAGATGTTTACTCTTGACATTGTAGTCCTTACATATTGCTAATGGTAGCAAGCTGTGCATTGCATGCCAGGATATTTCTTCACCTGCCTCCCTTGTTCCCTCTCTCATCTATTATCTTTGTTTCTCCTCTTTTCACCCTTGGATAGCACATCTTCACTAAGAGAGAATCCCATATATCTCATTATTTCACATTTTCCTTCTCACAGATGGTAACCCCACCTGCAGATCTGCCCTTTTCATGCCATTACTAACTTTATGCCCTGTTTAAACTCTGTTATATTTGCAACCAGGTCACCTGCTGAGGGAATGGCTACTTCTGACAAGACCCAATCTCCTATTGAGTAAATGAGCTACAGACACAGAGGCCTAATTATTATTAAGTGTTAGCATAATTGTAATTATAAGTAGAGTGTTTCATTATAATACAGCTGTTGAGGCTTTAATGCATCCCTGTAATGTGCTTTATTAATAAACTGTATAGAACTGCTGACTTTACAATTTTCTGGATCATATTTAAGATAACAAAAGAGGTTATGAAAATGAATTCACTATGTGAGCCCTACTGTGTTAGTTACTATGATCCACAAGTTTATTATTGTAATAAAGCAACATGAGACAATAATATTGGGAACTGAAATACACTAATGATGCTTCATATTGTTCCAAAACCATAATGCAGAAGTGGTAAAAAAGTATTATGACTTGCAGATAGTCAAATGTAGCAGATGTCACACTACTGAATAAAAGCAAGAGAGACAATTCTATTAGCCTCTGCACTGTTTGCTGCTTCCTCACAAATCTTCCAAAATGAAGAGAATATTCAAGTTGGTTGGTTTTTAGCTTAGCAGAAAAAGATGGGGTTTTATTCATTCTTAATAATTTCTAAAATAATATTTGCATGAGGAACTGTGTGATCTTCACTAGATGTTTTTTATGTACATTTATTGACACTTGGTAAACAGGTCTCTGGACCAAAGGACTCAATTCCACACGGACAGTGGTGTTAAGTGCACCCTCAGCAAGTTTGCTGATGACACCAAGCTGTGTGGTGTGGTTGACATGTTGGAGGGAAGAGATGTCATCCAGAGGGACCTTGACAGGCTTGAGAGGTGGGCCCATAACAACCTCATGAAGTTCGACAAGGCTGAGTGCAGGGTCCTGCATCTAGATTGAGGCAATCCCAAGAACAAATGCAGGTTGGACAGAGAATGGATTGAGAACAGCCTTGAGGAGAAGGATCTGGGGGTCCTGGTTGAGGAAAAGCTCAACATGAGCCAGCAATGTGCACTTGCAGCCCAGAAAGCCAACTGGCTGCATCAAAAGAAGCATGGTGAGCAGGGCCAGGGAAGTCTAGAGGAACAGTAGTAGATTACTTTTGCAGCAAAGCTGTTCTATGACTGTCATAAAGTGTATAACATTAGTGAAGACTGGAGAGTATGCATTATTCTGGCAAAGTTTAAAAATATTATTTGTATCAGAACACAAGAACAGTAAAGACATTTAATGAAAGGTAGCTTAATTAAAAATTATGAAAATAAACTATATGGAACTCATTGCTATAGGAAATTTGTAAGCTCAAGAAAATAAAAGAAATTAAAATAGAGTAATTATGTACAGATAGTGGTAGACATAGAATCTGGTCTCCCTAAAAGCCACTTAAAATGCAAGGAGAAACCTAGTACACCTATCAATATTTTTTTTCCAACTGTAAATTTTAATGCCAAGCTACAGTTGTATGGATCTTAAAAAAAAAAGAAAAAGAAAAAATGTGCTTCTGAGATGCAATTTGAAACCATCAGCCTTTTTTGCACTCAACTGTATGTACTATCGATCAGGCTCTTTCCTCTCCTTGGTCTTACAGTGCTTACATACTGGGCTTCACAGTGGCCTGAAGTTAACTAGAGAGAAGAGCAATACTCCATGTGATTGCTGTTGCAAGCCACATTTGCCTTGATGGACATTATTAAGTCCCCTCACAACAACCTCTTTGAGTAAAAGCTCAAACTAGTAGATTAGGCAAAAAGTGCTTCTCTCCACTCTTTTAGTGAAGAGGTTTCGATGGACTGAGTTACAAGAAGTTACAAGATAGTAATTTCCTATGCTTTCACTGTAGTAGAAAGAGGTAGATACTTCACCTAATTAATTGTATTTTTTTTGAAAGAGCTCATTTGAAGGTTCCTTATACATCTAATGAAAAAAGGTAGGCACCTTATCTGGATGGATGTCCTCTTGTTTGTCTTTAAGAAAGTCCCTTCTTTGACTCAATAGAGAAATTTATGTTAGATAGACTGCACTGCCTCCATGAGGCCAAATACCTAAAATTTTGCTGAGATAGTTGTTAAAGTACCTGCCTGAACTAGGATGCCTTGGAAGGATATTTTGCCTTGAATTGCCACTGAATGTTATAAGGTGCAATAGCCCATGCTTCACAATGCTGATCAGTTAGAAATTTGGTATGACTCAAGGTACCCCACCATTCTTAGACACTTCAATTTTCAGTGATCATTGAGCACTGTACAGAGCAAGAAAAGAAAAAAAAAAAAAAAAAGGATTACATGGAAATTTCAAAAGAAGACTGGAGTCCTGGAAAACTTCACTAGTCTTAAAAGCACTTGGAACTGTGGAAAATTTACAATTGAAATGGGCAATAAATGGATGACAGCAAAAAAAGAAGACATTTAAAGGCAGCCTCATTTTGAAAGCAGCTGTTCCTGAAGCATTACCTGATTTTAATACTGCTCAGTTAATTCCAGCAGAGGAGGCTAACTATAGAGCTATTATAGAAATGAGAAGTACAGCGTTTCATGTAAAATAGATGGAAAAATGCTTTGATTAGAGTTTATTAAAATAAAAGCTATGCATCTACAGATGAGATCTCATCTTGTAATTTGTGGGACTAATTGGAATCCCCTATTATGAAATAGAAATAAAAAGAAAAATTAAAAAAACAAAACATGCAAAACCCATTAAAGAACCTGGATGAAAACAAACTGGAGATAACAAAATAAACAGAATTTATTAAGTGAAGGAAAATACACAAGTAAGACTGTATGAAATGGAGAATGCAAAGTATTCTTGAACTGTTTGGGAATATACTATGCAGAGCAATATTGTAACAGAAAGAAGAAATGCAAAGCTGGAGGCCATCCAAAACTGCACAGCGGAGGACCAAGCCAATACTTAACATCTGAGAAAAGACAGAGGAACTGATCAGGACTATAAGAGGTGGTAAGCATCAGAACAGAAAGTGCATTATTGAGAAAGTGGGTAAAGTACTACTGGCACTGTGGTGCCAGAAAGAATTACATTAGTACTGTTAAATAAATGGATAGGTAAGAAAGAGGAGGCAGGAGAATTATTTGAGTCTTAAGGTGACTACTTTGCTCACAAACATAAGTATGTCAGATAAATAATTGTGGAAATATATAGAAGTTGCAATTTTTAATTTCTGCCAGCAACTGTGTCACAAATAATTAAGTTATATATAGCCACTCACTTGATTTCAACATGAAAAAACCCTCAATAAAACTCCACTGGGTATGCAGACAGCACAGATGGAGATTCTGGGAAAGTTCACCATACACTGAAGTAGAGTTTAAAGAGGACATTTTGGTTTAATTTAGGTATCAGAAACTAAAGAGAAAATGTAGAATTACTTAATACATTTCTTTGCTATTGAAACATAGGAAAAACAAAATTATGGAGAAATTAAGTAGTAAACAAGGTCCTTATAGATAGCCTTAAAGAAGGAAATATCTAGAAAAAGATATTTTTTGTTTAGCTACAAAGAGAAGACTTTTTTGAGAGGTGGCTGATGCCAGGTATTTTCTAACTTGACTCAGCTCACAGGTTGTCACATGAAAGTTTAGAAAACTACATCTCATATTTATGCATAATGTATAGTTTTTCAGATGGTACCATTTTCTCTTACTACTGTTAAGATATTTAGTACTTGTTACATATAACTGGGAAATTGATTTATTTTATTGCTTAGAAACAGGTAATTTATGCACTGATGATGTTTTGGTGTGAGTAGTAACAGTGATAAGCGTGTGTCTGGAGACTCCAGACAGTCCTGAAGAAAGCTAGTTCTGGACTAAAGCTAAACAAACAAACAAAATAATCTTGTGTTACTGAAATTATATCTGAGAATAAATTAAGTTATAAGAGAAGATGACATTGAGGTGATGGAGTGTATAAAAAGAAGAGTAATGAAGCTGGTGAAAAGTCTAGAGCTTACAAGGAACATCTGAGGGAACGGAGGGTTGGTTAGCCTGGAGAAAAGGAGGCTGAGGGAAGACCTTATCACTTTACAACTACCTGAAAGAAGGTTGTAGTGAGGTGGATGTTGATCTCTTCTACTTAGTATCAAGTGACAGAACAAGAGAAAATGGCCCCAGGTTGTGCCAGGGGAGGTTTAATTGGAACAGGCTGCCTAAGGAAGTGGTGGAGGCATCATCCTTAGAAGTATTTAAGCCTGTCAATGCAGTGCTTAAGGAAATGATTTGGTGATGTGAGGGCATTGGGTGGACTTCATTGCAATGGTCTTTTCCAACCAAAAATGATTCTATGATAGTAAACCTTTTTTGATCTTCAGCATGCTCTAACATACCAGAGAAAAAAAAACACTTCATGTTAAAAAAAAATGCTGGAATTCTATGGTTGTATTAGTAACCTGAGAGTGGTACTGTACAACACTGTTCAATAAAGCTGAGATGCAAATTCGAGCAATCTAAAATTCATTCCTAAATTTCAAATTGTGTTGGCCAATGTGTGGATTTCCACTCTAAATATACAGATAGTATAGATACTGGACTTCTAGATACTACATGTTTTAGAAAGTTTAGCAAAGTCTATGCAGGTCAGTGCATATAAAGCTGCGTGAAATTAAAAAGCTGTACACAGACTGTGAGTGACATGCTGTCTTCTCCTGTCTGGCAAAAAAAGAAGTAATACTCAGATTTGACTGAGTTTTTCATTATAGCCAAAGGTGCAATGGTAAGCAAAAGTTCTGTTAACTTGGAAAGTCCTAGATAAATTTGGTGCAGCCAAATTGCCTACAGAAAGAAATTTTAAAAAACCTTCCTATGTCCTGTGTGTTTTTTAAAGAGTAATTTATTTCTCTGATTCCTGCCTTGCATATCAGACCTCTGACTTCTGAGTCATGTGAGTGTCATCTGCAATACCCTACCATATGCTCAGCTTCTTATGTTGGAACTATAATAATATGAACAATCAACACCAGCTCTCATTTGAGATGACTATTGAAAGCATCTTATAGTGGCAATATCTATCAACTTTGCTTTTGCTACTGTCTGTAAAATAAACATTAAAAAAAATAGTTAATGATTTGAAAGGATATATATTAAAGTATTGCTTAATTTATTATTTATTTTTTGTTTAATTTTAAAAGGCAGTGGAAAATCAGTAGAAAGCAAAGGAAAGAATTCAAGTGTTTGGGTTTTTAAATGCCATGGCATGATTATTCTAGTTTCAGAAACTACCTCTATATTTCAAATAACAGCCCTTAAAGAAAATGTGTTTCTACTTTATACACAGAAAGTAAAAAATATTACTTTCAATAGAGATGACTTTTATGTCTGAGTACAGCAGCACTGGAAGTGTGGTAAACCTCAGTGCAAGATATCATTTGAAGTCCTATGATTCTGCTCAGTCTTTGTTGCTGCAAAAAATACAGTTTTGCTTAATTTGCTCAACTATTTGAGCATCACAGTAACCTCTGAAAAAGGTTCTGCTTCTGCTATTTAATTTGTACCTTTTTATCTGCCTGAAAAAAAACACCAAATAAATTTAAAAACCCAGAAAAAAACAATCAAAACCAAGAAAAAAACCCAAACAAAACAACAACCCCGAACCCTCTTGCTTTTATCTTGCTTTAACCTCTCTATTTCAGTTGTAATGGCTCTGTTATTAGTACAAGGGCAAGTATACTGCAGTTTTCTTTTTGGTCAAGGCCTTGCACTACATAAAAGTGAGGATGAAAACATATTTCTGTCTCTCTACCAATGCAATGAATAACCTGTGTGCCCTAAATGACACCTGGTTGGTTTGTTTTTTGGTGTTTTGTTTTTGTTTGTTGATTATTTTTTTTTAAATTTGAACTAAAATAGCTGCAGAAGCTATCCTAACCTCATGGGAAGAATACAAAATGAGAGCATTGTGAACTTGTGAGTGACTTCTCTACTGACCCATAACATATTCACTAACATTAACGAGACCAAGTGTCATACCAAAAAGGCTTAAGGTTTTCTGACATCTACCTGCCTTTTTCACTCTTTAACCACCTCTGAGACTTAGAGCTCACTTTGGTGGAGAGTGCTTGACTGTCAGAAGTACCATCCTCATGAATCAGAAGCTATTCAAGACCTGGGTGTTGAATATGCTGAGATCATCTCAAGCTGCTTCAATTGGTCTCAAGAGGGCTGTTAGTGTTAAAGATATCAATGTCATAATGCCAGACCTGATGTAGGGAGGCAGAGTGAGGTCAGAACACCAGGGCAATGGCATTACTCAGTAATGAAATTATGCCTACAAGACTGCTATGGTTTTAATGTCCCATTATTATTTTGCCAGTGTACAGTGGTTATCAACAGTGCAAAATCCCACTTACAGAAAAAAAAATACTATTTAATACCCAGTGTAACTGCTAATTTTTAAATAAGTGATGTTTAGCAGCTCTAAGTTAGATTATGAAGATGTTCTTGCAATTCACTTGAGAACATAACAGGGATAAAATTATAAGGGTGGGAAATGAGGTTATGTAGACATTGTATTGAGGACTAGAAATGAGATACGCGGTCTGAAGTTCCTCCATATGCTATGTAGGTTATTTTTTCATACATGTCTAGTGTCTGAATCTTTCAGTAATTTGTATTTTCTCTTGCACTTTGTGTAGAAACACTGATGACTATTATATACACAAGTATATCTAGAAAAACATTCACAGTTTTTTATATTTATTTTAAAGAAAATGAGATGTTATCTACATAATGTACTTTGAGGAAGCATGTGATTGCCCTTCATTCTTTGGAGAGCTGACTGCTCAGCCTTTCAGCCTTCAGAAGAATTACGCATTTTTTCACTGATTAGCCAAGGAACTGAAGCTACTTAAGACCCACTAAATTTCTATTCTAATTCAGTCACTGACTTGGTATATCAATTATCTTGCAGTTTTTAGCGGGTAGCTGAAATTATGTTTTAATTTCCAAGGTATTTGATATGGCATGAAGACAAAGGATTAAGAAATGAGTATGACCATATGGTCGATTTCTTTCCCAGTTTTGATCCAGGACATTGGTCCATTGACTATGCAAATTACAGTCATTCTAGTTTACCTCTGGGCTTTTTTTTTTTTTTTTTCCTGAGTCAACTAGCTGTCTCTAACTTGGGTATGACTTAAATTACAGCTTTCAATAAAGGTAGGTCTTCATAGACATCAGCTATGCCTAGATAGATACCAGATACACTGTGTATGTTCTGTGTTCTCCTCTTTGGCCTGGGCAAAACTCTAGAACTACTCCAGATTGCCACAAAACCTCTGTAGATATATGCATTAGCTCTTCAGTTATCTTCTGGTAACTGTGATGAAAACAAGATGCTTTACACCATCTTTATACTTTCAGTTAAATTAAAAAGAGCACATTAAACATTATTATTATTAATTTTAAATTTACAATATGATACATGACGGGCTGGAAAGAATAGTGAAGTACATACAGTTGAAACAAAGAAGACAGCTGAACAAGTCTTTTGGCTGTGTCAGCAGCCATTTAAATACAGTATACTCTAGCAGGCATTTAAAATACTGCATTGAAAATTTTTATTATGGATTGACAACACTTGAAAGATTAAGCCTGTTCCATATAAAATAAAGAGAAGAATAGGTATGAATAACACTTTAGCAACTCAAGACAATTGGAAAATTACAAAAATTATTTGCATTTGTGTTTGTTTTTTTGTTTGTTGTTTTGTGTTGTTGTTGGTTTGTTATTTTTTTGTTTGTTTTGTTGTTGTTTTTTTGTTTTGTGTGGGTTTTTTTCCTATTTCTACAACAGATATATTTGTAAAAGAAAATAGCTGGGCATATAAATTTAATACTGAAGAATTTTTTCAAGATCATTTCATCTGTATTAATTTGACCTCATGCTGTTATCATGGCTGGTGAGACCTATGATGACATGCTGAGTAAATGCTATTTGTAAAACTTAGAGCTACCTGGGGATAGTATTAATTACAGCAAGTAGTTTAATTTCTGAAAACATAAAAATCAACAGGTGAAGCTTGAATGAAAACCACATGGCTGTTCTTGTCTTCATATTAGGAAAATATTAAATCCTGGAATTGGCTGCTAACTGTGCTTTTAAAATATATGATTCCTTCTCTATTTCTAGAATACTAAACAATATCCTGAACCATTTATGAAGTGTTATGCACAGAAAGAATCTCTACCCTTGTAAACTCTAGCCTGCGGGATGAGATACAGCCTTTGTAAGGTATCTAAGTACAGTTTAGATTCAACTGTACTGCAACTGTTATTGTAGTTATATTTTAATAATGCATTAACCAATTGTTTGACTGATCTAGGGTAAGAAAAGTAGTGGAAAGTAAGAGGAGAGATAAATTCTTTTGCATTTGAATATTATCTGTTTGCACATGTTGAAAGAGTCAGGCAGGACACATCACTTGAAAGGACCCAAAATATTTTAAGGGTGATAGCTGAAAGGATGGTTGATGCTCCCTCTGAACATGTACAGAGTTTTTATTAGGAATAAAGTTACCAGAGAGCTCAGTCAATATAGATAGTTATAACTATATAAAATAACTACTCATTAAAGACAGTGTTTTCGACTGAATGAATAATAGTCAAATGAGGGGTCAAAGCATAGATATAATATAAATATAATTTTTCAGGTGAAATTAAGTATTTTATTTATTGCTGGCTCAGCTATTTACCTTTGTCTGACTTCTAACATACCTTTTACTTTGCAGACCTAATCTAGAGTTGAAATTACCGTTTATATTATTTTAAGTCATGTCATGTCAAAATCTTCTTTGAAGGAGCAGCCAAGCATATATTGTCTTCTAGCTAATTTAGAACTGGAGAGCTTAAAACAGGAGTTTTATCTATAATATACCATGATTTAGCATTTAATAACTTTATATGAATATAGCTTTAGAATTTAGGAAACTAGTCCAGAAGAAGAGAAAAAAAACTATGCAAGATACAGTTTTACTAGATTTATTTATATATATATATATTATATCTGGTATAATTCTAACCTTACATTGGTTTTATATTGCTCTAAATGTAATGACTTCAATGAAGTAATTTTTAATTTACATAAGTATAAATGAGATATGAGTAAGACCCAGGTGTGCACCTAAGATTGCTGCTGCACTTGGCAGTCAGTTTTAATTATTTCTCAACCAAGTTACATCAAAAAAAGCCATCAGAGTTTTGAGAGTGTGAAACATCTTCTGTGTTAACACTTCTTCCAGCAGCTGCAGCAGAACAGTATGACCTGCCTTAATTGAGCAGATAATTTTTTTTTTTCTAAATGCTTGCACTTTCTTTATGTTATAATTGCTATTTCTGGAAGAAACTCATTCTTCAGTTCTTGGACTCTGTTTCAGTCAGGATAAAGGAGTAGAGTTTAATTATCTTCTAGTATCTTGTACAAAGAGCAAAAAATATGAAGAATGGATACAAGTAATACATTGGTATTATTTTGTGCTACTCTGTGTATTTGTTTAATGCTAGGAAACACAAATTTCAAGCAAAGACATACTCCTGTGAAGATGCCTTTCTATTAGCTTGGTAAGAATTTCAGAAGTTTTGAAGTAGATCTAAATATAGCATAAAATATTGCCCAACTTTCCATCTCAATACCCATAAATATCCTCGTCTAAGTCCATAGAAAGTGAAAGTATCTGGAAGCTATCAGCTGATAAAATATATTAAACATAAAGTCTGGTTTTTATGGTTATTATAAATATTATTCAAACTGCTGGCTCTTGATGGGTTAAAGTTCAATTCTTGTGTGAAGATAGGCATTGGCACTTCTAAACAAAGGTTTTGATAAAGGTGTAAAAAAATTCTTCAAACACTTCAAAATAGTTCTAGGTGTGAAAAGCCTTATATCATTTTGATTTAGAAATAGGTATCCAGGATGTGCAGTCTCCCTTTATAACAATAGATGTTGAATCCAAACTTCTCTTCCATTTGTAATTTCTTCAAAAATATCCTGCTGGCAGATTGTTTATGCCCTTCCTGGTGTTAACTGATTAGAGGTATGTGTGGACTGTATGTTCTAGGCTTTTATAGAATATCATAATGATTATCGGTTATTAGTGTAAAAAGAAACTATAGAATATGAAGAACTGTTTCCCACTCCCAAGAATGCAAAAATCTCTGATTTGACTGTGAGCCATTACTCTATTTTGATATGTCCTTCTTTTGCTTATCAGTCCTGCCATTGCACAGCCATAGCTGAGGAATGATGTCACAGTTCTCAAATCTCTCATGTAGTTCTTGTTGTGTGAAAACTTTAAGCCTCATAGGGGTAACTTATCCCATATGACACTTAACTGAATATTTTAACATATTACCTTCTTTCTGTAGAGGTGTTTTTATGAGTATTTCAAATATAAGACAAAGAATAATTTGTCTTCCTGGTTAAAATAAAATATTGATTCAAAGTTACCTATTTCTAACACCAAACTTTTCTTCCATTAGTCCACCTTGGATCATCTCTCATTATCCTACTGTGAAATTACAGAGAGACAGACAGAGCAGGCAGATATTCAGCTTCATTTTGAATCTTGTCCTTTCTAGTAAGGAAATCCAAACAGCATGCCATTTATCATATCCTAAATTAAGCAGCTGGAAAGCTGCTATAATTTTTCAGTGGACTGTGTGTTGTCATTTACAAGGTTATTCAGAAATCCTTTGGTAAATGAACCACATGTGTAAATACTGTAACTCTGTACCCCTACAAAAGCACACATTGTCTAAATACTTCTACCTAATTGATCTATTGTTTATATATGTTACAAGTGATGTAAAACTGTTACTCCTTGAAATAACTGTTCACTATTACTACTGCTTTCCTGCTGTGCAATGTTTTGTGTCACATCCATCACAGTTTCTTCTTATTTTTGCATAGTTTTATGGAAGACATCATAGCCATCTTACAATTTAAACTCAGTCTGAGACTGTATTTCTCTGTTAATTTTGTAAATTCAGCAATGTGTTGAGAAATCCTTTCCTTTTCCTTCTACATTTATTTACAGAACCCAAAACTTCACATACCAGTGGCTTTAAAGATGGAAAATTATTCAGGATTTTGGATAAAATTCGAAGTTTACTTGAGAATTCACTGGAATGCAAAATGCCTATGCAACAATTAATAAATTAGTATAAAATAGGAAAATTACAATTTATATTTTCTTAATTCCCCCTCCCCTCTCTTATAATTTCCCTATATTGGAATGAGTTACTAAATGAATTATTTATCAGATATTTAAAAATAAAAAAAATATCAGATATTTAAAAATATCTGATAAATTCTCACCAAGAAGGTTAGTGATTTGAGTTTGTTGGGGTTTTTAATTTTTATGAGTCCCAGTAAAAATAATTTCACCCCAGGTTTCTTATATTTGCCTCTCTGTTCTACATTGAGTTCTATTACTGAATTAGAATTCCAGGCATATTGTTATATTAGAGACTTTTCTTCTATACGTAATGACACACGTATGAAAGATATACAAGGGAATAGCTTGGGCCTGAACAACTACGTACATGCATGTGAAGATTATTAGTTTTTCTAACTAGTTTTTAACGTTTTTTAAATCACAGACATGATAAGTATACCGGATTTAATTAATCCTTGTTCTTATATATTACTGACAGAAATCTTACTTTTCCCAGTATTAATGTCTCCCTGCATTTACCTAGGGATCTGTCAAGAGCACAAGGGAAAACCTAAACAGTAATTGCAAATAGTTTATGACACCACACTCCTATGTAGTCCTCTTTTACTTATTGAAGACCTTTACAAGTAAGATTAAAATTAGTAAGTAGTTTTAAACACTATGCTATAAAGAAAAGTCCACATGGACATAATACAAACAAGGTATCTTGATTTGGTCTCATTTCTTTCCACAGCAGGTTGATATTCCTTGTGGAGAGGAAACTCAGAACCTTCAGCAGATATTATGCCACTCTTTTTTCTTCAAGTATTTTCAGAAGCAAAGGAGGAAAGCAATGTCTCCTAAGCAATGTCTTCTGTCTGAAGTCTGAATGAAATCTTTTACATGTATAAAGGTTATTAATCAAATGCTATCAGGGAATAAATTGCAAAGATTCATTATAAAAATCCGGGAATGTACTAGGAGTTCTGTGTTTGTTATACAGGTTCAAAAAGTGAAAGAAAAATCCATGGCAGAAAAGTCTATTGTGTGATATTCAATGGCAAGGCATCCTCTCACAGTCAGGAAGTTCCTGAATTACCAGTTGTTTGAATCTGGCAGAGTATTCTGTTGAAGAAAAATTATATACTCACCCTTTATTTTGTTCTTTTTTCGGAACCTGTTGTTGATATTCAAGGAAACCACAGTCTGGGCAGCTTCAGCTCAATGCCCGGGAAGGTGATGATGAGGCTAATTCTGAATCAAAGCCCCTCAACCTGTTCCAGGGGAGGTGCTCTTCTCACACTGAGCTAAGGATTCAAAGGCTAATTTAACATCTATTGACAAGGTGGGACTTAGGTCATAACTAGTGTATTGATTGGTTCTTAGGAGATTAATTATGTTTATTTATTGGGAGAAAGGTAGGGGAGATGCCCAGTGCCCACGTTGCATGTAAATTCAAGATTTGTTAATAGCCGGGGCTCTCTCTGCATGTAAATCACCAGATGAATTCATATAGCCTTCGATCCTGGCATTTATGACCTGACCATGGAGCCCTCACTTCACTTCACAAGTCATGCATAGTCTGGCCATGTAGCCACCCACCCAGGTTTGATGATAAGCAGGAAAGAACAGTGATGTATGTCTTCCAGCCAGCAAGTCTGGCCTGTCCTCTTTCACAGATATAAATTATCATGCTTGTCAGATCCAAGGGCAAATGTCCAATCAAGCACTGCTCATCTCTCACTCCTGTGCACAGTTCTCCCAAGAGAACAATATAAATTCTGTTTTCCCACAGGCTGGACTACCAGACAGTGAGGTGGATTGAAAACTACTTGAACAGCCTGGCTCAAAGGGTGATGATCAGTGGAACAAGGTCTACTTGGAGGCCAGTATGAGTGGTGTACCCCAGGGGTAAATTCTAGGTCCAGTCTTGCTTAATATTTTCAGTAATAATCTGGATGATAAAGCAGAGTGTACACTTACCAGGTTTGATCATTACATCAAACCAAGATGAGTGGCTGCTAGGTCTAGAGAGTCATGCTGCCATTCAGAGGGATCTTTATAGGCTGGAGAAATGGGCTGATGGAAATCTCATTAAATTGAACATGAAGAAATGTGAAGTCCTACATATGAAGAGGAACAATCCTATGCACCAATATATGCTGCATGCCACCCAGCTAAAAAGCAGTTCATCAGAAAAAGACTTAGAGGTCCTGGTGGACACCAAACTGAACATGAGCCAGCAATGCGCCTTTGTGGCAAAGAAGGCAAACGGTGTCCTGAGCTGCATTAGGCAAAATATTTCCAGTGGGCTGAAGAGGTGGATCCTTCTGCTCTGCTGAGTGCTGGTGAGGACACACCTGGAGTACCGTGTACAGTTCTGAGCTCTTTGGTGCAAAAGTGACATGGACATACTAGAGAGAATCTAATAAAGACCACAAAAATTATTAAGGCAATAGATCATCTGTCATGTGAGGAATGTCAGAAACAGCTGTAACTGTTTAGCTGAGAGAAGAGAATCACAGAATCACAGAAACACAGAATTATCGAGGCTGGAAAAGACCTCTGAGATCATCAAGTTCAGCCTATGACCTAACACCACCACATCAGCTAGACCATGGCACTAAGTGCTGCATTCAGTCTTACCTTAAACACCTTCAGGGATGGTAACTCCACCACTTCCCTGGGTAGTCCATTCCAACATCTACTCACCGTTTCCATAAGGAATTGCTTCCAAATATCCAACCTATACCTCCCCTGGCATATCTTCAGGCCATGCCTTCTCGTCCTCTCACTAGTTGCCTGGGAGAACAGCCTGACCCCCACCTGACTACAACCTTCCTTCAGGTAGTTGCTGAGAGTGATAACATCCCGCCTAAGTCTCAGGCTGGCTAAACAACATCAGCTCCCTTAGCCTCTTCTCATAAGACTTTCTCTCTAGTCCCTTCACCAGCTCTCCTCTGGACCTGCTCCAGCACCTCAATATATTTAAGTGAGGGGCCCAGAACTGTGCACTGTGAGGCCTCACAAGTGCTGAGTACAGGTGGAGAATCACATCTATAGTCCTGCTGGCCACACTATTCCTGATACAAGCCATTGGCCATTGGACTTTAGAGCCACCTGGGTGCATTGCTGGCTCATGTTCATCCAGTTGTCAACCAGTACTCCCAGGCTGGGGCAGCCAGCTTCTACGTGTCACTGCTTAAGCAGGGGCCTGGATCAGAGCTCATCCAACCCAAACAATCTGTGAATTAGCTGAAAGCTGATGTAGCTGTTCTTATGATGAATTCTGTATGGTATCTGCTGGGTCAGATACAATTTAATAAAGTAATTAATTACTTTAGTGGTGGAATAGATCGTATGTGTATATATAGATGTCTGTGTGTCATAAATTTGAAGATGTCTTTTTGGGAAAACCTTGTTGGCTTAGTCTAAAGAACATAGAATGATAATAGCTAGAAAGAAAGGCAATGTATTGCAACAAAATATAATGAGGACATTGTGGATGGATCACAAGCTGAACACACATGGAAAAAATAATACTGTTGCAAAAAAATCCTCCTTATATCATATTGTGTTCTATGACTAGCATAATCTGTAAGATACATGAAATATCTGACAAACATGTCTGGGACTGGCATGTTTTTAGCTTGATACTTTGTCTCATTTTAGTTACCGTATGTCTAGAAAGTTACGCACCAGTTAGAGACAATCTAGAAAAGAGCAGAAGTCAAGAGAAATGCCAAACAATTCATTATGCTGACTAAAAATCAGCAGAAAAAGAAATACGGACTTTCTACAAACCTTGAAGGATACAAAACAAAACAAGGTGTTTCAGAAATGTATTAAATTAAAACAGAAATTAATTGTGTTACATGAGATAACAATATATTGATTTGCAGCACTTTCAGTAATGTAATAAAATCCATAAAAAATAACTTTCATTAAATTATACATCTAATTTTACTTTTATAAATATACAAAGACTTAACAATTAGTTGTAATTACTGGAAAGTCTAATAAGAAGACAGGAATCATCTGTGATCATGGAGATGTTTACAGGGCACCAGGTATTCTAGCAAACAATGGCAGAGCTATGAACAAGGGGGAAAAGGAATCTTGGCCAGGAGTTAGCAGGTCTCATTGAGAGAGCTTTAAACTAGACTTGAAGGGGGTAGGGGACAAGACTCCTGGATGGTTTGATTTCCAGGACACCGGGCCTGCTGGCATTGGATGGAAAGACCCTGTCCCTCAGGGGACAAAGGGTTCAAGGGCAGGAGTTAGCTGGGCTCATTCACAGAGCTTTAAACTAGATTTGAAGTGGGAGGTGCCACCAGCGAGATCAGCTCGTTTCCTGAAATGCCTGTACACCAATGCACACAGCATGGGGAATAGCAGGAGTTAGAAGTCTGTGTGTGCTCTAAGGGTTATGAGCTGGTGGCAGTTACAGAGACATGGTGCGACAACTCACATGACCGGAATGTGGTCATAGACAGCTATGTCCTTTTTGGGAAAGACAGGTCAGTGAAGCGACACGGTGGAGTTGCTCTTTATGTGGGAGAGCAACTAGAATGTATGGAGTTCTGTCCAGGGGCCTATGAGGAGCAAGTGGAAAGTCTGTGGGTATGAATGAAGGGGAAGGCTGGCATAGGTGATACAGTTGTGGGGATCTATCACACACCTCCTGATGAGGACGAGGGAGTTGATGAGGCTTTCTACAGGCAGCTGAAAGCAGTTGTGAAGGACCAGGTATTTCCTCACACGAACATGAAATGCCCTTTAGGTCAGCAGAAAAACCTGACTTAAGATGGCTGCTCCACGTGGCGCTGAACCCCCTCTGGGGGGGGGGGGAAGCTGCTGCACTGCTGCAGGCATGGCCGGAAGCAAGGGCAGGACAAGGTCCCGTCTGATTGGCTGAAAAGCCCGGAAATACAAAACCGGCCAATCGAGAGCGAAGAAAAACCCTATAAAAAGAGATGGCGCAGCACTGAAAAGTGAAAACACTGAGTCATTGAGTCATAGAATCATAGAATGGTTAAAGTTAGAAAGGACCATAAAGATCATCAAGTTCCAACCTCCCTGGCATGAGTAGGGACACCTCATACCAGATCAGGCTGCTCAAAGTCTCATCCAATGTGGCCTTAAACACTTCCAGGGAGAGGGTTTCCAAAACCTCCCTACGCAACCTGTTCTAGCACCTTACCAACCTCATGGCTTATAGCGTGTATTTTCATTGCCGTTTGCACACAGACAAAAACTTCTGTTTTGCCAGTCACATGTAAGTAACAGCTGTATGTTTGTTCTCGGAAAGTGGTCTTTTTATGTCAGTGTAAGCTAATGTCAGTATTTAGTGTGCTGATGAGAAGTATATCAATATATGAAATCCAGATTCCATTAAAATAATCCAAATCTGTGCTCCCCTGAAACTTGTTTAACTAGAATAGAGTAACACTGAATCCCAGACGTTTAATGAGAACATAGCTAAAATTAAATGTAGCTTTGTTAGTCTTTGGTAGTTGAAGCCAGGGGAGAATATGAATATTTGAGATTTGAAGAACAGTTTGCAACAGGCAGGAGCAAGTTTTTTTCTATATATTAATCCAAATTTATGTAAAAGATCCACATATTCAAACACATAGGTTGTAAAATAATACAATAACTATAAAAATATAACTGATACAATAAAATATACCTTGTTTTCAGAACTCAAATATTTGTCTGTTTTTCAATAATCTTAATATATTTATGGAAAGATAAAGGAAAAATATATGAAAATATGACCAGTTGAACAATCAGTGTTAAAGTGTTCATAGAATAATTTTTTTACACATGTAATAGAGTCTTTGTGAGGTTTTGGAATAATTCAATCTGCAAAGCATTACTTTATATTTGTTTGTTGTTTTTGTGGGTTTTTTTTTCAGTAAACTCCTTGAGGAAATACTCTAGATTTGCTTATGCTTTCTTCAGTTTTACCATCAATAACTTTGGTTTATGTGCCCCCTTTGATCACAGATTCAGGTCCTGTCAGGGCTGACTCATATCACAGACAAACTGAAGATAAACAGCTTGTATTCAGTTTTCTTAGGAGGTATTGGAAATCCTATTCACCTTGCCTTGACAATCAAGATTCTGTGTGACTCAGTGTAAAAGTTGCATTTCTGCATAGCTGTGTTTCTGAACCCTATGAAATGGAAGACTTGACTTTCTGTGACAGTGATATTAATGCACTTTTCTGGTTTGTTTTATTTGCTCCTCTCTATTGCTCAGTCTTTCTCAGGAATTTGCTTCCAACTCATCTCTATTTCTTTTGGGACAAACTCAAAAGACCCCACAAATGTATTAATTTCATTTCATGCTGATCTAGTTGCTAGAGTATCACTGTAAGTACAGAGATAGCTATTTATCCTGGGAGTGTCTGTAAGCTACCAGTACATTTTTCAGGTCATCCTCTCCTCTGGATGCTGTGAAAGTACTGCTCTTTAAGGTGGAGACTTTCAACTTCAACTTCAACTTCATAACTTTGAGTTATGAAGCCTATATATTCTGAGAATGTCTTATTGTTCAAGAATTAAGTCTCTCATTCTTACAGTTTTCTGTATTTTAGGCAATAACACTGAACATGAACAATCTTGTAATTATAGGTGTAAAATAGGAGAGACATGTCATGGCCGCTATGGCAGAAAAAGTTGGAAAGACAAAAAAACATGTTTCAGAGGCTTGATATAATAAGAAAAAATTGGAAATGAATTCTTGCATAGATGCCTTAGACACAAGTTTGTTTCCTGTCCTACTAAAGAAACTTCTCAGATGTCTTTCACAGTTTCTTTCTCATTTGTATTCTGTTGGACCCATGTATTTACAGTTCCATTATTTTAGTTCACCTTTCAAGAAGAAGTTCAATTGCAAATATATATTCCAGATGCATCTTGTTGACCTTTTCAAGACTCATGAATAGTTGGTGCTGTCAGTCAGTTATACTTTGATGCTAATGCCAGCCAATCAGTCCTAGAAAATGATACCAGGACAGAGGATCTCAAACATCATGGGTCAGGGTCATGAAAAATCTTCCTAGAGAGTTTTTGAGTTTCCCTGTTAGAAATTGGAATTTTAGTAAAGAAATCATGCTTCGGTAAATGTACAATATGAAAGTCCAATTTGTGTTCTTTTTTTTTCTTTAATAAGTGGTTTGTAGAGGCCACTTACCTCAGAACCAGATGCATATTGACCCGCTTTCACTCATATACTTG
>NW_009954222.1:553554-613099 GCF_000747805.2 Chaetura pelagica
GAAAGAGTGAACTAAAGAACATATTAGATGAGAGTTGTTTGGTTTTTTTGTTTGTTTGTTTGTTTTTTTCCCCTAGCATGATAATTTCTGTTTGAACAAGTACTTGATACAAAGAGTTCTCTTGTGATGTCTAAACCTATCAAAATAAGTTAATGAAGAGGTTTCTGAGCTTTCAAAGACTATTCTTCAAGGAACTGCACAGTATTTAGGCAAGATTTATTGAAACTTTGATTGGAATGACAGCTCAACATTCAGTTCGAAGTAAGTTCGATTAAATTAGCATTCCATCACAGGATATTAGTTTCATGGTTCACAGATAAATTAAGGACTGATATTCACATATATTGAAATCCACAAGGGGAATGAAGCATATAGAAAGAGGCCTAAGCAGCAATAATAATAAAATTGATTTGTTGTTATGACTATTTAGCAAATACAAAACAAACCAAAATAATTTTTATAAGTGATTCCAGTGAAAAACATACCAGCTCATTAGTGAAAGATCCAAAATTACCTTGCTGTACTATCCTATGTCACTTGCTTTAGGTTTTCTTTAGTCTATTAATTTCCTGGTAAAAATGAAAAAAATACCCAACCAAAAATCCAACAAAAGAACCCCCAGGAGACACAGCAATATAAAGCTTTGAAGAAAACAAGACACTTGTTACAATAACTGCTTTAATTTTTTAGTGAAGAGGAATGAAGCTAAAATATATTTAATGTATTGCATAATGATTTCAAAGTCTTAAGGTGGGATTTGTCTCACGAAGTATAGAGTTTGGATGTGTTTAACCAAGCTTTTCATGCAGGTCTTATTTCATAGTCAATAAAATTTCGTTGATATAGTCAGTGGAGTCTAAGGCATGATTCATCTCATTGTAAGATAGGAATTAAAATTGTTCCGAATAGCTGCTTCAGAGAAAGTGTTCCTTTATTTTTATTCACTGTTAAGAGACATTCTATGACATTATGTGGCTAAACTAGTTTGGTGACATCTATAAGATGTGTTTTCTAGGATGGAGCTAGGACATCTGGGTTTATCCCAGCAGGAAACTATTGGTAGTTTCCATTTTTTGTGCCTCTATATTCTACTTTGTGAAGAAGTATTTCTTGTATTGACATTTATTAAACTCCAGGAGAGATGGATGCAAAATGTTACAGAAAAGTTATTTAATGGATTTCTGATTTTTTACTATTGAAAGTTGCATTTAGTTTTAAAAGAAAACATTAGATCTAAGATTGTAAGATTTAATATCAAAAGATTACAGAAAACTGAAATAATCAACAGACTTACTTTCCCATATAGAAGAAACAGAAATGTTAATTCCAGCTCTTTAGTGTCCTTCTACAAACCTGATAATCACTCCCCTACTACTTTCCCCCCCCCAGCCTTTTGTCTGTGTCCTTATAAATCATGATCTCCTAAAAATATAGAATTTTAATGGCCTAAGCACAAGCAATTTTGTCTCATTGTGAAGAGTATAATTTAACATAAGATTCCCATAAAGTGCTACTTGTTGTCTGTAGCAAGGTTTTTCTAGCCAGGGTGTCCGCAGGATGGCTTCTGAGAGGAGAGGCCATATGCTGCCTTGTGCTGGACACAGCTATTTCCAGGCCATATGCTGCCTTGTGCTGGACACAGCAGACCCAATGCAGGATATTTCTGAGCCCATCAGGCAAGTTGGTGGCATCTCTGAACTAATTGGAGGAGTGCTCCTTTGAAAACATGTCTAAGAGAGCAGGAAATGCCAAGAGAAAGGAATGAGAGGCGAGAGTAGTAGATTGTGCTCAGCGGCAGGGCAGCTTCACTCCCAAAGTGGCTGCAGCACTTGGGTAACTCATGCTGGTACACAGAAAATGAGCATGAAGGAAGGAGCAAGGATAAAAAAGAGTAAGGGGGAAAGGAGCAGCAAAGGAAGCTTCTTTGCCCTGACTCCAACCTCTGGCACTGCCTACTGCCTCACCTGAGGGATGGAGTATAATCTCCAGTGGTAACAAGGAGAATTAGAGCCTTGGCAGGGAATATAAAGGTGTGTAGAGTGAAGTTAAGTCTAGGAAAGGGAGGAAAGGTGTTTTTCTTAAGTGTTTAAATTCTTGTCTTTGTATCACAATATCCGAATAAGTAATTAAATAATATAACTGAAGTTAAATTCTACAAGTCAAATCCATTTTTGTCAATGAATGTAACTGGTGAATGGATTCTTTGTCCTTACTTTGTCCTAGAGTTCTCTTGCTCTTGCCCTTCATATTTTCTCCACCGTATTTTTTGTCAAGATGGGAGGTGAGAGAGAAAGAAAGTAAGTCTCTGTGTGGGTGCTTTACTGCTAGCCACTGAATCTACTGCAAGAGCACAATTAAAATAATTAAAACATGAGAATCATTCACATCTTTCAGAAATATAGCTGTCAGAGATAGCAAGCTTTGCAACGCAAGAATAGTTGGACTGAAATAGAGTCATAGATATTCTTACAGTCAAGAAATGACCTAATGAGATTGAAAACTAATTACAAATGAGAATTAAATGTCAAGAGAAAGAATATAAAATATAAAGGATTTTTTGTTGTTTTCCAGAATAGGCCCTGAAACTTGCATTTTAGGTAGCAGATCAACTGCTTGGTCAATCATATACAACAAATAGAAAATTTATGTCTATTTTTACTAGTTGACTACTATCAAAATGTTTTATTTAAGATTTTAAAATAAATGTTCACCTCTGTAAATATAGAGATTTATTTTACGCTGACTTAAGTGTAGTAGCTTATGGTCTTTGTTTCTTGCTCTCGCTATTACTACAAGAACATATCAGTTTTTTAATAAAATCATTAGTTAAAGCTATTGGCATTTAGATGAGCAGTCTCCTTTATGTATGTACGTTCCATAAGAAAGAAGGAAACTGAACATCCTAAATTGTAGCTACAGTTATCATTTGTGCCTGTGATAAATAATTATTAAGGGGGAAAGAAATTACATCACCCTTATTAAACAATTTAATATTACAGTAGAATTTTTTAGTTTATAGAACTTGTCAGAAGATAAAGGTAAAACTTGGTCTGAGTTTGGGAGAATGAAAAATTATATGTAGGTTTTGAACTGGTCTGTGCTGTTAGGACTGGATTCTCCATGCCCACAGTAGCTTCACAGTATCTTAGAATCATAAAATTGTTTGGGTTAGAAGGGACCTTTAAAGATCATCTAGTCTAACCCCTCTGCAGTGAATAGGGACATATTCAGCTAGATCAGGTTGCTCAGAACCCCATCCACCTTGGCCTTGAATGTTTCCAGAGATGGGGAATGCACCAAATTTCTGGGAAACCTGTCCCAGTGTTCCACCACCCTCATAATCAAAAAAGTCTTCCTTCTATCTAGTCTAAATCTATGCTCCTTTAGTTAAATGCCCTCATCCTATCACTACAGGCTCTCCTAAAAAGTTTGTCCCCATTGTTCTTACAGGCTCCCTTAAGTACTGAAAGGCTGAAATAAGGTATCCCTGGAGCCTTCTCTTCTCCCACCTAAAAAGCCCAACTCTCTGAACCTTTCTTTGTAACAGAGATGTTCCATCCCTCTGACCATTTTTGTGGTCCTCCTCTGGACCGGCTCCAACAAGTCCATGTTTTTCTTGTGCTGAGGATTCCACTGCTAGACACAGTACAATTGGTGGGATCTCATGAGAGTGGACTAGAGAGGGAGAATCATGTAGAATCTAGTAAAAATCATACAGAATATCCTATGACATCATGTCTACACCACTTTCTATTTAAAAAATGTTTGGAAATGGAATGGTTTATACCATGAGCTGGTTAAATGTATTATTTTTACATAAAAGTGAAACAGCTGCTGATGCTTACATTTTTGGAATGTGTAAGATGACAGGACAACCTAATAAATTCTGAGTGTTCTTAGAATACCTCAGATTTACTGAATAGATTTGTAATGGTCTAAAAGTGTTCAGTTTCTCATTTCTACTTTACAATTATTGAAAATCTTGGGCTATGTTTTCTGAACTTGGGAAAGATAAATCCTATTTATGTGTTGAAATTGAAGTGAGCAATAATATAGAACATTTTCCTTTCTTTTACATTGCTTGTACTGCACTTAACATGAAGACAAGGAAAATGAAGGAAGAAATAGGATCTAAGATATTAAAAACATGGAAACATTCAAGGTTATGCTGGATGGGACTTTGAGCAAGCTGATCTATTTGATCTCCTTGATCATTGCAAGGGATGTTGGACTAGAAGCCCTTCAAAGGTCCCTTTCAACACAAACCATTCTATGATTCTGTTTCTATGAAAATCTAATAAGAATCCAGCACAAAAATATTATAAGGTCACAAAACAGCTCAATGAATTAAAGCTAAGAATATGACATAGAGATATGACAAGGAGTTCAACATAAAAGTAGTGTGTAAGAGTACATCCCAGACTGTATTAAGAGAAAGAGTGATCCATTTGTACATTTTTAAAAGTATGACTTAAGTTCCTGAGCTCCTGAAGGAATTTTAAATTTTAAATCTCTGAGAGGAATAAAACCCCCATCTTTTAGTAAACTGTGAAAGTCGATGTCAGAGGGGTCTGACAAATCCTTTCTTGGGCGCTTACCATTGTTTTCTAGGGATCTATCATGCTACCTAGGGGGCTGCTGTGAATTACAGTCTCATTCTATATAAATGGAAAGGAAGTACATTATTCTATGTTGGATATTTCATTGCCCATCAGACATGCAACTTTTTAGGCTTTATATTTCTGAGTAGCTTAGTGTTTCCATAGCTTTTTACATGGGGTCCAATGTCTGTGCAACAGTCTGGGAGGTTACTCAAGGCTTTCAGTGAGAATGTTATATTATGCAGTGAAAAATAAGGGCATTTATTTGACCATTTAGAAACATGGAAGGAAACTATTCTGCTCTCAAGTAATATGGTATATTGGGTTTGCATGGCAAGGTTTTGGTAGCGGAGGGGGGTAAAGCCAATCAGTGATGGTGGTAGTTCCTCTGTAATTACATATTTAAGACAGGGAAAAAAAACAACCAACCAAACCCCATGCAATTGCAGCTGGAGAGAGTAGTGAGAATGTGTGAGCGAAACAACTCTTAATTAACAATGAACAATGGTTAATGAACAATGAGGAGAAGGAATTTCTCCAGGCCCTGGAACAGAGATTCCCCTGCAGCCCATGGTGAAGACCATGGTGAGGCAGGCCACTGGGTGTCCATGGTAGAGCAGATATCCACCTGCAGCCATGGAGGACTCCATGCTAAAGCAGATGGATGACCAAAGGAAGCCGTGATCTGCGGCAGGGTCCTGGCAGGACCTGTGGACCTGTGGAAAGGAGGCCATACTGGAGCAAGTTTGCTGGCAGGACTTGTGACCCTGTGGGGGGACCAGTGGTGGAGCAGTCTGTTCCTTAAGGACTGCACCCTATGGAAGGGACCCACATTGAAGCAGTTTGTGAAGAGCTGTAGCTTGTGGGAAGGACTCACATTGGAGAAGTTCATGGAAGGCTGTTTCCCATGGGAAGGAACCTATGCTGGAGCAGGGAAAGGTGTGAGGAGGAAAGAACACCAGAAAAAAAATAGAATGAACTGGCTGCAGCCCCCATTTCCTGTCCTCCTGTGCCACTTGGTGGAGGAGGTGGAGAAATTGAGAGTGAAGCTGTGGCCTGAAAGAGGGGAGGGATAGGGTAGGGGGAAGGTGTTTTTAAGATTTAGTTTTAATTCTCATTACCATAATCTGACTTTTGATTAGTAATAGATTAAACCAATTTCCCCATTCAAGTCTGTTTTTCCTGTTACAGTAATTGCTGAGTGATGTCTTCATGTCCTTACCTCAACCCACAACAAGCCTTTTGTAATTTTTTCTCTCCCCTGTCCAGCTGAGGACTTGAGTGATAGAGTGGTTCTGGAGGCCACCTGACTTCCAGCCAGGGTCAACCCACCACATGTGGCTTAGGCTCTGCAGCCTAACTTTAAATTTAAGATTGGGTTCATAAAACTGACAATGTGGTTTCTTTTAAGATGTTTCAATTGCCCTAGATAATTACATTACTTTAGTAGTATTACTAAATAAAACATTTTCAGAATGAACTCTGTCTTGCTGAACCAGAAATTGATAGCAGCGATTAAAATATTTTTTTTTTAAAAAAAAGTTCATATATAGCCAACGTGCTTTGGCACTGATGAAGAAAACTGTCTTACTGGTGATCTTTGTCATCATGTTAGAGAAACTTTCACTGAAGCTGCTACCTAAATCAATTTTCAGATCTGAGAATGTGACAGTGAATCACTATAATTAGATCTATAAATATGTAGAAAGTTTAGCATCTCAATTTCTTGGCTGTAATGCAAGTTTGGGATTACTGTACTCAAAAATTTAATTATTTTTTCAATCAAATGAGTGAAAAATGGTATTCTAGTTAGAGGGTTAAAATATATTGATTGTTTTGTTATTGGGTGCTTTTTTGTTTGGGTTTTTTGCTGTTACTTTCTTTTTTTTGTTGTTTGGGTTAGGGGTTTTTTTCTTCGTTGTTTTTGGTTTTAATTTGGTTCTATGTTTGTGAGGGTTTTGTTTGTTTGTTTTTTAATATTCCAAATTCTTGATTCTGCCACTACCAATTAGTATATGAGAAAAGTGATTTTCATTGTTGATGTTGCTTTGTATGTTTTCTTTTCACTGCTGCTCTGAAACTTGGAATAGTGAAAAAGAAAAAAGTAGTAGCAGTCATTGGAAAAGTGGGGGAAAATACCTTGATTTTTACTGTATTTTTCATATGCCATTGAATGGCATAAAATATAAAAAATGAGAGAAAGGATGGACAAACTTCAGCATTTTCATGAGAAGCTGAACTACTTAATGAAAGGTTTTTATTATAAGTTTTTACCCAAGTGACTGTTTTTATATACATTTTAAATTCTATATGATTATTCATTAGTGCTAGTATTAGCAACGTCTAGTCTATGCTAAAAGTAATGCTTTCCTAAAGAAAATAAAAGTTTACACCAGTGATGTTTGTGGATTAATATAAAAGAAATTACTTTCAGCTCACTCATAAATGCTTTGCAAGCAATATTAGCAGTTTCAACTCTGGAATAAAGATAATTTAAGTTGCACTGAAGCCAAAGACTATCAGCTATACCTCCAGCTCCCAATATTTTAATTACTAGAAACTAGTAATATGTTAGAAAAAGATGTCTTGGTTGATGGCAGAGCCGACTATCTTCTTCTTTGGAAAGAAAATTGGAAGCCCAGGCAAGGTAGTAATGTGCCTGGGTCTGGATAAATTGCTTTGTTCTTGAGTCAGAATTGTTGTCTGTATTGCTGAACAAATGTGCTCTGTAGTGCACCTGCTTTTTCAGTCATCCAGACAGAAGCACATAGTAGTTTCTTCTTCATTTCTGTGCCCAAGTTAACTTTCAAAGTAATTCTTAGTGTACAGAGACAAAATGTATCCCCAAATGTCTTTGTGTCATGCATCTGGGATTATTCCAGATGGTATACTTATAAATCCAAGATTGTAGAGCACACCTGCTCTGAAGTGTTGATATTGGTCACTATTTACTCATTTAAAGCAGTTTGAATAAGGTTATTTTTTAACTGACATTTACTTTACTCTTGAATAGTTTTATCATGATTTTCAGCAGCAGTGGGTAATGAACAACATCACTTGATTGCTTTTTCAGTGCTGAATAGCTAAATGCTACTTTCCTTCTCCCATAATTCATCTTAGTTTAGGCACTGAACCAGATTCTGTAGATTCCTGAAGCACCAAGAAAATACATACGTCTGTAAAAAAGACTTAGAAAAATAAAAGAAGCTGAAATAGGAAGAACATTCAAAGACTCCTGAAAAAAAATCAAAACCCAGAAACCCCATCAGATTGTACTTGTCATGCATGGGCATGGGGCTGGAGCAACATTTTTCATGTATTCATATTCTCTGATTCACTAATAGAAACTACTCTATGGTTGGTCACATATATTTCAGTTGTACTCAACTAACATTACAATTATGCCTCAATCGTTTTTTTCACGACTGGCTTAATGGAAAAGAAAAATTACAGGAAATAATGATTTTTAGGCTGTTTATATTTGCTTGTAATGCTGGTTTACATGTCATGAAATTGCTAGGTAGGATTTATGTGAAAGAAGTTTTAGATTTGTTTCTGTATTACACAGTATACGTGCCAGTGAAAGTCAAGAAGGGATAAGAGATCAATCTAGTTAATGTGACAGAAGCTAGACAGATTCCAAAGTATAGGTGAAGCAAGGACCCAGCAAGCAAAAGGAGTAAAGGGAACATAAAGGCAAATTTTGAGTGGATCCTAAATTGTTACTGAGTGCATGACTGAGATTCAGCATTGTAACTTAAATATCAGCTTTGGTCTGTTTAGACCAATAGACAGATTAAAGGCAGCTGGCAAAGGCATAATGTGCCAGCTTTAATATTGGGACAGAAATAGGGGCAATGAACTAGGGAAATGACTTTAGATGATCACCAATAATTTTAATTGATGAAGAAAACTCATCCAGTGGAAAAACCTAATTGGGAAACTAGTGAGTAAAAGTGATTTAATGTGTTCTATGGATCAGAAAATAAGACCTGGCATGGAGTATTGGCTATTAGTGCAGCTGTTGCGAAGATGATCTGCATTGGAAAATGGAACTGAAAAAAGCCACCAGTGAGCAGAAGCTTTGGGAAAAATACTGGTATTTAAGAGTATTTTCTGAGAGAACTTTGGAGTTTTTGTTTTGAAGTTATGACTTCTTACATAGGAAATAATCATAAAGGCACTGTAAGGGTCAGTAAGAACATGCAGTGATTCATGAGGATTTAAATTATTACATGAAAAACAAAACCAGGATGGTAAGACCCATCTTGCCTGATACTTGGTAAAGACATCTGTGTTCTCTTAAGGCACTAATCAGATGAAATTATTGAAAAAGAGTAATCATACAGCTTAATATAGATAAGTTGAAAATTGACTCTGTAATTTATTTTATAGAAATCAATGTCTAGCTGGAAACAATAAAGAGCTCCATGACACAAAGTACCTGTGCATGTTGTAGGCCCATAGAACACTGAGGGGAACAACCAAAGCAGAACTTTAAGAAGTGACTGGAGGTGTGACTTTTCAGTGAGATGGACACAAATACCTTCTAAATCTATTGCTATCAGTAGCAAATGAAAACATTTACCTTTTATAGTGGGCTAAGAACATATTACACAATGAAGAATAGGGTTCCTCTTACCTGCATTCTGATATGTGAAAATGAGACGTCTAAATCCAAGCTACCCTTCTTCCTTGCTGTAGAAGAGTACTGAGCATGTAGTCGATGTCTGGGTCAACATTAGATGCCTGAGTTTCTTAATTTTCATGTTAAGAAAGCTAAGGAAAATGAATCCCATGTTCTCTATTAAATTTTTGTACGGCTAATGATATGCAGATATTTTTCATAGTTTGACAGCTTTTAAGGAGGCTGGTGAACACACTGGGATCATTTGAGTAGTATTTCATTAATGAAATGTCGTCTTATCTATTCATTTCCTCGTGTGGTAATCTCTGATAATGGTAACTTAAAACATTAGGCTACCCAAGATCAATTGTAAACTATCAACTATCTTCAGAGACTTAGAACTTAGTATTTGGTTGTAATGAGCTGGCTGTCTGCTAACAAAATTTGAGGTAGCTTAAAAAGAAACTTCATGTCTTTCAGCTATGATAATCACGTTATGTTTTATGACTGAATTGATAAAGCAGACGTACTATTTTGTACAGAACCATCTATGCTTAGCTGGCAACAAAAACAATAAAACGAGACTGTGCATGTATGCAGAATGTCACTACACTGTCTAATGTGTCAAGTTCTGTACTGGCAAGAGCACTTAGATGAAAATGAAATGGATGGCTAATGACTAGCTTGGCATTTTAGCCGAGATTTAGAGATCCCAGAACAAGAATCAGTTTATAAATGCCAAAATCACTTTTAATATAAGAGCAAAAGTACAAGTTCAAGTCAAATATTTTTCCTTCTAATCCTCACTATGGACTGTAAACCTTTCCCCACACTAGGACTGATGAATAAATATAATGAGATATATTATTTTAAAAAACCCCAAAACTAGCATGTGTTCTGTATAAAAGGAAGTAGTTAAGGCCTGCATATTTTGAAACAGTTTCCTGAATTTCTGATATTTAATTGTGCTGTTGAAAATTATTATTGACTTTCAGTACTTCAGTTACTCATAGTGGTATACCTGATTGACAATAAAAGTGAGTTTCTCTCATCTTACATAAAATAGCATCTTGTTTTAAGTCTAGTCCAACTGAAATCTGAAAGACATTCTGTGAAATTAGTGGCTGACAATGGTGAATAAAGGTGACAGAAGCTAATTCAGTATCTTCTGATTTGTGTATAACATCTGATTGGAGAGGGTACAGCCATTTACTACTATTTTTATATTAATTTGATTGGCTGTACCTATGGTGGCTTATCAGGTAAGCCAAGTCACAGTTTGGCTTTGAAATTCTCTGTTAAAGCTGGCTTGATTTGACTTACTGTTGATTTATTTGAAAGATCATTGATTTTTCTTTACTGTGGAACTTTTATTTGTTTCCAAACTCTACAATGTTTTGAACTGGGTTTGCCATTAAAAAGCCCGTCTGTAAAATAAAGTTGTGGTAGAAAAATCACTGAGTGGAGGTTACCTGGAGACTTCACGAAGTGACATTTTCTCTGTAAAAGTACGGTGTGAAAAGCAAGCAGCAATACAAGCAGAAAAATGTCCTTTAAAAAAACACAAGCCTGGTACACAAGATAAGCAGAGGGGATAATGAATGTTATAAACCTTGAAAATTACTGTTTATTTTAGGAAAGTTTATATGTCAAAGAGGAAAGAATTAAAAGAATATGCTCATCTGCATACACAAAAGTGTAGTTCTTTCCCCAATTAAAAGGAAAACTAACTTTAATTTTATCACTTAATTTTTGTGAATAGTTTGGTGTTGCAGTTCAGGCTACAAAGTGTCATGTAGAGTCAGCTCACGTGGGATGTTATTTTGGCGCATTGTAGATTTCTTGGAATAGCTAGCTAATTGGTAGGTAATACTGAGTAAATAAGTTTTATTTAGATTAATAAAATCCATTTTGTAAAAAGCAGGAATAACAGTATTCATTCAAATGGAGGAAAAATACATCTGTGAATCGCCAGAGGAAATGATTTATAGGATAATAATGTTTGTCCAACTACCTTTTCCATTCAGTTCTTAGCATCCTCCTGGTGCCAAAGGCTTTCAGTGATATGATCTGCTAGGGAGTGGAGAACAATCTCAAACCGATCTCAAACCTCAGTGTCAGACATCAATAAATCTAATATTTCAGCCCTTCATCAAATAAACTTCTTAAAGCTTCTTCAAAAGTTTTTCCAGAAAATCACTATGAAATTTGACTTTACAGACTGAAGTACTGGTAAGACAAGAAGTTGTTTTGTTTTATTGCAATTTTGTTTTAATTATATACTCTTCTCTGTTTTTTGGGACATGTCTAATGCTGAACCATGCTCCTACCAGATGTATCCAATCTCTGGACACACGTATATGTAATTTCAAAGGCTCAAAACCTGCAGACTTCTTATTTTGTCCTTCCAGACCAAGGAAATTATGGAGCTGCACTTTCATCTCCACAGACAGCCTGTAATTGCAAATAGAATCATAGAATCATGCAATCACAGCATCACTTAGGTTGGGAAAGACCTTCAAGATCATTGAGTCCAACCATTAACCCTACTCTACCACGTCCAGCACTAAGCCATATACCCACGCTCCACAATGAGAAGACTTTTAAACACATCTAGGGATGGTGACTCAACCACTTCCCTTGGCAGCATGTTCCAATGTCTGACAACGTTGTCAGTGAAAAAGTTCTTCCTAATGTCTAGTCTAAGCCTCCCCTGGCATAGCTTGAGGCCATTTCCTCTTGTTTTATCACCAATTACTTGCAAGAAGAGACCAGTACCTACCTCTTAAAAACATCCTTTCTGGTAGCCCCTCCTCATAAGTTTTTTTCTCAAAGGCCTTCATCAGCTTTGTCGCCCTTCTCTGGACACACTCCAGCATCTCAAGGTCATTCTTGTATTGAGGAGGCCAAAACTGGACACAGGATAAAGGAGGAGTTTGCCTTGGTAGATGAGGATTGGTTAGGGATCAGTTGAGCAATCTGGACATCCATAAATCGATGGGTCCGGATGGAATGCATCCAAGGGTGCTGAGGGAGCTGGCGGAGGTCATTGCTAGGCCACTCTCCATCATCTTTGGTAAGTCATGGGCAACAGGAGAGGTGCCTGGGGACTGGAGGATAGCAAATGTCACACCAGTCTACAAGAAGGGCAAGAAGGAGGACCCGGGTAACTATAGACCGGTCAGCCTCACCTCCATCCCTGGAAAGGTGATGGAACAACTTGTTCTTGGCACTATCTCCAGGCACATCAAGGACATGGGGGTCATCAAGAGCAGTCAACATGGTTTTATCAAGGGTAAATCATGTTTGACTAACCTCATAGCCTTCTATGAGGAAATTACTAGGTGGATAGATGATGGTAGAGCGGTAGATGTGGTTTATCTTGATTTCAGTAAAGCATTTGACACCGTCTCCCACAGCATCCTTGTAGAAAAGTTGATCAGGTATGGGTTTGGTGACCAGGAAGTGAGGTGGATTAGGAACTGGTTGAAAGGAAGGAGTCAGAGAGTTGTAGTCAATGGGGCAGAATCTGGTTGGAGGTGTGTGACTAGTGGAGTCCCACAGGGGTCGGTACTGGGACCGGTGTTGTTCAACATCTTCATCAACGACCTGGATGAGGGTATAGAATGTACCCTCAGCAAGTTTGCTGATGACACTAAGCTGGGAGGAGTGGCTGACACACCAGAAGGCTGTGCTGCCATTCAGAGAGACTTAGATAGGTTGGAGAGTTGGGCGGGGAGAAACATGATGAAATTCAACAAGGGGAAGTGCAGAGTTTTACATTTGGGGAAGAACAACACCATGTCCCAGTACAGGTTGGGGGCTGAACTGCTGGAGAGTAGTGTAGGTGAAAGAGACCTGGGGGTCCTGGTAGACAGGAGGATGACCATGAGCCAGCAATGTGCCCTTGTGGCCAAGAAGGCCAATGGCATCCTGGGGTGCATTAGAAAGGGTGTGGTTAGTAGGTCAAGAGAGGTTCTCCTCCCCCTCTATTCTGCATTGGTGAGGCCACATCTGGAGTATTGTGTCCAGTTCTGGGCCCCTCAGTTCAAAAAGGACAGGGAACTGCTCGAAAGAGTCCAGCGCAGAGCTACGAAGATGATTAGGGGAGTGGAACATCTCCCTTATGAGGAAAGGCTGAGGGAGCTGGGTCTCTTTAGCTTGGAGAAAAGGAGACTGAGGGGTGACCTCATCAATGTTTACAAATATGTAAGGGGTGAGTGTCAGGGGGACGGAGTTAGGCTTTTCTCAGTGATGACCAGTGATAGGACAAGGGGTAATGGGTGTAAATTGGAGCATAGGAAGTTCAAGGTGAATATCCGAAAAAATTTTTTTACTGTAAGAGTGACAGAGCACTGGAACAGACTGCCCAGGGAGGTTGTGGAGTCTCCCTCACTGGAGACATTCAAAACCCACCTGGATGAGTTCCTGTGTGATGTACTCTAGGTGACCCTGCTCTGGCAGGGGGGTTGGACTAGATGATCTCTCGAGGTCCCTTCCAGCCCCTAAGATTCTATGATTCTATGATTCTATGATTCTATAAGTTATACATTTGGTCTAATGTTGGAAACAAAGACCAAGGCATGTTGCTATCAGTGGACTGATAGATTTGGAAGAGAAACAGAGAAGGTAATCTGGGGGAACACTGGAGGTGAAAACTTTTTGTAGATGGCAACATTTATCTGTCACCATTAACTGACTTCTGTTCAGGAGAGTGACTTAGTATCTACTTTTTTGCTTTATGGGTGATTTATCTGTATCTAATGTTCAAGAGGCTGTAGATGAGCCCAGCAGTATAAACTTAAAAGTTATAAGTCATACTAGTTTTCTACTTTGACTTCTGATTTTGAGATGTGAATCTTACAAGTTAAGAAGTATCAATTATGAGGAAAGAGGGATTTAAGCTAGGCCAACAGTTAATGGACTGGGGATTAAGTGTGGGTTTATTAAGGATTACTAGAACTATGAAGTTCGTAGAGTCCTTATTGAGCAATCATCTTTGGTTTTCTGCTTTCTGAAATGTTTCGGTAATATTTGGTGTAGATGCTATCTGGTTTCAGTGAGCTATGGTAACCTAGATTTTTCTTTTCTACAGGTTGTACCTTACAATACCTTGAATTAGTGTAGTAAATATGCTTATTTGGCAAAAGATATCATATATACGACACTTCTGTCTAATATATAAGTCCTTTTTAAACGCTAACATTTGTTTTGCTCTGTGCCTTAACATCATTCTAGCACTAATAATACTTTTATTCATGTTACATCTCTTTTTAGCTGGTATGTTTCCTATAATGGATGTCAGGCTTCTAATCTGCAACCCTAGGATCTCCTTGGAGTTCTGTAAAATCATTTGCCATGGACTATGAAACCTCATTGGCTAATTCCTTTAGTACTCTCTGATGGATTTAATCTGGCCTTGCTGATTCAAAACATTAATTCAGTCCAGGTAATTTCTCACTTGCTCTTTACGGTGTTGATGTCTCTTCTCTTATGTTGTTCATCTACTCCCAGCATAATTAATCATTTCACAGAAGAGTTGTTTTGAATTTGTCTTCTTGGCCACCTGGGCACACTGCTGGCTCATATTTAGCTACATATCAGTCAGATACCTTTCTATATTGTGCATAATGGCACTCAAGATGATCTGGTCCATGACCTTCTCTGGCACTGAGGTCCGAGTGACAGGTCTTTAGTTCCCTGGATGCTTGTCCTGGTTTGAGCCAGGATGAAGCCAATTTTTCTTTTTACTGATTTTTTTTTTCCTTCAGTAAGCTTTCATTTAACTAGCAACAGTGTGTTCTGCTAGGCTGATAGGACAGTGGAATGACAACAATTTATTGGCGCCCAACGTGGGGCTTGATTTTAAGCCCAGATTACACTTTTTTATCAATTGGGAGCGTCCAAAATTCCATCTCTGATGGGAGGAATCCCTCAGATAGCAATGAGCAATAATTCTGCTGAATTTCCTCATGGATTGAAAACCGAACAGACACTTGCTGCAATGAATCTACTGGATCTTTATCCAAACCTGCAATTGTACATGTGGTATGCAGCCGAGGGCATTTTGCTCTTTGTAGCTGCTCTTGTGATCCTTTTGTGGTTTATTGATAGAACTATAGACATCATTAACCGTATCATTACCAGCTTGGTGATCCTAGGGATGATGATACTGTTCTCTATGGGGGCACTGTATGCGTACAGTTACACTGCAAGTCCTAGTGGTACAGCTCCTAAAGTGAATGAACTGATCCATGCTGCACTGGAGAAGGGTGGAGCTCCAGAGCACCTGCAGTACATTGATGACAATCCTCCTTAAGGTCTTTATTGTGGATGGGTACCATATTTGCTACCCTCCAGTCCTCTTAGGACCCCACTAGTTAGCCAGGACTGCTGAATTCTAAATGACAGAAAGAGGCTTGGCAACTGTATCTGCCAACTTCTTCAGCACTCTTGAGTGCAACCCATCCGGCCCCATAGACTTACGGATGTTTAGGTGGTGGAGCAGGTCACTGACCATTCCCTCTTGGATTGCAAAGGTCTCATTCTGACACACCTCCCCGTTTTCCAGCTTAGGGGACTGGGTGTCTAGGGAACAACCTGTTTCACAGCTAAAGACTGAGGCTAGGAAGGTATTTAGTACATCAGCCTTTTCCTCATTCTTTGTCACTGTTTTACAAGGAAGAGGAAAGAGAACAGGAATTATGTACTAGAAGAGGCATTGTAAAAACCAAAATTATGTAAACTGGTAATATTTAACTCCAAAATTACCTCTTCTGAAAGATTGTCCTGGAGTTTTTCTCTCTACTTGTCCTGGAGTTCTCTCTGTCATCAGAAAAAGAAGCTTCTGCTCTCTATCCTCAGTGCAGAAAGGAAGAGAAACCTCCACATAGACATTATTTTGCATAATCTGTGGTTAGGTACTAAAATATTTGGGATAAATTGACAGTGCCAGTTCTGTTCTGCTGACAATTAACAGTTAAGTTAGATGTTAAACCTCAAGGAAGTTAAAATTCTGTCAGATGAATCCTAACATTAATCAAATGCATGTTTCAAAGAACAAGCGTTATGAAACTCTCCTTGTATTTTACATTTCATTTAAAAGATTAAGTTTTTACGAGCACTTATTTTAAATTTGTATTTCAGTGCATGAATATTTTCCCCAGGCATAGAGGCCTCTAGGCCTCTGTAGCCTAGATTAAAATGAAAATAAAGTCTGCAAACCTATGCTGTACCTAAGGTAGAGTGTCAGACCTGACCAAAACCTAAACTTCTTTCACAAAAAAAGAAGGATAAAATAAGCAGATAAACCCAACAACAGGGATGATTAACAAGACATATGATAGGCAGCTGTGGGACTTAAAGGTCATCTCTAAACATGAAGCACTTTTACCCTTTTAACTACAGCGCTGTGGTTTTTTTCAGGCAACATACCCTTGAGATTTCCCTGTTACCCATCTATGTTGAGTTACATGGCTAATTTGAATGCGTAGTGATTATGCTGTGTTATGATATCAATTGAAAGGTCAATGAATTCAGGAAATTACTTTCTTATAGCTTATATGACAGTCTTTTTGTGATTTTCAACAAAAATTGGATAGTTGATTACTTTCCACATTACATAAGACAAAATCAGAGAAACATAATTATAACATTCAAGGAGAGATATGATGTATTTGCTATGAAAAAGAAATAGTATCTTCCCTGTAGAAAACTTTAGCTTTATTTCATATACTGAGTGAGCTAAATAAAAAAAAAAAAATAAAAAAAAAAAAGTTTCTTTTAAAGGCTCCATAATACATAAGGTTGGTTCTGTTTGTTTTCTTTTTGCATTTTTAAAAGGATAATTGGGTAAAATAAGTATACAAACAGATATGGAGAAATGTATTAAAACAACATTCACAAATATTTGTTTAAATTTTAAATTCCAGATGAATGCTTACTTTAACTACTTTCAAACTGCTTTTATTTGCAAACTGTAAATATTGACAGGAACCAGTTTTTCCTTGTAAGGATGCTTGGGAGAATAAATTTTTTTCTGTACTTACTCATATGAGAAGAAAGACACTCACATATGGGCATGCATATTTGTTCTTGGTTGTTTGATATTCACTTTACAGTCAACTATACCAGAAGCAGAAAAAATACCATGTGATGGTGATGACTAATCATGTACAGCAAATTTTGAGTATCTGTGGGAAATAGCCTACAGGTTGCAATTGTTCACATTTATTGTTCATTAAACAATTAAAAGAAAAAAAACAAAGAAATACAAACAATGAAAAATCTATGGGGAACCAATTACAAAAATAGATTTTTTTTTTTTCCATGATGTTTTACTAATTTTAAGGAGGTTTATCCAAAACAATTATTTTATTTCATATAGAGATTTTCTGACCTGGTCCTCTTAGAGCACTGGCTTTGACAACACTATGGAAAACTGTGAAATTGTGAGTTTACATCATATGTTGTATGAAAGTCTAGTGTGAAATTAATTTTATATAGAAAGTGAGCAATTTGCGATTTACTATTTTTGTTCATTTTTGGAGGTTAAAACATATTTACATGTGAATAGGTCCACTTGTATGTTACGGTTCTTTTCTGAGAATTCCTGTATTAAAGAAAATGTGTAATTTAAGAACTTGAACTTACAAGAAGCTAAGCTTTCAAGATCAGATCTAACCAAGCATTTCAATTATGTCCTTAATCTAAAAATGAATAATTACTGATCATAACTTTGCTGGATGGAGCTGTGAAACCTTTCTTTTTCTTTCTTTCTTTCTTTCTTTCTTTCTTTCTTTCTTTCTTTCTTTCTTTCTTTCTTTCTTTCTTTCTTTCTTTCTTTCTTTCTTTCTTTCTTTCTTTCTTTCTTTCTTTCTTTCTTTCTTTCTTTCTTTCTTTCTTTCTTTCTTTCTTTCTTTCTTTCTTTCTTTCTTTCTTTCTTTCTTTCTTTCTTTCTTTCTTTCTTTCTTTCTTTCTTTCTTTCTTTCTTTCTTTCTTTCTTTCTTTCTTTCTTTCTTTCTTTCTTTCTTTCTTTCTTTCTTTCTTTCTTTCTTTCTTTCTTTCTTTCTTTCTTTCTTTCTTTCTTTCTTTCTTTCTTTCTTTCTTTCTTTCTTTCTTTCTTTCTTTCTTTCTTTCTTTCTTTCTTCCTTTCTTCCTTTCTTCCTTTCTTTCTTTCTTTCTTTCTTTCTTCCTTCCTTCCTTCCTTCCTTCCTTCCTTCCTTCCTTCCTTCCTTCCTTCCTTCCTTCCTTCCTTCCTTCCTTCCTTCCTTCCTTCCTTCCTTCCTTCCTTCCTTCCTTCCTTCCTTCCTTCCTTCCTTCCTTCCTTCCTTCCTTCCTTCCTTCCTTCCTTCCTTCCTTCCTTCCTTCCTTCCTTCCTTCCTTCCTTCCTTCCTTCCTTCCTTCCTTCCTTCCTTCCTTCCTTCCTTCCTTCCTTCCTTCCTTCCTTCCTTCCTTCCTTCCTTCCTTCCTTCCTTCCTTCCTTCCTTCCTTCCTTCCTTCCTTCCTTCCTTCCTTCCTTCCTTCCTTCCTTCCTTCCTTCCTTCCTTCCTTCCTTCCTTCCTTCCTTCCTTCCTTCCTTCCTTCCTTCCTTCCTTCCTTCCTTCCTTCCTTCCTTCCTTCCTTCCTTCCTTCCTTCCTTCCTTCCTTCCTTCCTTCCTTCCTTCCTTCCCTCCTTCCTTCCCTCCTTCCTTCCCTCCTTCCTTCCCTCCTTCCTTCCCTCCTTCCTTCCCTCCTTCCTTCCCTCCTTCCTTCCCTCCTTCCTTCCCTCCTTCCTTCCCTCCTTCCTTCCCTCCTTCCTTCCCTCCTTCCTTCCCTCCTTCCTTCCCTCCTTCCTTCCCTCCTTCCTTCCCTCCTTCCTTCCCTCCTTCCTTCCCTCCTTCCTTCCCTCCTTCCTTCCCTCCTTCCTTCCCTCCTTCCTTCCCTCCTTCCTTCCCTCCTTCCTTCCCTCCTTCCTTCCCTCCTTCCTTCCCTCCTTCCTTCCCTCCTTCCTTCCCTCCTTCCTTCCCTCCTTCCTTCCCTCCTTCCTTCCCTCCTTCCTTCCCTCCTTCCTTCCCTCCTTCCTTCCCTCCTTCCTTCCCTCCTTCCTTCCCTCCTTCCTTCCCTCCTTCCTTCCCTCCTTCCTTCCCTCCTTCCTTCCCTCCTTCCTTCCCTCCTTCCTTCCCTCCTTCCTTCCCTCCTTACTCTGAGAGTGACAGAGCACTGGAACAAGCTGCCCTGGGAGGTTGTGGAGTCTCCTTCACTGGAGACATTCAAAACCTGCCTAGACAAGTTCCTGTGTGATGTGCTCTAGGTGACCCCCCCTGCTCTGTCAGGGGGGTTGGACTAGATGATCTTTCAAGGTCCCTTCCAACCCCTAGGATTCTATGAGTCTATGACTCTACAATTCTATGAATTAAACTTGTCACAGCTTTTGCATGTGATCTTAAATGTCTGAGTTTGCTTTTGATCACTGTTGTCGGTATAGCCCTGCATGTTTTCTGCTGCTATTCTTTATAATTGTGTGTTATTGCACAAAAATTAAGCTATTAAAGCTTTTGTTTGTGGGGAGTTTTAATAATGTTTTTGTTCTCCACGCAATGTCCATTCATCAGAAATTTAAGAGAAGCATAAAAACAAATATGCCTCCCACAAGGGCCAGGCAAACATACTAAGAAAACAAGGAGGCATTTAAAAATAAATTATGTGAAATTATGACCCAATTGAAATAAATAATTTTGTTGATTTGTCTCAGATGTGAGCCTCTTATGCCTTTGATCTGATCCATCAATTTATCTATTAAAATATTATTTGAGTTGAAATCTATTCAAATCTGCAAGTTTACATACACCCTTCAAATTTGAAGGCATTTGACAAGGCTGACTGCTTCATTTAATATATTTCACTTTTGAGTTCTTAAAATCCAGTAGCAAAACCGTCAAGAACTGAAGAGATGGAGGAACACTCAAGAAAACATTGATTTTAAAATATCTTTTCAAGAAATACATGTTTAAAAATGAAATGTAAAATGTACTTCTTGATATCAAGAACAAGACGTGAATGATGGACATACATAATAAACACTCCAACACAAAGATCTGTTTCTAAGTATTTCTGTTTCATTATCAGCTCTCATTGTAGACTTTAATTTCTCAGTAGGCTAACAAAGTACTTTGAAGAGAAAAGAGGATTTTGCAAAGGGAGTATACAATTTATGCAATGAGCATATGTGTTCAAAAACTAATGTGAGTCATACACTTCTAGATAAAAATAAAACACTAGAAGAACTAAGAATTTTGACTGACATACATTAAACTTTTCTAAACTAATTTTATCTAGTTTATGTTAGAAATAATAAATATTCATTGTAATAGTCCACTGAAAAATGCCCATCACTTAAAAGTGGGAAATGTTTGTGTCATACATTTACAATGTAAAAAAAAGTAAATTTTACAGTGGTAGTTCGCTTCAGTTAAAATTTATGCCAGGTTAACGACTTATTCAAGAGTACAATTTGAATTGCAAAAAAATGCTGCAGCAGCAGCATGTTTATAACTAGTTTTCTCTAAGAAGAAACATTGCTAGTACCTAATATGTGCTTTCCTCCAGTCATTGAAGGTTACCAGACCTCTGCATTGTCCAGGCCAAACATAAGAGTAACTATAAAAGGAATAAATAACAGCTGTGCCAAAACACATCTGTCATTTTTGAAGGGCCATTTCAAAAGTTCCAAAAACTTTGGAAGAAGGGAGGAAAGTTTCAAATACCACTTACTCATGTACCTAGCAGTTTAGCTGAGTATTCGTGATTGTTTTGCAAAATGAAAGGATGTGGCAGTTTTAAGAAGAAATATTTATTGTGTACTTGTCTAGAAATGCGACTAATGAAGCAAGAACACTGAATTCTTTGGTTGTACAGGGTAGATAACAATAAAAGCAAAGTAGTTTACCTGAATTTTCCCAGCTTTGACTCGATGTTTTGAGTGACCTTGCAACTAAAGTCATCCTACTTATTTCCAATACATGATGATCATGCAATATAGAAAGCAGTCTTTTTCTAAACTGAGCAATACCAATTCTCCATTTGTCTTCTTAAGAAGATAAAAAAAAAATAAGCAGAGGTGTCTGCTTCAGAGAAATTATGATCACCAAATACACAAAAATCTACTTGACCTGCAGTGATTCTCATAAATCAAATTAAGCATCCATCTGTCAGCCTTCTCTGACCCTTTTTTTCAGTATTGCTTTCATGGAGTACCTGCATTTTATGTGGGCTGAATTTTTCACTCTCAGACAAAGTAGCCGTATAATGACTAGTGTTTTTTTAGGTCTTGGCATCTGGAATATTTGGAATACTAGAATGGAAAAATAAAAATACTATACATTTCTTAAAGGATAAAGATGATACTACTTTTTGTCTAGAATATGTAACAGTTCAGCCTTAGTAATAGAGACTTTTAAAAAATCCAACTGTTCCATCATGCATAATTTTGTAATAGCTTTTAAATTTGTCATTATGGCATTTTAATTTCTAAATAGAGCTTAATCCAACGTTTGTTTTATTACAAACCATTCCTACTTAATCCCAAAACCTGAAACCAAAGGTTTGATTATAGCCCTTAATATTTGGAATCCTAGATGATTTTTCTTAAAATAGTTTTCTGCAGAGCTCTTCAGAATAAGTTAAGTACTTTAGTACAAGTTACACCATCAGTCTTGATTCCTAGACATAACTAGCTTACTATAACTAAGTAACTATGGGATTTTTTTCTAAAAAAAAACCCTGCTGCTTTTCTTAGTAGATTTTTATTTGATGATTAAATATTGAAATGAGTTAATGGTTTTTATTTTTATAAACTATCTCATTATGAGTATTCATCTGCATCACCTGGCACAGGCAAAAAAAAATATGGTAAAAATATGAATAATCAAAAAGTATTTGTATGGACACAAATGCTGGGGGATGGACAGGGACTTTGGGCAGTAATAGAAAAGGCTGGTGACTGTGAGCAGCAACAGGGCAAAAAAATAACCTTCCTGGACCAGCAGTGTCATCCCTGCCAGGAAATGATGTCCATACTTAGTGAATATAGTTCTGGAGGGGAATGAGTGAGTGAGTGTGTAGCTGAGTGAATGTGGAGTAAAAGCTCTAATCCACTTGATTTTAAAATAAACCCCAGGATCTATGTCCACTGCAGGTTGCCACTTACTGTGTTCTCACATCTGACAGTTCCTTAGAGAGTTATTCATATTCCCTAATTAGATATCTACCACATAGTTCTTTTCACTACATGAGACTCCTCTGCACAATTTTCCCTGTTTCTCCCTATTGACAATTCAAAACTAGAGATTTAGACATATCTGATGCAAGACCAGTTACACCCTTGGTGATACATTTGCTCAGATACATTGTGGAGCTTTCTAGCATTGAAAATGCTCACAGGCTGAAAGACGAGGCATCTGACCTTTGGTGAAATTTATTAATTTTCAACTGGAAAAGAAAGTGAAGAACTTTTCAGATCCTTAATACAGATAAGAATTTTCTGAAAAATCAGTGCCTGCCAGAAATGTGAAATAGTTTTTTTCATAGAATCACTGAATGCCACGTTGGAAGGCACCTCAGGGGTCATCTGGTCCACCTTTTCTAGGTAGGAATATGGTTTAGATGAGTTCATCCAGCACCTCATCAAGATGAGTCTTAAAAGTCTCCAGTGCTGGGTAATGCACCACTTTCCAGGGGACATTATTCTAATGTCTGACTGTTCTCATAGTGAAAAATTTTCTTCTAGTGTCCAATCAAGATCTCCCGAGGAGTAACTTTCACTCACTACACTTCATTATTTCCACGTGACTCACAAAAAGGCAGTCTCCATCTGCTTGGCAGCCACCCTTCAAGTACTTCAAGTCTCCCCTAAGCCTTCTTTTCTCCATGCTGAACAAACCCAACTGTCTCAGCCTTTCCTCTTACAGAAGGCTTTCCAGTCCTTTGATCATCTTTGTGATTCTTCTCTGGACTCTGTCCAGCCTCTCTACACCTTGTTTCTATATTTCTATATATCTTTGTGCAAAGATATTACAATTAGTAAGTTCCTGGTTTTCTTTTGTAAAATATCATTGCATAACTTGAAAATTTTCAAAATTAATTATGAGTGTGATTAGGAAGAAAAATAGTGTAAAAATTCCATAAAAAATAACTCGAAAGAAAAGTGTTAGGTTTCGGAGTTTATAATAAGAAAAAAAACCAAAAGCAAACCAACAAGCAGGAACAATTACTGTAGCTAGTGAATATATAATGCAACACATTGTGAAGAGCAGAAGGGCAAAATAGGAACTCACAGCAGAACGAATATTGCTAACTTTAGACATTTGTGTTGGAAGCTCTGCATTTGCGTTACTCATTTTACTTCCTTTTATAGACAATGGAAAAAACCCCAGATATACCAGGATGCCATTAACATTAAACCAACACACCTGTTTAATGATTCGATCACTGAAGTTGGTTAGATATCTGCAAGAATACATGATATAATTCATTTGAGTAAGACAATCATCTTGCTCTATCCACTGTGTAAGAAACCAATCAGAAATGTTTAAAATCTATATCCACAAGAGCATAGAGGGGTGTTGTGGATTGATCCTGTCTGAATACCAGGTACCCACCAAACTTGCTCTGTTACTTCCCTCCTCAACTGGGGAGAGAAAATAGAACAAAAATATATCAAAATGCTCATGGGTCAAGATAAGGACAGGGAGAGATTGCTCAGCAGTTACTGTCATGGGCAAAACAAACTTGACTTGGGAAAATTATTTTAAATTATTGCCAAACAAATCAGAGTAGGGTAATGAGAACAAAATTCTTAAAACACATTTCCCCCATCTCTCTCTTCTTCCTGGGTTTCACTGCTAATTTCTCTACCTCCTCCCACTCAGTGTCATGGGATGGGGAATGGTGGTTGTGGTCAGTTCATGACACATTGTCTGCACTGCTCCTTCCTCCCCAGGGGAAGGACTCCTCACACCCTTACCCTGCTCTTATACCTATGAGAATTCAAATCTACATGTAAGTGAAAGGAGATGCTTTGCTGTATCTTCATTTGCAGCAGTTGCCAGTAGGTATAGCATCATTAATCTAAAACAATACTAGACTTCTTTATTTGACAGTTATATTCTCCATGTAAGTCCCAACAGGTAAAAAATGTGAAGGTTTTGTTGCCTACTAAAAGCATGTAGTGTCATTTTAGCACTGCTGAGCATCCTATTTAGCCTATAGATGATGATAGGAATGACTGAAGGTTTTCTGTGTGTCCTTGTGATATCTACCAGCACCAGATCAATGTGTTGCATGATATCAGATACCCATGTTTGTCAACTGAATCCCACTACAGATAAGTTCCTATTGGCAGGATTCTAACTGTAGGGATCAATTCAGTAGTCCATACATAGTTTTCTAGGGCCAATGGTCATATCCTTGGCCTCCATCTACCATGCTAGAAAGATATTGGTCTTTTGCAAGCTGTATCTCATATCTGTAAGAAACTTGTGTGGTTGCTTTGAGTGCCCTGAAAATCATTTAAGTGCTCCAAGTCAGTACCCAGAGCAGCTGAGTGCAAGCAGCTGCATGAAGCTCTGAGGAGCTGCACTAATGGTAAGGAAAGCTTGGATCCCCAGGTGGAGGTGTCCATTACCTGGCAAAGAATCTTTCTTGAATACTGTGACTCAGCTGTCCAGACACAGACATCTAGTGTCACCTGAGAGGACTTCAAATGCCTGAGAGGTCTGTATGGAGTTAATTGATAAAGCAGAGTACTTATGAAATAATCATAACCTACTGGAGTGGCAGCTGGAAGTTGGAAGGGATTTCTAATTAAATCTCAAACAGGGATAATTGCTGTATATGAGCAACCACATTAAAACTAAGAATTCTACTGTGTATCTGTTTTTCCATATTTCTGTCACTCTCTTCTTTCTAGTATAATAGTTAAAGTTGTGAAAATAATACAAAGTAATTGTGAAGGAAAATATTGCTGAGTACAGAAAATCATGGAAAACTGTTGCATTGGGAGTGAAAGATTGTGGCAGCTCCTTTTAAACCACTTCTGTGAATGCTATATCCTAGAAGAGACCATATGCCTAACATAGAAACATTTCCTTAAACCAAATAAAAACATGGTCTGATCTTAATTTCATAGAAGGCATTTAGGATTTTGTCATTGAATTCAGCAGGGCAAGGAATTAGCAGGGAAATTAAAAATTATAATTTATTAATCTTTTAGATATCTTTTATATATATAATATGTATATCCTATATATCTTAATTTAGATATATTTTCCTTCTCTCTCATTGATAAAACACTTCTGTACAGAAATTATAAATGAAAAATGATCAAGAGAAAAAAAAGAAAAAAACTACTACTGGCAATACTTCAGCATTTTGAGGTCAATAGCTGTGTTATCTATGCAAAAAGGCTTTTAAGATTTTTAGTTGTGTTGTTGAAATGAAGTGAATTAATAATGAAATAAAAATGCCACAAGAAACTACCTTTTTTTTAAAATGTTTTGCTGTTGTCTCTCTTTAGTGTCTGTCAAGAGAACCTTCAAGAGGCAATTAATTCTGAATACTAAATAAGTGGCTATATTTTAATTTCAGTACCACATTTAGTTGACCTGTTTCAAGGATAAAGTCTTTAACTCCTAAAATCCTCAAAAATTTTGTGTTCTTGGTTTTGTATAATCTGATGAAAGGTGAAGGGTGAGAGAAATAGGAGACCATGACATTTTTTATAATGAAAGATGTATGATAATCATGGTTTATGTTATTGTCATGTATGTATTTTTTATATTGTCTTTTGCTCCTAGCTGTATGTTCATTTAGTGGCTTAATAGATGGAGGCTTGAAGGAGAGGACAAGCAAAACAAAAACAAGTCAGTTTTCAGTAGAGACTGGAAGGAGAAGAGAAAGTTTGAATTTTGAGGCTAACAGGAAAAGCTGGAATGGGAGTAGCTGGAGAAGAAGGAGGAAGGGGATTAAACCTTGCTGTTGTTAGAAATTTAGTAAGCACTGAGCGAGTTATTCACTCAAAAAAGTCAGGACATAAGTTCCTGTATCCTCTGTGTGAGGCGATACCCACGTGTGGATCTCTCAGCAAATCCTGATAAGTTAATACACTCCAATAAGGAGATATAATAGGTCACGGATCGTGACAGGGATTCATGACAATTTGCATATTCACTGAACAGAGCTTGCAAGCACTTTACAGAAGTGGAAGTCAGGAAGAGGAGATTTACTGGGCTCTGTTCAGTTGTCTACAGAGACCACTGTTACTGGAGAGTCTGCAGAGGCCAGGAACTTGGCTGCCAGCAGTTTCTATGGAAAGGCATCAGTGTCCTGTAGGTCCTGAGATATAAAAAGACCAGGCCTATGTACTTCTGGGTGTCAGAGCTTGCAAGCACTTTACAGAAGTGGAAGTCAGGAAGAGGAGATTTACTGGGCTCTGTTCAGTTGTCTACAGAGACCACTGTTACTGGAGAGTCTGCAGAGGCCAGGAACTTGGCTGCCAGCAGTTTCTATGGAAAGGCATCAGTGTCCTGTAGGTCCTGAGATATAAAAAGACCAGGCCTATGTACTTCTGGGTGTCTCAAATAGTGGGCTTTACTGTGCCTTGGAACTCTGAAAAATAAATAAGACAGGGTGATTGTTTTTTAAATGCTTGAAAATACTTCTGTTGTAGGCATCTACATCTCTGCTAGCTACTTTCAATAGTCTTTATAATTGATGGAGATAGAAGGCACTTCTAGATGTGAAGAATCTTTCATAGTAATGGAGCTCTGAAAGAGGTTAGCTCAATAAGTCTTATGTGTGACTATTTTTCTCCATTGTCTGTAAAAAAAGCATTGGCTGAGAGGTTGGCATTAACACCTAGGAATTCAGGATTCTTCTGAAATATCGAGGATGGAGTATCAGGCATTACTAGGGCTGTGAGCAGGGGACTGGCAAGTCAGTTTAAGGGTCTAAAGAGAGGCAATTGACACTAAGTAATTTTAACAGCAGAGCTGGAAAGGATAGATTTAGAGGAGGCCATGGAGAAGGAAATGTTGATAAGGAAACCAGAGACAGACATCTTAAGACCAGGAGTTAAGAACTTTTGCCACTCTTTAAAAAAGCATTATTATTGAAATTGGAATTATTGGAACGAAAGAGTGCCTGTTTTAGGCACTGGTGCCTCAGTTTCCTCAGATCAGAGCAGGAAATCATAATGATTTAAATAATTTTACAACATAATAATGTGTAATATTACAGAAAAGCTTCCAAGTCTACAGACTGCTTTTTGTTGTGTATTTGACAATTATATTCTGGAAGATGCCAGTCTGAACAGTACATATAAAATTACAGCAAATGAACATTTGAATTACCAAGGGGAGTAATAATGTTAATAATAATAATGAAAAAATCCACCCAGTTACAATAACTGACTGAGCCTGTTTTAAAATAATTTAAAATCCAGTTTGAGGAAATAATCACACACATACAGCCTGCTGTTGTGGTTTTTTAATCCAGTAGGTGTAGAATTTAAATCCTTACATTACTATGGGAGAACTATTTTAGGTAATTAGGGCAAAGCCTGTGTAAGATGTGCTAAGCATAAAACATCCAGGATAAAGAATTAAACTGTGATCAAAATAGGATGTTATAAACTTTGCGGAGTACAAGATGATTTCAAGTGGTGAACTACATTAATTTTGAGCAGTTTTGCATTATGATTTATATGATTTTCTCTAGCACTAATGCATCAGCATTTATAGCCTTCAGTTCCTACTTTTTCCACTTCCTTGTTCCTTACCCATTATTATGAACACCATCAGCAATAAACCTCTGCACTGACTATGGAGGTACCTTCAAATCTCAGTTTGCTCTTCAAAGCCATCTAGAATCTAAACTTTGTTTTGGATTATTGACAAGATTTTGAGTTGATACCTTCAGTGTATTCAACTAAACTTTGCAAGTACTAAGTCCTATTCTTAAGCAGCTTTTCCTTTTACCTGGGGACTGTATTCACCTCCCAGATTGTAGATTGTAGATTTTAGATGTTGATTGCAGCTAATTAAACTTGGTTTTCGCTGTGTGCAATTCAGAATCACCCAAGTATTTATCACAAAATCACAGAATCATCAGAGTTGGAAGGAACCTCTAGAGAGCATTTTGTCCAAATCCCCCACTAAAGCAAGACACCCTAGAACACATACTCAGGACTGTATCCAGACAGCTTTTGAATATCTCCAGAGAAGGGGACTCCACAACCTTCCTGGGCAGCCTGTTCCAGTGCCTTGTCACCCTCATGATAAAGGAGTTTTTTCTCATATTTAGGTGAAACTTCCTGTATTCCAGCTTGTGTCTGTTGCCTCTCATCCTGTCACAGGGAACTACTGAGAATAGTCTGGGTCCATCCTCCCTGCACCCACCACTTAGATACTTGCAGGCATTAATAATGTCTCCTCTCAGCCTTCTCTTCTTCAGGTGTATGTAGAGATCTCTGAGCATTTGACCTAGGAAAATTTCAAAGTGGAGAAAGTTTGAGGTTGTTAATGTAAACATTATCAGTACTGATGTCAACTACTCTTCAATTTTCATGCAAGTACTTTGACCTTGGTATCAAAACACTTTCTTAATGGGTTTTTTGAAGGAATTATGTTATTTCATAACATAACAGTTTTAAACACTGTTAGAGTCACATACTACATATACTACTGTGCATCTATCATATACTACAACTTTCTGAATCTCATATATGTTCTATGTCATAGCTAATTTAAATTATATAAAATACTCAAACTGAAACTTGTCCAATCCCGTTTAATAGTGAGAATGTTTACTGTTAACTTAGATTTTAGGTGCTGACACTTTCACAGACAGCTAATTTGTAGAACATTTTATAACTGATCAACAGAAGTTTGTGTAATATACTAAACGATGTCAGCACTTAAATCTTAAAAAGCCTGATCTGAGTCAGAGAGCTAAACATTTTTTGTACATTATTTGTGTAGGACTTATCACAAATAGTAATTATTTTCATATAAATTTCCATTTATTTATCTGGACTCAGGGGAAAATTGAGGTACTTCTTGTCATGGGATTGCTGTGAGATATTGCAGCTCATGAACAGATAAAAGATTTTTTTAAAAATCTATTTCTATTTTACAGATTATTTGGCCTCTAGTTTATTCATTATTGAGGTACAGACAAATCAGTAGATATTAAGTAAATAATGTAGAAAGGTTTGTATGAAGAAAAATGGTTTGGTGTTTTCAAGGGTATGCTTACTTAACTAGAGTAAAAAATTTAAAATTGAAAATGAAAAAAAAAAAAAGCAAAATGAATGTTTGTGCTTTAGAACTCACTGCCAAGATCCTCAAAACAGTCTGATGAAGAACAGTAGATTACAGTATTCCAGTTCGTTGGAGATTTTGTTGTTTGTTTGTATTTTATTTTTTTCCCCCTTTTCAGTGGCATCTTGAATAGAATCTGTATCACTAGTTTTATTTACTGTATTTATTCTGATCTTTCTACAGATGTGTTCAGACTGTGTAAAAGTAAGCTTTTCTTTCAGGAATGCAGAAAGGTCATTTTTCTTTGAAGTATCATTGTCAAGACACTGCAATACTTCACTCTTATGGAAAGGATAAAGCAAAACACAAGGTTCTGCTTTTTTTGCAACAATACACAAAAATAATAACAATTATATATGCAAATGCATAGATGCACACATACAGAGTGTAACATCTCAAATTGAACTGTAGCTGCATACATAAAAAAGGAAGTTTATGTAATGAGGATTACTATATCACCAAGGCCAAGAACTTGGCAAGATTCATAAAATAATTTGTCAATCACGAGAATATATATAGGCTTAAAAATAAAAGCTACTAATTGAGACAGAATGCAAACTTGCATGAAGACGAGACACTGCTAAGAAAAAAGAATTTAAGAATTCTCCACTTCATTGCTCAAGCACTTGCATAAAGAAGTAATGGGCACTGGATATGTCCATACAAGAAGTGATACTGAACAAGTGGAAATCTGAACCCTCTGTTATGTTAATCTGCTGTTCTCCTTGTTTTACTTTTAGACTCAAGCTTTATTTCAGCAATGATAAATCAATCCTTGTAGAAGATTTGCATATCTCTTAATAATCTAAAAGTGCTGTACCCTCTTCAGACCCAAATATACCATAAGATGAAAATATGAATGAAAAAAATCTGTGTGTGTGCTTCCATTTGCTTGATATTGGAGAGTAAAAGCTTCCTTTCTGAGACAAGCTCAGCCAATCATTGCTTGATAGCAAGGCTTCAATGTGAATAAATAGAATAGTTTGAAGGATACTGTCGTCTTAGTAGCCTTGATTCATGCAAACACAAATAGAGCTTTACAACATTATAAAGAGAAAGAAAAATAATTGCTCCCACTCAGCAGATCAAATACCTAACGTCTGTCTTTAAAGTCTGGCAGAAACCAGAAAGAGAACTGCAATATTAGCTTCATACAAGACTATGATTTTTGGAATTTGGATCCAATACCTTATTGTCCTCCAGCAAGAGTCACAGACATTGTTGGTTTATTTGTAAAAACTGTTTTGTGCAGTAATGTAAATCATTACTGGAAAAAAGAAAAAAAAAAAAAAAAGAAAAAAAAAAAAAAGAGAGGCAGTGAATACTGTGACCACAGTGAATACAGATTTTCAATAGTCCTTCTGTAATAAGAACATGGCTCTGGGGGGTCATCAGGAGCTAACATCTCATACATCAGTGACTGTTTACAAGGCACAACTCAGTCCTTTAACTACTTGTTCAAATATTGTGATCAGTGACATCAGGAGAAACTATTTCTTAATGCATAAATAGAAAAAACTTACAAGGGATATAACGATTTCACAGTTTGCTGAAGAAGGAAAAGACTCAAAATTCTAATCTTCTGAGAAGAACGAAATATGAAATAAGCAAAAATCATAGACATCATCTACAGTAAATACCAATAAAATGGGGTTTGAAATTTGCAATAGGAATCTTCTCTGCTTTGATGAACAGAATTATTTTAACACTTGGGCTTAAATTTCCCAGTGCTACATTTTGTAAGGTTACAAATTCCAGGTTTTTTTCTGGTTCAATGTTTTCTTTTTATCAGAAAATCAAGTTCTGAGCTGAGTGTGTGAAACAGAAATGGAGATATAATGACTTGAGATATTGGAGATGGAGATGTAAGACATGCCAACTTTCTGATATCTGTTCAAGAGAGTTGCTAGTGACTGCAAGTCTTTGGCATTTGGTGGCTATTTCCCTCTTTTATGTGAAATGAAGTGATGGTGCTGTTTCAATGCCAGTTTCTTTATAGGTGTTCATATCACAAAGAACTCACAGAGTTGGTTTGGCAGTCCTCTCAGAAGGGTAAGGATTCATTAAGGATAGTTCTCTCTTCTGTAAATGTGTTTCCTTTAGGCAGGGATAAGACATACAATCAACATGGAAATTGCAATGCCATTGCTACTGTTCTGTCTTTGGGTTTTAGTGCAGATACAGACTCAATGGAGGTTTACTTTGAACCTTAGGGCAGACATAAACCCTCTGAGGATTTTGTCACTTTATATAGCAATTCAACAATTGCTAAGAAATTGTATTATTCATTCAGTTCCTCCCTATTTGAAGATATATGTTCTGGAGGTATTAGTGTTGGTTAGGGCCTTGTTTAATGAAGTGCCAGGTGCAGAATGATTTGAAGACAAGTTCTGAAGGTACTTCACATTCTCTAAACCATGGAAGAGTTCAGCAATATTAAGCATCCTGCCATGTAAGAAATATTTACTAGCTAGCAGTAAACAGAAGAAATAGAAATACCTAATGTTGTTAATTACATCTAAAGGTAAGGGAGAGTTATTCTTAACTTGACCCTAAACTATCGGACCACAGAATGGCTGAGATTCAAAAGCACCTCTGGATATCATCTAGTTCAAATTAGTCTAGTTCAAATCAGAGCAGGGTCAGCTAGAGTAGGTTGCTCAGGGCCATGTCCACTTGCGTTTTGAATATCTTCAGGAGCAGTAGCAGCTTCCACAGGCTCTCTGGAAAATCCACTGTAATGTTTGATAAATCCTGAAGTAAAAGCTTTTTTTCTTATGTTTAAGTGAAATTTTCCTTATTTCAGTATGTGCACTTTGCTTCTTTTCCTGTCACTGGGAATTACTTTGAAGAGTCTGCACTGGTCTTTATTTCCTGCCATCAGTTATTTGCACACATTGATGAGATGAGTCTGGGTCTTCTGAGCCTTCTTTTCTCCAGTCTGAACAGGCCCAGCTGTCTCAGACACTCCTTTTATGTCAGATGTTCCAGTCCCTTAATAATCTTTGGACCCTTGCCGGACTTCTGTCAGCATGTCATCATATCTCTCTACTAGGGAACCTAGAACTGGATACAGTTCTCCACATGTGTCTCACCACGGCAGAGCAGAGGAAAGATCATCCACCTCAGTCTGCTGGTGATGCTCTTCCTAATGCTACTCAGCATATTGTTGCCCTTCATTGCTGCAAGGGCACATTTCTCAGTCATGGTTAACTTGGTGGCCTCTAAGATGACCAGGTCCTTTTTCAACATTTTGTCCTCTAGCATGTACTGGTGGAAGGGGTCATTCTTCCCCATAGAAAGGACTTGTTCCCCTTTGATGAACTTCATGAGATTCCTCTCAGCCCAATTATCTAGCCAGTCCAGGTATCTCTGAATGACAGCACAACCATCTGGTGTATAAGCCACTCCTCTCTATTTTGTGTTGTCTGCAAACTTGCCAAAGGTGCACTCTGTCACATCAGACACATTAATAATGAAGATGTTAAACAAAATGGCCCAAGTATTGACCCCTGGGGTGTTCCACTGGTGACTAGCTTCCATATGAACTTCATGTCTCTGATCATGACCCTTTGAATGCAGCAGTTAAAAGAGTTTTCAATTCACCTCACTTACAGCCTGTAATTCATCATCTTGTCTATGAAGATTTTATGGCAGAGGGTCAAGAACTCTATTAATGTCAAATAAACAACGTTCAGTGCTCTCTCCTCATCCATCAGACCATTCATCTGGTCATTAGAAGGGTATCAGGTCAGTCAGGCTTGATTTTGACTTCGCAACTTTGTGCTGACTACACCAAATCAAGAATAATGCATCTCCCAGGATTCATCAGGCCTTAGCATGGGCTGCGTTTTAGCCAAAATCTGAGCAAGATTTAAGTGAACAGTCACAGGAGGCATCCCTAACCACTACAGGATCATGAGTTTTTCTGTCTGGAATATCTCATGTGCTGATATGTACCATATGTTGGCAACAATGTATACCAGGTGTTTGGAGACTGGGGTACTGGTCGTGGCTACATCCACACCTGCCTTCAACCTTCAGATTCCTGAGAAGTGCTTCCTTGTTTTTATGAGGCCCAGCAGACTGTACCTCTCCTTATTTATTTGTACTAGGAACACTGCTTGTGTTTTCCCACACTGCCCCTATTGACTTATCTTCTTGGTATTTCTTCAAATCTCTTCTTACTCAGTTACATGTCAGAAGTCCTCTGACTTTCTTTCATGTCTTTGAGATTTCTCATCTTTGTAAAGGTTTTTATGCTACTCAAAAATCAACACTTCATAATGACTTTATCATCTTCTGGTCTTTCCACGAGCTTTGTCTTCTTATGTGTCTTCTTTTCCAGTTACTACTTATTGATGTCAGAGCTGCTCACTTGGCATACCTGTAGTTCTGACTTTTGAGCTCTGATTCTGTCTTTCTAAGGCTTTCAGTCTAGTTTTTTTATGTCCTGAAGATAGGATGAAGTATAGATTCCATCTGAGAGAGTTCTAGGTCAGTGAAGGTGGAGTGGATGAGGATAGAGTTTTTCTGCCTGGAAGATTAATCCCAAATGCCTTTAAACTGTTGCATTTTTCCATATTTGTGCATATTGTGTTAAGTAAGTAATGCAATGTGTCCTATCGTGCTTGTTTGATCATGAGGGAAAGCTGTATTTTGCAAGACCTGTCCTGCTCCTAAAGAATTAAGCAGGGGCTCAGAAGTCAGGCAGTGCAAAGTATAATGAATGTATTATTAAATAATCAGTTCATAAAACAGGCTAATGAATATTAAACACTTATTTTGGCCTCCACTTAGTTAATTTTTTCAGTAACAAATCATCAGCTGATATCTTTCCCTGTCAAACCACTTGAAACGTGCTTTGCTTCATGTTTGCAAATAGCACAGTCCAAAATAACTATTTCATTGGGAAGTTTTTTTCTAGATGTCACACGTATGTATATGTATTTTTAAGTGGACATATATTAAATTAGATACATGACATTTGAAAAGCTTTAGTTATATGTTAATATTCATGTGAAAAATCGCTAACTGTTTGTTAGTGTTGATAAGACAAACACTAAATTGTTGTCTTAACATCAAAGTTAACAACCTTCACTTTTCCCAATACAAAAAAAAGGTCAAAGGTCTTAAATGTCACAAAATTCTTAATAGCTGCTCAGTTATTTTAGAAGAAACATAATGCATAACTGCATAACCTGGTATTGCAGCGTATATGTCTTTCTAGAAAGCTGCATTGTGTAATCCCATAAACTACTGTTTCTCAATAAAAGATTAAATCAATGAAATCAGTTTTATCTACATAATATTAAAAATATTCCCATTAAGGAAATATTCCCATTAAAGATTTACTAAAAAAAAAATGCCTAGAAACTAAAAACTTGGAAATTTGCTAATAACTTCCAGAAAATACAAAACATTTTAGAGGGCAACAGGAAAAGCTAAAAATAAAATAAAAATTTATTTTACTTCTTTCTGTCCTCTGGATGTTAGATGACTTATATTTCCTCCTTTCAGACTTACAAGTTTTTTGGTCACTTAATTTTCTGCTTCTGCATATGTCCAAAATTACTGTATAAACTCCCAAGGATCTATCTCTTAGCCTAAATTTTGCTTTTATTTATAAGCTAGGCAAAGTATATGCATATTAAAGGAGGACCTGAATGCATAGATAACCTGGAAGTATGCCTAAGAAATCTTAACAGGACTAAGTCTTTCGCAAAAGGCAGTTGCAGAGGCCATTGAAGAACATGTCAATATGCAAGAATGGTATAATAAACACTCACTGGAAGACTTCTTCAGTTTCAAAAACTATACTGTCAATGGGCCTGAAGGTTGAACTGGAATAGGATCCTCCCTACCTCCAGATCTTCCAACTATACAGTGACAAATTTCACAGGTTTATGATGGGAATATGCAAGCTATGGCCTAATTCCACAGCTTGGAAAAGGCAACTGTGTACTGCAGGCACTGTATGCATTTATTATTACTCACTCACTAGATGAAAATGAGAACTAAGCCTGATTCACAAGTCTACAATTTAGCAGAGCATTTCTTCAATGAAAGATAAAAAAAATCATAGAAATATTTTATAAAAGGTAAATAACTTATTTCCTAATGCATGATTTTATACCATTGGAAAATACCTCATCTGGCCCTATAATATATTTCAGAAAAATGTGGTTAATAAGTTCTATTCTGCATAAAAATTTTCATTTCTTCTTGTGTAATTGCCTAGAAAGATGCGCCAAAAAACCTTTATAGTACCCTGTCATTCAGAAGAGATGTGTGCAAATTAGAAAGGAAGGCAAAAAGACTTGTCTTATCATAGAATCATAGATTCTATGATAAGACATAGAATCATAGAATCATAGAATCTTAGGGGCTGGAAGGGACCTCGAGAGATCATCTAGTCCAACCACCCTGCCAGAGCAGGGTCACCTAGAGTACATCACACAGGAACTCATCCAGGTGGGTTTTGAATGTCTCCAGTGAGGGAGACTCCACAACCTCCCTGGGCAGTCTGTTCCAGTGCTCTGTCACTCTTACAGTAAAAAAATTTTTTCGGATATTCACCTTGAACCTCCTATGCTCCAATTTACACCCATTACCCCTTGTCCTATCACTGGTCATCACCGAGAAAAGCCTAACTCCGTCCCCCTGACACTCACCCCTTACATATTTGTAAACATTGATGAGGTCACCCCTCAGTCTCCTTTTCTCCAAGCTAAAGAGACCCAGCTCCCTCAGCCTTTCCTCATAAGGGAGATGTTCCACTCCCCTAATCATCTTCGTAGCTCTGCGCTGGACTCTTTCGAGCAGTTCCCTGTCCTTTTTGAACTGAGGGGCCCAGAACTGGACACAATACTCCAGATGTGGCCTCACCAATGCCAGGAAACTGTTGTTAGGACTTGAAATGGGCTTTAGAAATATCATTTTCAGAACATGACTAGAAGTGATGTTGCAGTGCCAGATACCACTACCCATAGAAGCATGTTATGTAACTTCTACAGTTCTCTTTTGAACAATGCCTTTCTATACTGACAAACCGAAATATTCTATCATTGTCACTTTGTGGCCCAGAGTGCAATGTGATGTTATTTAATAAGATGTATATCCTTCTTGGCTTCCTATTCTTGTCAGCACTATTAAATGCAGTGTACATACATCATCACTACTCTGGCAATGTTTTTTCTTGATCTAATTATGGTTTCCAAAATAATTACTTGCAAGAGATGTTGGCATTTAAAAAAAAAAATTAAAAATATCCAAAATAGAAAGAAGAGAAAAGTATTTAACATTAATTTCACAACCTTTCTTTCAAGAACTTTACTGTATGTTTACTGAGTCAGGAAAGAGAAGGATGTAGTCCAAAATTACCTGGGAATTAAAATCAGAGAAGACAAGTAACCAGTTACAGCATTGTCCAATTAAAATTCAGGAGGAAAAGTCCTCACGTCGTCTTCTACTCACTGCTCTATTGCTCATTTATAAAAACAAATATTTGCCATGAAGACATAACTGCCAATTTAGACTAACTAAGACAAATGAGATAATGAGACCAGTGGCAGCTTGGAGTTGACAGACCCAGCTGAGTGCCCAGCTCCAAGTAGAAAGCTTTCTTTTCCTGCCAGAAGGTCTATATGCTAATACTAACTAGTTGGCCAACTTTGGCCTTACAGTGTTTGACAATAGGAGAGCTTACCATTTTATTACAGATGTGACATTAATTTGAATGTAAACTAAAGCTGGGACAAATAATCTATGCAACCTTCTAACCAAGGGGGTGGTCACCAGAAATATAAAAACCTTGCCTGGCTAAAAAAAAACCCAACAATGCAAAACCCAAACAAAACTAGACAAGCATGAAGGACAGATGATTTAAATGCAAATGATGATGAATGAATAACAAAGTCTGTAATAATAATGAAAGAAGTAAAGCCTCCATAGTCTTACATACCCTTTGCTTTGATGTCCTTAACTTTAGCATTAAAAGAAGAAAGGATTTTCCCAATTTCCAGATGCAACACAAAAAGACCACTTTTGACCTGATATTTATTTGCAGATTTGAACAGCTATACTCAGAGAACATTTTGAAGTATTTTGAAACACTTAAAAAATAATTTCTGTCACAGTTATTTTTGAGGGTGTTTTTCTCCTAATGATTTTCCCTTCTCAAGCTTCATAAAGAAAATGTGAGAATGAATGAGTTAGGAATAATGTTAGGATTATTTTTTTTTAAGAAATATTTTAATGTGCAAAACTGCATTTATAAGTTAATTCCAGATACAAAGGTAAAATATGGGTAAGAAATATATTTTGCAGATATCTGGTACATGAAATGACAATAAAACCCCATGTTAATTTATATTTTTACTCCTTGGTTCTGTGAGAAGAATACCATTTTTTGGAGGCATATTATCAACATTTTTTTCTTCCCTATGGAATATAACATGGCTGATGTGTAACGCTACTTACAAAGTTATAGATCAGAGATATACATTGCCCCTAACCACAATGGAGTTGCTGATGATTTTAATGACAGTTGTGTACATAGACCAAAGCCATTATATAGCCTTACACAAAAACACTTTACAGAAAATTATTGTTTATGTAATAGCTCAGACTTAATCCTAAAAACTGTCCACACTCAGATAACTGAAATAGTTAGAAATATAATGTCATTTTCCTCCTATCTATAATGTGGATGTTATAAAACTCTTCTAACATGGATCAGTAGAATTAATAATTATGTACAACTAATGCACTTGAAACATATATATATATATGGATTTATGCTGATTTACTAAATGATCTGTGAATAAAATATAGGCTTTCTTTTATGAAAAACAAGAAAGCATTATATCAGGTAATTATATATCTGACTTAAAGGGAACTTCAGGTTTTTTGAGTTTTATGATTTTGCTTAATCTTCTATAGTTTGGCCCTATTCTACTGTACTTTAAAAGCTATGTAAACTAAATGAGGAGAAAAAAAAATATTATGCAGGCCTCAATGAACAAAAAGAAAAATATATTCTAAATTTAAAATAACCAGATTCATTAATCCAATGTGCCTTCTGAAGTATTTTCCATAACATTTTCACTTTTGATATGTTAAAATAAATTAAAATTATAGAGTGAGAATTAGTATCCCTCACTCAGATTTCTAAGCTAGACAAATGCAATATTCTTCTGTAAACCCTTCAATACTCCTGATTTCATATTCCTTGATGAACACACAGAACTCAGCCATTTACTGTGGGAGAGTTGGTTTATAGGTGCCCACAATTTCTCTATGGGTTTGATTTCAATGCTACTCATTATGGGAATAATTGTGAATGCTATAAATTTCTGTTTTGTTTTTGTCACACAAGTTGCTAAATCTTTACAGTTCTAAACAATTGTGATTATAGATTGTAATCACTAAGTACTTGCTGTTATCATCATCATTATAGCTCATATCAGTAGTATTATTGTCAAATAGTTGGTACTGAATACTGAGACAAATATAAGTCAATTGGAACATCTCCAACTACTTTTCAAGAACAACTAAAGCTCTCATTACATTGTGAAGGACTGAAAAGAAAAGGCTTATGAAGTGTTATTTCATGTTCAGGAGCTTATGAATAGGATTCATCTGGCATAGTTACCTAGTAGCTTGCAAGGAAAATCTATATAAAAATTTCCTAAACCCAGCAGTCAGATCACTCAAGATGTGAATATAATTAGTCTTCATGTATCAAAAAGGATTTTTTTTTTTAAGAAATCTGTCACATCCTACTAGGTGGGTTCAGCTAGAGCTCCCCAGAAGCAAGGTCAACACTCTCTTAGTTAATCTATTCTAACAGCCCATTCAAGAAGATTAGCCTCTTGGATTCTCTGTGCTGTACTCTATGGGTAGGACTGTTACTCATAAGGCTTATAAAAAACACAACTTTACTTATAATTGAGTAAGATTATTAAGGTCAACAAAAAGCACACAACAATATAACTCTCAAAACAACAGGTTACAACCAACAAAACTTCGGAAAATCAGAAATGATGTTACCCTTACACTCTGAGAATAAAGTTAGAAACAGAGAGAGAGACAGACAGACAATGAAAGAGGGGATAACACCACCCTTGGATTCAGTGACAGTCTCGGCATAATGTTGTGGTCCTTGCATGGTGGGTGCATGCCCTGAGCATTCTGAGTCTGCCTCTTTTGTGCAATCTTGATAAGGCTTGACCTACTTTGAGCAGACTCAGTTGGGTCCAAGAATGTTCTGTACATGAGTCAGTAGGAAGTGGGGTGCAGATTGTCACTTGGCCCCCTCAACTGTGTTGGCTGAGCAGTGGCCCTTATTTTCATGCCTATGCTGTGTCCTTAAACTGGAACATGGTCTCATGCAAGGTGGTACTGTGCCTCCACAGGGCTCCTTTTGCTGGCCACTGTTCCTTATTAAATAAGGACGGTGTCCCATTTTTCAGGATGGGTACCAAAGGAGTGGATGACCTTGCAAGAACAGGGCCCAGATGGCTTATAGCATGAGGGCCATACCTGAGTACAATGTGCAGCTTGTCAGAGTGGCTGTTTTGAGACAATTATTCATTTTGGGACTCTACAAAAAATATCACCTTACAGCTTTTGAAATTACATGGTACAATGATTCTTGTAGCAATCAGAGGAAAACATAAATAATGTAACTAAAAGTAACATAAGTAAAGTAACTAAATAATACAACTTGCTGAAAAGAGATAAGCATTGTTGCAATGTAGTCTTATTTGGCCTAGTAGAGAGCAGCAGATTATTCAAGAATGGTTACATGACAAAAACAATGATATGTGCAGTTTACTGATTTATAACTCAGTATGGTGATTTGAAAGACACTATACTCCAACTTTGAAAAGCAAAGTGGGATTCTGGCAATTTGTGGTTTATGTCTCCTGGTCTTCCATCTCTATGAAACTTTTTGTCAAGTTTGCATGTATCTTGCAATATTTTTGTTCATTCTTTTTTCTCAGTACAATTGACAAAAATCAGACTAACACTGGGAAAAGAACAGATTACTACAGGATTCCAGTATAAACAGTTAATTTGATAATAATTTTCTATTTAGTTCTGTTTTGAGGTGTATGGGTCAGGAAATTTTAATCTATTTAAAACACATTACAATAATTGTGTGTATATTTTTAATTGTAATAACAAGATCACTTATGTCAAACATTACAATTTAAGCAAATTATATCAACATACTGGATCTCAATTTACCCACAAACACAAAAAACAGATCAGGCTTATCTGGCTTTTCTGATTTTTTTTAATATCCCATTCACCAACCTTGATTTTGGCAACTATCATTAAGTCTTTAATGAAGAACTATCATGCTGTTTTTGTTTTATGCTGCAATGCAGTATCATTTTAAGTCTTTATGTTTCTTGAAGTAAAAAAAAAAAAAAAAAAAAAAAAAGTCTCAAAATGCTGACACTTTTCTTACTTAACATACTTTTTAAAGTACCTAAAACTTTGTATTTCCCTAAATGAAAACTGACAACAAGAGCCTCTGATATTTTCAAAAAGCCCAATAATGTTTTGTGACAGATATCTCTCTTTCCTCTGTTCTTGAAAGAAGTACAGTGGAGAGAAGATAGAAAGCATCTTTTACTTTCCCTGTAGCATTGCTATTTTGCACAAGCAATGAACTGAGGAAATAACAGTAATGAAATCCTAAGATAGTTCTTTCTCCATGAAAGCAGAGACTAGCATTCAGTTCAGACTAAGCTGTTTATAGGCTGCTTTCTTGGTAAAGAGTAGTAGATGTATATGGTTTAGAAACTATCTAACTAAATTAAGATTAGCTGATCGAGGTGGTAAGTTGGCAAAGAGCTGGTTGTGTTATTTCTACATTTGGTTGAATACTCACTTGACTGTAAATTCATCTTCAGCTCAGAATGAACTTGAAGAAACAGAATAGATATTGGATGGATGTGGTAAGCAAAAGGAGAAGAAGATGTACCTTAAGAGACAAAAGCAGAAACTAGTGATACATGACCTAAAAAATGAAGGTGGGAAAGAAGCTTAAAATGCTGTAGTGCCTTTTAAATGAGTAGTATTTTATTACAAATAAAGACTTGAAAAGTAGGTTTGGATAGTCTTTGAACTGCAATAGAGAGAAGAGCAGTGGCAGTAGAGTGAAGGAAAACTTGTTATTTTGCTAATGGGAGAAAATAAACCAATGCTGATTCAGAATATAATTTATCATAAATTATTTTATAAACCTACTATATAGATGGTGTCAATAGTTTAAATGTACTGAGCTCTCTTCATTGTTTGTGAAAATAAACAGAATTCTCCAGGGATCAGTTCAGAGAAAGGATTTGTTATGCTCATTCTAAAACTAAATATGTTGCTGGCTCTATGTGTACCTTTGCCTTCATTGAGCCACTTCGAAATCTAGACAATGAGATCAGATGTAGACATCAAATATGGATAACATCTGAAGTATAGCTGTCTTGAAGACAAGATGTACGTCCACTCAGTTCATATTGCTCATCTTGAGTATTATAAATTATAAAGGTTTTTTCCTGGAATCAGCAAAATTATTGGAAGGGAAATGCTGATTCCAATTACAAGCATAATTTACTTTGGACAACATCCTTCACTGATTCCTCATACGCATGTGTAGAACTCAGAAAAAATGGCAGAATCAAAACCTATTCAATTAAATCTGTAGGGTTTTTTTTGTTGTTGTTGTTGGTTTTTTTTTAATATATATATTTTTTTTCTTTATTAGAAAACCGTAGCATAAAATTCTTGTTAAATGGAAGAGTTTGGAGGTGTACGTATCCATGAATGTTTTGATCACATGTGAGGCTGGTAGTACTGCCAGTTTTTTAGGTGTCCTACTCCTACTTTTGCAAGTCAGTGTTCTCAACCGCTTATAGGTCTATGAAGTTTCTGTCAATCATTTGGGCTTTTTCAAGCCGAGTATAAGACTAGGGGATAATATTTGCCTCAGAAGTCTACCTCTAATGATTTGCCACAAAACATCTGTAGAAGAATCCATAAGGATGATCACCATCTACACATTGAAGTTAGGGTTTGATTTAAGCTCCTGGTGCTCTTATGATTGCCACTATTATTGTTTGATGGCTTATGACCATGGGATACCACCATAGCAGATATGTAGTCCTGTGTTCCCTCTGACCATGTGTACAAAAACTTCAGCTAGTGTTTTATTGATGTTAAGCAACTGACTTACAAAAATCATAGTTTTTTTTCTTATTTTGGTATTCCACCCTGATACTCACAACAAAAATCTTGTTAAGTGATGTGGAAGTGACAGACTTCAGCACTTCTGTTGTTTGTTTTTGGTTTGGTTTTTTTTTTAAATTGTCATGAATAGAGGGGTGCCTTTGCTTAGTACTTTACTTCCTAAGCAAGTAACTCCAGCAACTGGTAGATGCTGAGATTGAATAAGGGTGTGCAGAAATGGGTAAAAGGAAATTATCTGAGAATGATGCCTACAGAATAGTTTCTTCAACACCTAAGACGGACTTTTATTAAAAAAACAAACAAACAACTGTTGTCCTGAAGTTGGTTTTATGGGGAGTTATATATTTAATATTGAAAAAATCATTCTTCAATAATATTTTCTTTGCATTTCAAAATGAAATAAGGTATGTCATCTCACACACAAAGCACTCTGAGGTTTCATGCTGGGGTGGAGGTGTAGACAAGCTAATGCTGTAGCAATTGTAATTTGGCCAGGTCACCTTTAATAGTATCACAATTTTAACTTTACCTTTGATTTAGTTGAAAACTGTTGCAGTCGTGAATATAAATACACTAATCTCATATATTTATTATGATTGCTTGCTTTTGAGTTAATTACAGCTCTGGTCTTTTTAAATGCATGCATATAATTTAAAAGGAATTGTTGGTTTGTTTGATGAGATCTAAGGAATTTCATAATCAGATTATGATAGTAGTGTGTTTATTGTGCATGTTCTCACGAACAAGGAGGGACTGGTGGGGATCATGAAGCCTAAGGTCTTCCTTGGTTGCAGTGACCATGAGAAGGACATGGAGCTGTTGAAGCAAGTACAGAGGAGGTCCACAAAGATGAACAGAAGGCTGGAGCATCTCTCCTTTGAAGACAGGTTGAGAGAGTTGGGGCTGTTCCGTCTGGAGAAAAGAAGGCTCTGGGTAGACCTTATAGGGGCCTTCCAGTACCTGAAGGGGGCCTACAGGAAAGCTGGGGAGGAACTCTTTGCAAGGGCATGTAGCAATATGACAAGGGGTAATGGTTTTAAGTTGGAAGAGGGTAAATTTAGGGTAGACATTAGGAATAAATTCTTTAGTGTGAGGGTGGTGCAACACTGGAACAGGTTCCCCAGGGAAGTTGTGGATACCTCATTCTAAGGACAGGTTTAATGGGGCTTTGAGAAATCTGGTCTAGTGAGAGTTGTCCCTGCTCAAGCAGGGAGGTTGGATCTTTCCAACCCAAATGATTCTATTACTTCTTTTGGCCAATTAGCTATGTTTAAAATTTTGTTTTGAGAAGTTCTTTTCTTGCCTAAAAGAAGTGTTCAGAACCAAGGGTAAAATAAGAGTTTGACATACAGTCTTCAAGTACTGTATAGTGACACAGCAGTATCACTGCTGTACAGTCTGGTGAAGTCTGACATTATTTTGTTTACATTCATGCATTTGCTTGCACCTGAACAATTTCATGGAACTATGAAAAACTAGCATTTCAACATTCATAATACTAAAAAAAATTAGAAAAGAACTGAAAAATAAAGAAGGCCTTACTGCTTCAAGCTCATGAAATTTGGCTTTTCATGTATTTCTGCTTAAAACTTAGAAAAATCTGTAATTTGTGGTTATAAAACAGACATGACTTTGTCACAAAAGAGTGTTTAGGTTTCTAAACTAAACTAAAATTTAGCTTCTCTTGTGTCTTAATGTCCAGCTCTGTGGGATAAAACAGTGCAGAATTAATGTTATCTTAAATGTCCATGTCCCGAGTGATTCAGTGGGCCATGTAAAGCACAGAAAATCTGACTGAGCTTTATATAGAAATCATATAGCGTGAAGACCTACTTTAATCTATTGGTTAAAAACATTCTTAGTTTATTATTACAAATATGAAAAAAATAGCATTTTCTATGAATGAGAATATTTGAGTTACATAATTAATTATAGTTGGTCTATTCGGTCTGTGTTATAAATAACTTTTAATTATATTATCTCATACAAGCACTTGAACTTCTCTAGAAGAACATAAAGTCAGGTTTCTTTAATCAATTAATAATTTAGATTTTAAATATTGACATATCTTTTACTTATAGTCCTAGCAAAAGCAAAAATATCCTATGGCAGTCTAACAGATAAACTATTTAAGTGATGAAAAAATATAAGGACAAAAATGCTTAAATATAAACATTGTCTTTTAAAATTATATTTCCTCAGGAATTATGTTATGAGCAGATTTTGGACTCCTCCTTACCCTACACACAAAACATGAATATTGATGTATAAGCTTTACACAAAAATAAAAATGAATATTTTGAGACAGCTTATATTTTGCACATTTTCTGATTGGCTGCTGATGTTCTTAAAGCATAAAATAATTTAAATAAATAGCTTCCCTAAAGCACTCTAAACTGCCAGCTCATAATGATCCAAGTTATTTCTCTAAAGAATTTATCTCCACATAAAATTAACATAAAAATTGGTCTAGCAAGTAGCATAACAGAGTTGTTGTTGACAGACACTCCTACTATAGACTGAGACTGACACACCCACTGAGAATGTGATGGACTGTTTAAAAGTCTATCTGCCAGTAACAGAAGTCTGCTCTGGTACTGTTCTGTGAATTATATAGGTCACTGATTTGTACAGCTTGGTTAATACCTCAAAAACTGTCTTTATATACTTGCTTAAATAAGAGATGGAAGTATGATTAAGCTGAGTTTGCATCCCCTTTGTTTGTAAATATTTCATTAAATAAGCTTATTGGCAGAATGTTCATGAAAGTAAGTTTTAAGTCTGCATTGAGGAATACGTATGTTCAACCTTAAAAAATTAGTATTTGTCCCAGACATTCAGTTCTCAGAATTATACATCTAATTAGAAAACAGATGTCATCTGACTAGATTAAAACCAAAAATGAGCTTTAGGATAATTTTTTATTTTAGTCTTTTAAAGTATTCAAGCATTTAGTAATTTTTCAGTACTCTCTCAACTCAAAGAAAGTAAGAAAAATCAATGATGAAGGGAGTGGAACATCTCCCTTATGAGGAAAGTATGAGGGAGCTGGGTCTCTAGCTTGGAGAAAAGGAGACTGAGGGGTGACCTCATCAATGTTTACAAATATGTAAAGAGTGAAAGTCAGGAAGATGGAGTTAAGCTTTTTTCAGTGATGACCAGTGATAGGACAAGGGGTAATGGATGCAAACTGGAGCATAGGAGGTTCCATGTGAATATCAGAAAAAAATTGTTTACTGTGAGAATGATAGAGCACTGGAACAGGCTGCCCAGGGAGGTTGTGAAGTCTCCTTCACTTAAGACACTCAAAACCCGCCTGGACGCATTCTTGTGTGATGTACTCTAGGTGACGTTGCTATGTCAGGGGGGTTGGACTGGGAGATTTTTCAAGGTCCCTTCCAACCCCTAGGATTCTGTGATTCTGTGATATAAAAACATGAAAAAATAGTTAACATGTTAAAGACTCTTCATTTTTATTAATTTGAATCTGACATACTTTATCCTATAATCTTAAATGATGGAAGTCAAAACACAGGAATTTCCTGCTAATTCCTACATATTAGGAAACTGAATCACCAAAAATATGCAGTCTTTACCATGAAGAACAGATTAAGCATGGTATTTCAGTGAAAGCGAGATAGAGATTTCTGAGGCAAAAGAAAGGTTTGAGGTCATTCCTGTGTTTATCACAAGACAAAGTTAAAACATTCTATTATTTGAGTATCGTGTATATTGTCAGAAGTGAAAAATTAATTTTACTCTGTGTGTATGTAATTACAGGGATCAATTGTAACCACATATTACTAACACCTTAGTATATGTAGTCATTAGATACCTCTAAAACACCAGTACTTATAATATCAGAAGAGACAATTGTAGCAAGTTAGTAAGAATTCTTATATGCCATTGAACTTCTAAAGACTCAACTTGAAAAAGTGCTTACAAGTGGATGATCCTTTTAAAGAATTAGCAGTTAACATCTCCATGAATATTCACATGATTTCTAGGTATACTTCAGAGACCATATCCAAGTGGAAACAGAGCAAAGGCATGGCCATGGAGCACTGGTGTGTAATGATACATAGTTTTCCACTTTGATAAACAGCACAGAGAGATGATTTTGGGGAACACCATGAGTGAGGTAGCTTACCCAGTATCATTATCCTCAGAGAGAGGGAGACAGATAAACCATATAGAAAAGAGCCATAGTTGTCAGAGAGTCAGAGAATAACTAATAGCCTTTCCTTTTTATTTATATAGATATTACTAGAAACAAATACATATCAGTACACTATGGAAATCCTGATGTTATTGTTTTATTACAAAAAAACGTAATGGAATCTTAATTTTATTCTTAAAAAAAAAAAAGTGTCTATTAAGGGATAAAAAATTAAAAAAGAGGAAAAAAAAAAAAAGAGAAATTTCAGATTTACCATTTGTGTAAACAGCAGTTGTATATGCTCTGGACAAGCTTGAGAAGCTGGCCCATGTAAACATCATGAAGTTCTACAAGGTCGGGTTCAAGGTCTTTTACGTGTGTCAAGGAAATCTTGAGTATTAATTCAGGCTGGGGGATGAAGAGATTAAGAGCAGCCCTGTGGACAAGGACTTAGGGGTACTGGTGGATGAAAAGCTGGACATGAGCTGACAATGTGCCCTCACATCTGAGGCCAACTGTATCCTGGGCGACACCAAAAAAGCATGACCAGTAGGCTGAGGAAGATGATTTTCCACCTCTTACTCTACTCCAGTGACACCCCACCTGGAATACTGTGCCCAGTTCTGGAGTCCACAGCATAAGAAGAACATAGAGTTCTTGGAATGAGTCCAGAGGACGGCAACAAAAATGACCAGAGGGCTGGAGCACCTCTTCTATGAAAACAGGGTGAGAGAGTTGAGGTTGTTGAGATTGGAGAAAAGAAGGCTCCAGGGAGATCTTATGGTGGCCTTTCAGTACTTAAGGGGGCCTTTAAGAAAGATGGGACAGATTTTTTAGCAGGGCCTGTAGTGATAGGATGAGGTCAGTGATTGTAAACCGAAAGAAGGCAGATTTAGGCCAGATATAAGGAAGACATCTGCTATGATAAGGGTGGTAAAACACCGGAACTGGTTTCCTGGAGAGCTGGTAGATGCCCTGTCCCTCGAAACATTGAAAGTCATGGGATTGCTTAGTTTGGAGAAGAGCAGGCTGAGGAAAGACCTTTTAACCATCTAGGACTTAATTCCACATGCTGTTTTTCAATTTGAAATACCAAATTGGCAAAAAGTGATGTAATTTATGAATATTTATATTTTGATATGTTTTTGAGTATAAGAAGCTATGTTCATTGATGTTTATGGGTGGCTACTTGCATTTTGTGAATACAGAAATTGTGTGCAAATAAGGATTTCACAGCCTATTAGAAGAATGATAAATGCAACCACAGGAAGAAGAAGGTAATTAAGAGATGCCTACACTGTTTCTTAACAGCTGTCTCTGCATATTTCTTCTGATTACAGCAGGGGATTTCCAGGAGGAAAGCTGTGTAGAATGGATTTGAAAATTTTTGTTTGAAGACAACACATTGCGACTACGACTCAGACTACTTTTATTACCATGTCTGGAACTTGTCATTAGAGCTTTGATTAAGTTCCTATTTCTAGGAGAATAAGACTGTGGCATGACAGTAATTGAAGATTTCTAGAATCATTAGCTTTTTTTCACTTCAGTTAGTGGGGTTGCATACCAAGAGATGAAGTACAGAATGCATTGACTGCATTTGTTAGTGAACTCTTTCTGACAAAAAAAATCCCATCTCTTGGTCTGTAACGTCACTAACCAAAGAGAAAACATACATCCCATTTTTTAGATCTGTTGACAAGCTTTCATGCTCCTATTTGTAAGCTTGAATTTTTTCCACAATCCTTTTAAGAGATAATAAAAAGATCTTCTTTGCAATATTTTTTTTCTTTTTCAAGGAAATACAATCAAAGAAGATAATTTAAAAAAATTCAAGAAATATTGTTTCTATTCTGATATCTTCTATATTAAACTAATTTTAAACCTTTTGTACTCAGTATATATATATATACACACACACATTTATTTTTCTTTTGAGAGAGAAAGAGATCTAAATCTGAGTCCAAATTTCAAGCAATTCCAACTCATGAAAACCTATTGATCAAAAGATTGAAGTTATTCCCTAAAGATAATTACGGTTTTCAGTCAGGGCATGACATGTTATAAAACAACATCCAGGGAGATATTGCCCTTTATACAAATTACCCTTTTGTTCCTTCCAAAGGGATCACTGATGACATTTAACAGTTGCAAGTGAATTTGATATTGTTCTTTGCATGAAAATGTCTAAAAGTTGTTAACACTTTGCTTTTAAATGGAAAAGAATAAAAAAGAAGGATATTATATGGCAAGCCTAATGCAATATTGGCATAGGGTTATGCCTTCTTTTAAATGAGATCTGTATATTTGCAACAGATCATAAACATTTTTGTAGTTAACTTAGTTAACAGAATTTCCTATTTAACTAGCCCTAAATACTTAACTACCCTTGTGTTTGTGGAAAATTCTTTCCTTTGTATAATCATCCACTGATAAAAATGTTCTGCATATGCCTGTAGGTATTTGGTAGCTGTTGAAAATTCAGTCTCTATGTATAAAGTCCATTCTCAGTATTGCATGTTGTTATGATCCCAATTCATCAATGCTACTATAGAGAACTTCTTGTGAGCTTCTGATGTAAGGATACTTTTTTAAACAGGGGAACTTAATTCACATTGTTGAATTTGAATCCATGCCAGAATTTTTGATGCATTTAACCTCAATATAGAGACTTCTTAGCTGCTACTTTACTGTATTACTTATTTTGAAAGAATTACTACTATTTATTACACCTGTTGCTTTTTCAAGAAGAAAGGTTCTATATTATTATTGTTCCATAATTCAAGAACATGGAGTCTTTCATTCTTTAATTTACTCCCATGAAAATTCCACATTCTTTGTCACTTTGCAATTATGCTGTAAAAATTAAAAGTGTGGAATACATTTTTCTGTACCATAAGCACTTTGCTATGAATATTTTGAAAATAAAATTATATTTGTGGGGTTTGAAATACAGAGTTTGTCTGATACATACTGTTTTAACTATACTATTATATGAGTTTGAAGAATAGTTAGAGAATATGAGTTAGAGAATAGTTACCATCATGGTCCAGTGACATCATCGGTGGGGAAGTGCTTCCCTGCAACCATAGTGTCCCAGATTTCTATACAGCTCTTGTCCACTGTACCCCCACATTTTTCCCTGTAAAGTGAGAAAATTCTTCTATCTTCTCTGTGTTTCTTTGAGATAGGAGGGGGAGTATGGTGACATGGCTATGTCCTACAGATAGTCTTTGTTTGGCAAATTAATATAAGCCATTCAGTCCTAAGAGGTAGCTTGAGACTGGCACTCTTTATCTTCTTTTGGTAAGTCAGTGGTTTTCATGAAATCTCAAGGCCTGGTTATCACTGGATATTCTGCTCCCAGAGCCAGCCATAGAACTCCTTTATCTCCAATCTTAGCGTGTCCCACACTAAACTTCCCAGTTCTCAGGAACACATTGCAGGGGGGGAGTAAAACAGTTTGATGGATTGCTGAGACATCACTTCAGTCCATAAAAAAAATCTTGTTTAACTCTTAGATGTCTCAAGACAAACAACAGATACCCTGAGTTCCTAAGAGTTTGTGACTATGCATAGATTAGTGTTAAATCTTGACCTACAGTAATAGAATTTGTTAGCAATTATTGTGATGGAAACTATGGGTGTGACTTTTCTTAGAGACTGTTGAGTTTCTTTGAAAGAATTTCTCGTTCTCTGGAGAATGCACAAATCTCTTTCCTAGCAGGGTTAAAATAATCTTTGCACTCTTCAGAACATGTAACTCCCTTTTGTGAACAGTGTATGTTGTCCTGAAAGACAATAAAGAGCACAGTGTAAAGTTTAAAATGCTGGAAAATAAGCATATTCAGGTCAGATGTGACTGTCACAATTTTGACCTTTTAAATACTACTGGTGTTTGAAGAACAATAAAATTCCAAAGTTCAGCCATGCACCTCAAACACATCTCTTCCCCAGAAGCAGGTACAATTGATGTGCATCAACTATACACCATGGACAGGTCCAGATTTCCAAGAACCTAAACTCATGGACCAGCCATCTCACAAGAGACATCCTGAACATAGTACCCTTTTCAGTTGTCCTCAGGTATCTACTGCAGCTTAATAGCAGTAACAATTTTGTGATTTAGACTGATATAAAAAGCAGTTAAGAAGTGTTAAGAAGTTATTGGTTATCCATTTTAGCAAAACCAAGATGTATGTAGTGCTAGACTGATTTTATTAGATTTAACTAGATCTACCTAGATTTCTATTATCTGTATTTTAGCAAAACACAGGTTTTAAGATGGTCAGGTGAACCAGACCTTTAGAGTGCCTGCTTGTCTCTGTTAGCTGCAAAAAGATGCCAGTCTGCCAGTTACTGTACAGCTATTGGGAATATCAAACCTTTAATGTTAAGCCCTCCCCAAAAGGAAGGGAGATTTCAGAGTATTTCAGAAACTGAATATATATTACAGAGAGATTTGAGAATCTTAGTTATCAAAAAAAGGCCAGGAAGTAAATTAATGCACATTTCCTACTCACCTAAAAATAGGATTTATGATATGAAAGTTTACCTTTCCTACTAAGTGCAATTTGTAACAGCACAAGTTACCTGAAACTGGGGTGCATTCTCTCAATCTTTGAAGAAGTTTAATTGAATATAAAAAAAAAAAAAAAGTGGTGCTGAGAATGAGAATCTTTTCAAGTTGCATTGTATTGTATGGAAGTGCAGCTGATGCTAGAAGTCGGTTTTAACTTTAAAATATATTAATACATGATTAGCACTAGTTATTACAGTCACTGCTGGGGAATAATCCCTTGAAATATAGATGTTTCTGTAGTTGGAAACTTCAAGCAGTCCCTACACTTTCTGTGCTTTCTAATCTGGCACATTTTCAAACCTTAAAAATTATTTTCCATTTTAAAATGTTGTTTTAAAGCCTCTTTTTACAATATCTTCATTATATTGTGTTTTATTTCTATGAGTAAAAGATCAAAATAGTTTAATGGTATTTTATATGCTATTGACAAGATAATTTTATCTGATGAATTTGCTTGCCCTCTTCTTTGTATTAGCCCCTCATGACATGAAAGACAGCAGATGTTTCACAGATGTGGGGGGATAAGGGGTAATTAATAATTAAGATACAGTTTCATAATTGCATAAGCTATATAGATAAGTACAATATAAGGAATTTGTTCTACCACATAGAGTTGTAGAGAAACATGACATTAAAAACTAACTTTCCCTCTGCTGTGTTCTGCATATGCAAATTCTAACTGCAGACCTCTTTGTGTGTGTGCATTTATTTTTTCTGGTTATTTTCTTTCAACAGAAGTCTCTGAAATCTCTGGCTACTTTGATCATTCATGTTTGACAAGCAGTTTTTGTTTGTTCTCCCTCCAAGCCTACATTCTCTACCATGATATGTTACTGTTTTTTGTGTCAGTTATGCATTTCTACAACAAATCCTCTGTTCAATTTTGGACCCCTCATTACAAGAGAAACATTCAGGTGCTGGAGATTGTCCAAAGGAGGGCAATGAAGCCCGTGAAGGATCTAGAGAACAAGTGTTATGAGGAACAGTTAAAGGGACTGGTGTTGTTTATCCTGAAGAAAAGGAGGCTGAAGGAAGAACTTACTGCTCTCTACAACTATCTGAAAGGAGGTTGTAGTGAAGTGGGTGTCAGTCTCTTCTCCCTAGTAAAAGGTGACAGAACAAGAGGAAGTGACCTCAAGTTGTGCCAGGCGAGGTTTAGATTGGATATTAGGAAAAAAATTATTCACTGAAAGGATTGCCGGACACTATAACAGGTTGCCCACAGAAGTGGTGGTGTCAACATCCCTGGATATACTAAAAGAGGAGTAGATGTGGTGCTTAGGGACATAGTTCAGTGGTGGACTTGGCAGTGCTGGTCTCAATGTTGGTTGGACTCAATGATCTTAAAGGTCCTTTCCAACCAAAATCATTCTATGATTCTAAGTGCCATTTGAGAAGAGCCAGGAGGGATAGTTAAAAAGTCTAATCTATTAAAACCCATGTTACTTTACTATAATACTATGTAACACATAATTGTTGTAGTAGTATAGATGTGTTTAAGACCTGCATGTGCAGGAGATCTAGACAAATTCTGAAGCTTTTTACAAAGGCTCTGTCAATTCTTCTTTTTTGGTAAGCTTTGAAATCAGAATGCAGCAAAACTTAAAACTTTTCAGTAGTGTGCCATGGAGGAAAGGGAGAGAAAAAAATAATATTCTAGGAAAGACAAATAGAGAAGGATGCAGAAGGTTATGCTCAAATAGAAAGTGCAGCCATGGGTTGTTTTCTGATACTTTGCTGTGAGAAAGTTCCATTAGAATTATAAATGTTACATTAGGAAAGACACGTGCAATATTACCCTCCATGAATTAAGAGAAACTGGTTGTCCAACTCTTTTTGAAACTGGGAAACTTATGTAGCTACTTACAAACTCCTAATACTGGCACTAGAAATGCAAGTTACATCAATTTGCTTTAAAGTACTGCAAGGTAACACTGAACTTTTGAGTGATCTCTGCAGTATATTTTCTTGTTTTGGGTGAATGGAACGTATACAATGTTTGTAGTGTACATCACTAGATTTTATTTCCTGGTTAGCATAATGCTATTCTATGAATGCTTCTTTCCATTTTACTGCTTGTTTGTGGCTGCTTGTTTATAGAAAATCCTATCAATCACGTGGTTTCATTAAAAGTCTGCCTAAACAACAAAGCTCTGTGTAATTTTCTTTACCATTTTTTTTTTTTTTAAACTGTGCATGGGAAATCAGAGTCTATGCAATTTTTTTTTATTCAGTATAACATTCTCCTTGGAGAGGTAGACTAGATTTACATCAAGAAAGATTATACCAAGATATGATCAAGCTGATAAAAAAATATGCAAAATCGTCTACACTTTTTATTAGAAAGGAACATTTTGATACAGAAAAGTTGTTTGGTCTAGGTTAGCAAGGCAAATATTTTGCAAATACTATTCCAGCATAATGATATTCAGGCACTGCCTAACAACCCATTTCAACATAAATGTTTGGAAACACTCTAGAGAAACCTACTTTTGGAGATACAGATTTTAAAACATCTTTGAAGCTTTTTTCCAGAAAAAGCCAGGTCTGCTGCAGAGAAAGCTTTGCTTTATCTCACCTTCCTTTCTTTCCTCTGCCCCTCATCTAAGTGATATTAGAAATTTATTTAGCTTAATACAGCTTCTGTCTTTGTTATGTGTGTGTTTCAGTGACTTGAACTGGAAGTTAAATGGTTGTAGGAATTCAACTAATGTAAAAGAGACTTTCAATATTGAATATATAATTATTCTTTTCACATACAAACAGGGAGGGTGTTGTCCTTATGACTTCATAGGGGTAAATATTCCAATTCCTTTTAAATGTGCGTGAGAAGGGGAAGCTGTAAATTCACTGGATACAATGGGAAAAAATACTGAAAGGGGCCAAAATAAAAACTTGGGTATTTCATAGAAACATAAAGTGGTTTCTTGGAATAGTCTTTCTGAGAGGTTTTTAATCTTCCACAGCTGGTTGTGTTTACCTTGGTATCACAGTGACTTGTTTTCTACATAACTTTCATCCTTTGCTGTCTTTCCCACTTTATTGTTATAGTTTCAATGTCTAGATATAGATTTAGCCATGTTCTGCTAAGTATTATTAAAAAAGAAAGGCACTAAAGATAAACAACATTGTGTAAATATTTAATTCCTTTGACCTAACTAAAGCCTCAATAAAATTTCAGCTCCATGGACAAAATTCAGAGGTTTCCCTCAGAAAAAAAAATATTTGAAATAATCTCTTTAGTAGCAACGAGAACTAGAAGAGCTTAGTCAAATTATGTGAATTGACCTCTGAGGATCAATATGAGGACAGAAACATAATCATATATCCTCTTTTTCTCAAAGAATTAGTAGAGGAAACATATCTACCAGTAATAAAGTATAAATAGAAAATAAAAGTTTCTTCTATACTGTGTTTTAGTCAATTAAATGTGTTTTAGTTTTTTATTATTTTAATATATTTAATAAAAACTTCAGTTTGTATAAGTTAGTATGTCAAACTTGTAATATATTGGGGTATTTTGGTTCATCTCCATTTAACCTGTAGGTGGCATCACTACTACATTTAGAAACAGAATTTCCCAAACCTGGGGTAATACCTACTGAAAAGAAGTTTCTTAAGACTTCAATACTGATCATAATGGATGAGATGCATTAGAAACTGTGGTTTCCCTCAGTATGTCAGTGGCTTTTAGGTCATTCTGTGCACATTTTGTGATCCATATCCTGAGACATCTTTTGGAGCAATTTTATTAGAGGAAAGACGTGATGTTAGATATATCACATAACACTTAAGTTTTCTTGACTCTTGAGGAGGCTGCCCCAGTTTCTTTGCCTTTCTGATAGTTCATTACTTGTATCAAGATAGGATCTCTGTGTTACTGGTACCCTCTTATGTGTTGTACAAGCATAGGAAAGAGAAGTTTCCTGCTGCCTTGAATTTATTCTTTGGGAAGTGCTGAAGTGGAAACTGGGGAAGTAATTGACGAGAGATTTTTAGCCCTTCTGCCTGTTTTCTGGGTGATCTTTGTGTCTCAGTTTCTGATGCTCACAAGTATTTCAAGCTGAAATAATACAAACTGTACACTGCTTTGCACCTGAATCTTGTTTTCCTGACTTCGTAGTCAAAACAACCCATTGGAATTGCAAGAAATGCTAGATCTTTAGACCTATGTTCATTATTAGGCTTATCCTTATGGGTAAGTGCCAGAACATACTGCAAATAGTTTTGAGTAGAACTGTAGTCAGAAAAGGAAAGTCAGTAATAGTTCTACGAGGACCCTAGCCAAATAAATTATTTTTGTCAACATCTGATAAAGTTTAGGGAAGAATGCGCAGTCAACAGCTTTCAGACGTTTCCCACGTTCACTGCATTAATCTGTTACTTTGCACATAAGAACAGCAGATAAAAGGATCTGTGTTAATAAAATCTGTTTGAGATTTCATCAGTGAATCCTGCCATGATTTGTTGAGTTTCTGTCAATCAAATGTATTAAAATTCTGGGAAAAATTATTAAAATTTTAAATATCTCAGTGATATTGTTTCTTGCTGCTATGATTAATAATAATGTCCACATTGGGTCAAGCATGTAGACAACACGCTACTGCAGATATAACTGAAATTTATTTTTCATTTTGTAAACAGTTTTATTTGACTTTGGATACAGAGAAAACTAAACAGAAAAAAAGAAAACCAAACCAAACCAAACCGAAAAAAGCAAAGGAAAAATTTGGGATAAAAAGGATATTTTAGAAACCAGTTGTCCACTGATTTTTGTTTTTCTTGATGCACAGGAAACAAATATTGTAGGAATTATTGCAACTTCCTTTCCTCACATTTTAATTTTTCTTCCTATTCCATCCTCTCCTCTCCATCTCTGTCTCTCTCTCATATCCTGTCCTGTCCTGTCCTGTCATGTCATGTCATATCATCCCATGTTTAACCTGGTACTAAACATCCTTTCTGACTCACTGAGTCCTCTACACAGAGTTCATTTAAATGGACTTTCCAGCAAGAGCTTTACATGTATGCATTTAAATGATGGTGACTGATGAACTACAAGCCATAAGGCTAAGTTTTTGACTTTTAGTGTTTCCTATTAATTTAATTCAGGTACCCACAAATTTACTTATCACAAGGGTTTGTTCTACTGAAGGGTCCTTGTACCTTTCCTGAAGGCAATTCCATTTTGTATGTCTTGCTCTACTCTTTTAAAAAGTGTCTTCATCAAACTACCTGTGGCCATTTTCAGATGAATAAATAATGTTTTAATTGTTTCCTTCATGAGTGAAGTAACATTATTTAAACTTGAATACAATTTACTGAAAGTACAGGTATTTGTACTAAGGAAACAATTATTTATTTATTTATTTTCAAAAAAAAAAATTGTCTATCACTGTCTAAGAAACAAATGTTTCTTTGGATCAAATCAGACACTCTTGAAAATGACATCAGTATAATGTAAGTGAGTTATCCACATACTAGTTTAGACTGTAAGGGTTTTTCAACTTCTGAGCTGCAGGTTTTGCTTTATGACAAGTTATTATACAGTAAGCACATAAGAGACAAAATTATATGATTTCAAAGACTAATCTTGGCAGATCTTCAGCATTCAGATTACTTGTTCTGAATGCAACATGTAGCTTGCTATGCCGTATTTTGATGGTGAATTGTCTTTCATTGTATTGAAATTATGCACATACATGCACTCAAGTACAGTTTTGAAAAAGGAACGTATGCAAAAAAATTGACCAAATGAATCTTATTAAGCTAATAAGTAAAAATAATAAAAAAGTTTGATCTGATGAATGAAAATAGCAGCCTTGCAAGACATAGCACTTCTATCTTATTTTGCATATAGATGAAATGTTTTAAACATTCAATTAGTTCTAACCATGTATTATATCATGATACAGCAGGCATACAAATAAGATACACACATAGAGCAACTATGGTGCATACAACAGATATGTAGACACAGCAATATGTGTTGCATTATTTTCTGTTGTATTAAGTTTAATGAAACTGCTCATTCCATTAAAATGTACACAACAAGAAAGAACTTCAAGAACATATTATGGTAGGTGTTTTAAAGCTAGTCATCTTCAGTAGATGCTTAATTATTGTATGTCTAAAATTAATTATGAAATATCTCAGCCATCAGAAAGGTAGGCAATCAATTATTACTTATCTGTTTTACAGTTAATACTTATTTTCAACTGTACATGTTGTTGGAGATTAAAAAAATACAAACAGATGTAAAAGCTACAGACTACTCTTTGTTAAAGTGCATGGTGCTAAATAGTTGCTTATAACTTTAGATTTTTCACACCTATAAGACAAAAACATTCTAAAACACATTATGTTTATTTTAAGTAATGTCAGTAATTTTTAGTGTATTTATTAACCCTTCACCACTTATATGGTGTTAAAATAATCCTACTGAACACGAAATATTTAGCAGTATATCAAGCCATGGAACCAGCATATCTGTATTTCTACAGTAAACATATTTGATCAGGTAACAATCCAGGTAGTGTGTGTTACCAAGAGATCAAATTTAATTAATTCTACAAAGCATACATATAACATAAATAATAATTAATCCAGATTGTAAGATGACTCAATTAGCAGTTTTCTAAACATTTATGGGTTTTAAGTACCATGCCAACAATTTGCACAAAGGAAATAACAAATCTTACTGTAGTTTAAAATAATTTCCTTAGAGTACTTGTAAATGAATTGAACAATTTTAACTAAATGAAAATATAAAAGTATGATACTCTTTTGCAAAAATATTTTCTAAAGAATTTAGTCCTCAACTACTGAATTGTGCCTCTTGAGCTACATCACTAAAAATTGGATAACAGCCCAGTTAGATAGATTTTTTACACTATTCAAAATTCTATAACAACCTTGAAGACTTACAAATGTCTAACAGTATTCCATGGATGACCTGCCTCACAGTGCATTATTTTCTCAAGATAGCTTAAGATGATGACACTTAAAGTGCTTTATGTACAGGTAACACACTTTCTACCCAACAATTATCTGAGTAATTTTAGTGACATAATAGTAGAATAATTAAAGCTTTTCATACTTATCTCCTAGCCCTTGGCTTTTAAGTGTGGAGTTCCTCAGATTATTTTTGTGTCCAATCACACAATGTTGCTGTATCATATTTCATATTTTTAAGCAATTCAAATCTGTCTTAATTTCATCTTGATTTTTAATTCTGACAAGAAATTTTTTGTCCCATGTGTTTTACAGCAGTTTCTATTTTTTTTTTTTTGTCTTCAGAAGAGATTCCATTTCAGTTTAATTATTTAAATAAGTCAATATATAGTACTTAATGTAACAAATTCCTCTTCAACTGCTAAAGAAACCATCAGTAAACATAGGACACAGGCTAGAAAATGGGATAAATTGCTTGAGAGATGTGGACATATTTAAAGGATTTTGTACTTGCTTTGCTTACATGATCAAAAATAGCTCTGTAAAAAATAAGAAAACTATTTTTTCAAAGACAGTAATGGAGTTTTAGAGTCAGTGTGCCAGAAGCAGCAATATCTTCTGTGAAGGACCAGGTATTTCCTTACATGAACATGAAATGTCCTTTGAGTCAGCCGACAAAACTGACTTAAAATGGCGTCTCCACGTGGCGCTGAACCCCCTCTGTGTGTGTAGGGGGGGGGGAGCAGCTGCTGCAGGGGAGGAACCGTGGCCGGAAGCAGGGGCAGGACTAGGTCCCATCTGATTGGCTGAAAAGCCCGGAAATGCAAAACTGGCACCGAAGAACCCCTGAGAGAGGCAGCGCGGCACGCCCCTCTCTCTCTCGCTCTCGCTCCCTCCTCGTGTGTTCGAGGCAGTCGTCTACACCCGCAGCCTGCCGCCGCCATTTTTCCTGCCGCGCGCTGCCGCCCGTCCCCGCTGCTGGGAGCTGCCTGCCAGCCCGGCCAG
>NW_009954222.1:613579-657606 GCF_000747805.2 Chaetura pelagica
CCCTGTCTCCTCTGTGTGAGGCGATACCCACGTGTGGATCTCTCAGCAAATCCTGATAAGCTTAATACACTCCAAAAAGGAGATATAATAGGTCACGGATCGTGACATCTTCCATTAGGTATTTATTTACTAAAAAAGTACAAAAAGTCTTGGTTCGAAATGGCTTCATCAGCCAATGTAATAAAGTTCCGATAGAAAAACAACAAAACCAAAAGAAATCCCAAACACAACAACAGCAACAATCACAAAAAATCCAAACCAAACTCAAAAAACACCACTTTTTTTTTTTTTTTTTTTAAATGAGAAAGTTAAGCTGTATTGCTTATTTGTATGCTAACAGACTGTGAAACTTGCAGGAATCCCATGGGCTCAGATTCTGGAAGGAAAGAGGGTCCAGGAAAGATGGTCAGTTTTTAAAAACCACTTCCTCCAAGCCCAAGATAGGTGCATTCCTTCAAGTAAAAAATCGGGTAGAGGTTTTAAACAACCTGCATGGATAAGAAACGATCTCCTGAAGAAAGTCTTGTGGAAGACAGAAATTTAGTTGGTGGAAGTAGGGACTTGTCACTTAGGACAACTATCGGGACATAGTCAGGGTATGTAGGAAGACAAGAAGAAAGGCCAAAGCTCTCTTAGATTTTAAACTGACAAAAGAAGTGCAGGAGAACCAAAAGAGCTTCTTCAAATATATCAGTAGTAAAAGGAAGTATAGAGAAAATATGGGCCCACTGCTGAATGAGGTGGTAGCCCTGGTAACAGAGGATGCAGAGAAGGCAGAGTTGCTGAATGTCTTCTTTGCTTCAGTCTTTAGTAAGACCATTCCTTATGAGCTTCAGACTGTGGATATAGGAGAGGAAGCCTGGAGGAGGGAAGACTCTCCACTAGTCAATGAAGAGTGGGTCAGAGATCAGTTATGTAAATTGAATGCTCACAAGTCCTCAGGCCCTGATGGGATGCACCCAAGAGTGCTGAGAGAACTGGTTGATGTTGCCCTGTCACTCTCCATCAGTTTTGAAAGATCATGGCAAACAGTAGAGGTGCCTGAGAACTGGAGGAAAGCCAATGTCACTCCAGTCTTCAAAAAGGGCAAGAAGGAAGACCTAGGAGATTACAGACCAGTCAGCCTCACCTCCATTCCTGGAAAAATGGTGGATAGGCTCATTTTGGAGGCCATCTCGAAACACATGGAAGAGAAGAAGGTTATCAGGAGTAGTCAGCATGGGGAATTCATGCTTGACTAGTCTGATAGCCTTCTACGATGATGGGACTGAATGGGTACATGCAGGGAGATCAGTGAATGTAGTTTACCTTGACCTTAGCAAGGCTTTTGACAGTCTTCCATAACATCCTCACGAGCAAGCTCAGGAAATGTGGGCTAGAAAATTGACAGTGAGGTGGATTAAGAACTGACTAAATAATAGAGCTCAGAGGGTGGTGATCAGTGGTGCAGAGTCCAGCTGGAGACTTGTAACTAGTGGAGTCCCTCAGGGATCAGTGCTGGTCCAGTCCTGTTCAATATCTTCATCAATGACCTTGATGACGGGACAGAGTGTCTTCTCAACAAGTCTGCTGATAACATGAAACTGAGAGGATTGTCTGATTCACCTGAAGGCTGTGTACCCATTCTGCAAGATTTGGACAGGCTGGAGAGCTGGGCAAAGAGGAACCTAATTATATTTAACAAGAGCAAATGCAGAGTCCTGTACTTGGGAAGGAACAACAAAATGCACCAGTAGAGGTGCAGTTCTTTCAAGACCTGTCTGGATGCCTTTCTGAGTGATCTGCCCTCATTTTTGGTCCTGCTCTGGCAGTGGGATTGGACTCAATGATGGAGGTCCCTTCCAACCCCTAACATTCTATGATTCTGTGATATATACATATATATTTTTTTATTTTTTTTTAATTTTTCCCTCTCTGCTTCTGTTTTCTTAGTCTTCTCTATGTTTTATTAACTTCTGCTACCTATTGAAATATTGGAGAAATTCCTCCAAATAATTCTACATGTTAGTTGAACTCATTTTCATGAGCCAGTTGAGAAATTTTATTTGTGTTTTATTATTTGTACTATTACTGACACTATCCATGGATAGAGGTAACTATTTAAAGTACTACATGACCACTTCTAATCAGCTTTCTACGTGAGAATTGCCATCCCATCCTGTCACTAGTCACCTGGGAGAATAGACCTACCCTCACCTTACTACAACCTCCCTTCAGGTGGTTGTAGAGAGTGAAAAGGTACCCCTTGATTCTTCTCCAGGCTAAGCAACCCCAGATCCCTCAGTATCTTCTCATAAGACTTTCTCTCTAGTCCCTTCACTAGCCTTGTTGCTCTTCTCTGAACCTGCTCCAGCACCTCAATATCTTTCTTAAAGTGAGGGGCCCAGAACTGTACACAATCCTCAAGTTGAGGCCTCATCAGCACCGAGTACAGGGGGAGAATCACATCATTAGGCCTGCTGGCCACACTATTCCTGATACAAGCCATTGGCCATTGGCCTTCTTGGCCACCTTGGCACACTACTGGCTCATGTTCAACCGACTGTCAACCAGTACTCTTAGGTCCCTCTCTGCTGGCCTGCTCTCCAGCTGAGTGACTGGAGACTACAGACTGTCTCCCCAGTCTGTAGTGCTGCCTGGGGTTATTGCAGCCAAAGTGTAGGACCCAACACTTGGTCTTGTTGAACGTCATACTGTTGGCCTCAGCCCATTGACCCAGCCTGTCCAGGTCCTCCTTCAGCTTCTTCCTACCCTCTGGCAGATCAACACTCTCCCCCAACTTGGTGTCATCCATGAATTTACTAATGATAGGCTTGATCCTCTCCTCCAGGTCGTCAATAAAGATATTGAATAGGACTGGGCCCAGTACTGATCCCTCTGCTAAGCCTCCAGTGAAATGGGTTCTACAGTGTCCTAAGAACAATGTTACAGTTCTTCATAATGCCCACACAGAGTATTAGGAAAATGTCATCACTGGAAAGAATACAGAACACGAAAGCTCTTTCAAGGGGCAAAAAGACTCAGTCCTGTGAATGCTTAGTAGTTTAATTATAAAGTGAAAGGCAAAAAGAAAAAAACAAACCATGCCAGCCTTATTGAAATGAAATATAAAAATAAATATTCAACAAAATGTAACTCTGCAGGAAACAACTTAGCAAGGAAGACAAGATAAATATATGCAATTGTACTTTATTTCATCAGACTAGTGAATTAAAGTTCTTAGAACTATTTTTTTTCATCTGAAATATGATCCTTACAACTGCAGAGTGCCCCTTAAAAGCAGAGGCACTGCTTCAGTTTTGAATCAGAGGGGAAATATTACCTTCTAAATCACTTAGACTATTTCTTGTACCATCTAGCTTTTTCTTGGAAGCTTTCCACTGGAGCTGACCTCAATCTTTTAAGTAACTAAGAACAGTCAAGATCACAGTAAAGGCTACGGTAAGTAAGGTCTGGTGAATAAAATTTCATAGAAGTTGCAGTAATTAACTGCAATTAACTGTGTTACAGACTACCAATATTGTATTCTCTTTTTGGAGATGATTGTGTTATGTTTTTTCGGAGGTAAAATTAAAAATAAATGTAGAACAACTTTCCTTCTTGTAACTTTTTTAGACAGGTATGATACACATAATTGAAGACAATGACAAATGATTTACTAGCTTGCCTGGAAATTTTGGAACAGATCCAGAAAGATTATAGTGGTGTCTAAAATAAGCAAGGCTGAAAATTTTTGCCTAAATTTAAGGAGGTTCATCCAAATTATCTAAATTATAGTGTCTTTGGGAAATGTTAAGGATTTGGAAAAACGCCCTCAATCTAAAATAAGTTCAATTTCTTCCATGTCTCTTGTATTTGGGACCACAACTGTTCTCAGATTCAACAACAGGTGTTGAAGACAGTATATAATTAGACTTCCTTGAAAAGCGTGATCTTGGGTTAAAATCTTATTATGCTCAAGAGTTGTATCTAAGCTAAGATTTAGGTCAGCTATTTCCTTGTTGTTAAATCTGAATGCTATGCATAAGCCAATAGATGTCAGTTCTATTTTCTTGCCTTGCCTTGGTGTTTTCTCTCCAGTTAGGTGCTACTTAGGCTTCCAATTTTCTGGAGAAAAAACAGAAGATCTCTTAATCACTCCCCTGTTAAGGCCTATTGTTTAGATAACAGAGAGTTTAACTACAATATCATTTCTTCTTGACTAGTAGACCTCTCTAGCAATCCCAACCTACTCAGCAAATTTGACTTAGTGAATGTCTGAAGTTTGTAACTTTGCCATGCACAATAGACAGATTTTAACAGCATATTTGCAACTCCCTGAATGATTGTTTGGGCACATAATTTCTAGGAACTATGAAGCCAAAAGTTGGAACTGCCTCCACATGCCACTCTAGTTGAATTAAAAGGAATGGAAGAGGTCCATAGTTACTCTGATTGAAAGTGGATGACCTAGAGTCCCTGTCTATAATTGCATACCCATGAACAACCAGTTTAATTTTCCAGATTCTTACTAGTTCCTGAGTAATACCAAAATAACCAATCTTAGCAAATTTCCCTACTTTTTCTAATATTCATACAGACACTTAAATTAGAAAATAATCAATAAGATCTGAATGCTGATTAAAGCTGGTTATGGGGCTTTCAAATATACTTGTATTGAGGAGTTAAGAATGATAGTTTAACTCTTAAAATATAGAATCAAACTTGTAAAATACCTTATAAGAGACGGTATTATTTGCATATTAATGTGTTTAAACCTTTACTTAAATTTGAGATACAGAAAGTAAGTACAGATACTAAGGAAGACTATACATTTCTTGTAAAAATTGTATTACAGAGTGTGCTTTGAAAGAACATAAATATCTAGAACATTCTTCACTCTCCTTGGCATTGCAGTTTTTATGTCTTTTCAACAAATGCAAAAATATAAATAAACATATTGTAAATTTGACTGCATTTTGGCTTGAAATGTTCTTGTATTTAAACATTAATTTCTGTTCTATCAAATTTTCAGTTTATACATTTGACATCTCCTGTCACTATGAATCTGATCAACTGATGTAATAATACAGTGGGGACAAAATTTTCTGTAGGATGTTAAAGGAGATAAAAATTTCCTTTTGAATCAAAACAAAGACTGTTTTCAGTTTCACAATATTTAGACAAGAATACCAATATTTGTTTGACTACTGTTAGATAGTGCAGAAGCTACAGAGGCTGAAACATATACAAGAAAAATTGAGTCAGATTTTCTAGTTTAAAGATTAGCACCCACACTGAAGCTTTTCAATACTGGTTTTACAGCTCTAGTAGGATTGCTGGACACCCACAGAGCTGTTTGTTTTAGAGCTGAAAGAGTAAATCTGTGTTCTTTTGTTGCTTTTTTTAGCAGAGCAGGCATCAGTTCTGTCTTTCCCTTCAATTCTTTCACTGTTATCCCTTCATGTGTGTAAGTCTGCTGGTTGAGGTGCTTCAGGCTCTAAACCTCACTTGCCATAGATACCCCCATGGCTTAACCACATGTATTCTTTCCAAAAGTTTCCATTTTTGAGTGCTCTGTTTTATAATTTCCCTGTTTAAAACACTGTGAAATAAAACAGGATCTGGTGTCCTAGGCCTGCTGACCTAGTCACACTTCATTTAAGAGGAACAGAAGAATCCAGTGTTACAAAAGTGAGCTGAGTTGCCTGCCTGCCATAGTTTTCTAATGTCAGTAATTTCCTCCAAGAAGTCCCAGCACATTTATTATTATATTTTTGTTCTAGAGAAATGGAACTATTTTTCTAGAATAATACACTGAGTTCATAAGATCAAAGCAAAGTTTACAAAATAACCATGTGTTTTTCTAACATTTTTCTTGGATTTACATCTTTCTCCCACTGATACAATTATTCTGTTTGCTGATGCTGACTCTGTTAAGAATTAACTGCACTTACTAAGTTATGGCAGTATGGTTGTGACGTTTATGTTTCTCCCTTTTACACATATAGCAGCTGTGTATCGAAAAAAATTTCACAAGATCAGTCCTATGACATACGACTTTTCCTCTTACATTACTATGAATACAGCTTTGGCCACTTTAAACTTATTGAATGCTATTTCATATTTATTATGCATTGACATTAGAATTGATATCAGAAAAGACTCAACAGAATGATTTTTTTCTCTGGTATCATACTAAAAATGGAAATAATTTAAAAGGAATGAGAAAAGATGCAATTTTCCTTTGATATCCTGACACATATCAATAACAGTATTTTGTTTGTTGTTGGACTCTCACAGTCAGTCTTTAAAAAATAAATTATTCAGTTCATATTATCCTCTCTTTTTGTTGAGATGTTTTTATTTCAGTTTCCATTTTTTGTTCTGTCAAATTAGATTTATTTAGTTGAAAACAAAATAATAATCTGGTTTACAGTGCTTAGCTTATTTTTACCTTTACTAGCTATATTTTAAGGAACTTCAAATTTAATTTGATAATTTCATCTGGACTTCAAGTTCTGGATGACTTGGATTATTCCCTCTGAGTATGAACAATTATTCATTGTTATGTAAATTCAGATGCATGGGGTCTGTCTTCAAAATTCCTTTGAAGATGAAATATCTTACAAAGCCTGCAGGAAAGTAAGGCAGCGCAATGAGATTTCAGCGGTCTTTTTATTTTGTTTCTTTCATTAAGATGGGGCAATTGAGGTTTAAAGTCTGTGGAGGACATTTTTTTTTTTCCAAACTATTGTAAGATCTCTTGGATATATTCCTATAGTATAAATTCTTTGCCTTTTTTTTTTTTTTTTTTTTTGAGATTATTAAAAAAATGGATGTTTTAACCTGAAACTACGATTTATACTGCCAAGTTAATTAACCATCAGTATTTTCATTATAAAAGCAGAGAGAACACCTCAGAAAGGTTCTAGAAAGAGCAATGTAGGAGCAAACTTCTTCCTGTCTTACTAGGGAAGGTAGATACCTCTGCATGAATTTTCAGATAAAATTAATACTGAGAATGAAGCTGAAAAGCATGTCTTGATTTAGGACTTTACACTTAACAGCTCAGGATGGATGGAAGACATTATTACATCCTTTTGAACCGCAAGAGCCATGCAGATTGTATGTCTTGTTGTGTATCTGATGTAATTGTAAATGATGGATCTCTGTAGAGGAAGGAAAGGAAGACATTCTTGATACTTTGAGGCCTCTTGTCACCAAAAAAAAGCTACAAAATTAGGACTCTCTGAGGAGATCAAAGGATGTGTGTTCTTTTTCTATCTATCCCTTGCTTGTGTGTCCCCTTTTTTCTCTACCTTCCTCTGACAGTACCAGAGCCACCTTGTTATTTCTCATTAGAAAAATTTAGTACATTAAGGTACATGTGCCCGCACCGTTTTCCCTCTCATGTTGTACTTTCCCTTCCCATAGATTCTTGTACTTCCATTAATCTTTGCTGGGTTTCCCCTATATTTTCACACCATGTTCAATGAGGGGTCTCTCCATGCAAAGGAAGTGGCACACTTCTCAGCAAGATCTATAAGATTGCATAAAATGTCAGCTTTCTACAACTTGAGTCTGTATTGACTGTTGTGATGCATTTAGATCGAAATGATCACAATTCACAATTGGAATGTCTCTGGTAACCAGTTTCTGATTTAGGACTTTCTCTATTTGAAATATAGGAACATTTAATCACTTAGCATCCTTTCTTTTTATTAGGTGTTTCACAAGATAGCTACTCACCTAGTGTTTTACTCTAGTTTCACCTTTTTGATTCCTCCAAGTATATATGGTTGAAATAGTACTGTGTCAGTCAACATGATCCTGACCATACTAGTCACTTTTCATCACATAATTTATCAGGGCTATAAATTCACATTCTCTACCTGAGACCTTTCATTGTCAGGAACAGTAGGGTTGGTTTTAAAAATGTTTTAGTACTTTCATTTTTGTTCATCTAGGCTATAAATTTTAGGAGAATGGACATTTTAAGAATGTGATTAATATGAGAAAATAAGGATGTCTACTCTAGGATTAAATCAACTGCTCTCTGGAAGTTGCTCCTTCTATTCCCACTGACTATAAAAAGAATTGCAGGTAACTCATTCGGATGTAGATATTTATCTTGTAAGTATCCATATTCAGTCAAATGAATTCACAGTAGTGGAGAGAGTCTACCTTTGAGAAAATGATTTAAGTTTTTTACCGTCAAATGTCATTTGATTCCTGCAGGCACGTGAAATCAGTAAGCGTTTCCAAGTTGGAGTGTTATAGCTCTTGGATTGTTTTTTAATTAAAATAATTCATAAATTGTAGCAGAAATTTAATGAGTAAAGATGGGAAACCTATTTCTTTCTTTACCAAAAAGCAATTGTTAATTGTGAAGAATGGAACCAGTCACCTTCCTGCTTTTTCCCTTTCAATCTCCAGTATTCTTGTATTTATTTCAGCACTGACTCATCCCTTCTTACTACAGCATGGTCCAGCTTCAGTGTGATGACCAGAGAACTTTAAAAAGCATCAAGCTTAAAATAAACAAAAAGCCACACTTCTTCACCCAATACATAATTAAGCTGTCAAAATTATTACCACAGAATGCTGTGGAGGCAAAAATCATAATGGGTTCAAAACAAAAATTAAAAAAAAACACAACAAACGTTTAGAGGGGTTCAAACTAAGATTAGACATATTCACAGGAGAAAACTTCATTAAAGACTATTAGACATACCGATGTGGACATTATGTTAATGATGTTGAAAAGTTGTGGCTCAGAAATTCCAGAGCTGTAGTTTGTTAAAAGTTGAGTGAACTATCAATTACACTTGCTTTTAACTTGATTTCTGCTCTGACCATTGTTTCTACTCAGTTTTTCAGGACTGTTTCACCTGAGAATATTGTCAAAATCAAAGCCTTCACCAAATGCCCGTGACATGGAAGTGTGATCCATATAAATCCAGGTGTTACAAATGGGAAGAAAAACAAAAAGAAGTGATTAAGTTAAGGGCATAGGTTTAAAAGCCATCAGGGACTTGAAGCAGAGAACTCTGATAGTTCAACTGCTATTGAAAGGCATTAAAGGCCAATGCAATCATCAGACACAGTCAACACAGTTTCACAAAGGGAAAACCCTGTCTAATTTTATATCCTTCTACGATAAGGTCACCTGTCTAGTGGATGGTGGAAGAGGAAGGTGGTAGATGTAGTTTTTCTGGATTTTACTAAGACTGTTCCCCATAGTAGCATTCTGAAGAAGTTGTCCAGCTGTGGGATGAGCAGGTCCATGGTGTGCTGGGTGAGGAACTGTGTGACTGGCATGACTCAAAGAGTTGTAGTAAATGAGGTTACAACTGGTTGGAGACCAGCAGTGCTGGAGCTCAATTCTAGGGCCAGTTCTGTTCATTAGCAATGATCTACATGCAGGAATGGCATGCATTCTTAGTAAGCTTGTTGCTGGTATACTATTGGCTGGAGAACAACCCTGAAGAAAGGGATCTGGGAGTGCTCATTGCCAGCAGGCTCAACATGAGTCAGCAGTGTGCCCTGGCAGCCAAGAAGGCAAACTGCATCTTGGGGTGCATCAAACACAGTATAACCACCTGGTCAAAAGAGGAAATTATCCCATAGTATCCAGCCTTGGTGTGACCTCACCTTGATTACTGTTTGCAGCTCCAGGTTCCACAATTTAACAAGGATGTGAAGGTCTTGAAAACATCCAGGGGAGGACAACATAGCTGGTAAAAGGGCTGGAAGGAATGTTCTATGAGGAGTAGCTGAGGACTTTGGGTTTGGAGAAAAGGAGCCTGAGGGGCGAATTCATTGCTCCCTACAGTTTCCTGAGGAGAAGCGGAGAGGGAAGTGCTCAGCTCTTCTCCCTGGTATCCAGTGACTGAACACTTGGAATGATTCAAAGCTGCACCAGGAGAGGCTCAGACTGGACATTCATAAGCATTTTTTTAGGAAGAGGTCAGTCAAGCATGGGAAGAAGCTTTCTAGAGAGGTGGTTGATGCCCCAAGCCTGTCAGTGTTTAAGAGGTATTTGGTCAATGCTCATAACAACATGCTTTCACTTTTGGTCAGCTCTGAAGTGGTCAGGTAATTAGATTAAATGATCATTTAGGTCTTCTGCAACTGGAGCTCCAGGTTAAGGCTAAAGGGAAAGTAGCAGAATCTGGAGGAGCTAGAGAAAAAGTCTGGGACCCGATATATTCAGTGTATATGTGAAACGTATTCCCTTGTGGCCTCGAAAATGTATATGCATATGACCTCTTCAAGTGCATGTGTACTCAGAATTTATTGGAAAAGCTTCTAGATCATCTAGAGATAAAGTCTAAAGCTTAAAGTAAAAAGGCGGGCTCTGAAGAAAAATGGATACAGATGCCCATCATCTAGGTCAGATATGAAAAGAATGTGGTGGAGTAGCAGAAACAGAATACCAGAGGACAGTTTGTCTAATGTAGGGAGCAGAAAAATGAAATTAAACGTTGTCATATTTCTGTCATTCCAAACTGAATTTTATGACCTAATCCTGAGATAAAATTATTAGGTTGTTTTGAGTGATCTACTGATCTAATATTTTTTGTCTGTCTTAGCTTCCTACTCTCAAATTTTTGCTGACCATTACCATGACAAAGATTAAAATTGGCAAAGTTGGGAAGTATCTATTGAATTAATTTATGTGGGAGTGTAAAAAATTCTTATACATACCTATTTTGCCACCTTCACAGAAAAGCATGACAGTGCTATTGCCAAAAGGCGCTTTTTTTTTTTTTTTTTTTTTTTTTTTTTTTTAATATTATGTGAAAAATGCTCCCTTCTCTGAGTACTGGAGGCTTAATAGTGTAAATGTTGCCAAATGCTACTGGAAAAGGAAGTAGAGCAAATATAATTTTCCACAAGGGTAATGAGATCTAATGAGATCTGATTAACAAAGTAGCAAACTGCCACTATCAAGCCAAAAGAAAAAATTCTAGAGAATTTGATTTAGTGCCAGTGTTCATACCTGCTGTTGAATGGGTTAGACTATGGTCTTGTCATTGACTTCTGTGCCATAATTTAATTATAGAAGTTCATTCTTTCTGGATAGCGCCATCCACAGAGCAACATACTAATATCTCATTGGCTGTTGATGATCACTAATAATGAATCAAGCTAATATATTATTAGCTCTGTTGCACAGGTGGCTTTGCAGATTAATTTCATCAAAGCAATGATCTGCAATGATGATGCATTATGCAAATGATAATTTTTATAAGAATGGGTCTTAAATCATTTTATATTAAAATGTTATTAAATGTATGTAAAGCTTAATTAGTATATCTTCAAATAATATAACTAACTGATGAAAGCAAGTGTGTTCCTGGAAAATCTGGACAAACACATAATACATCAGTGCTAGACTATATAGCTATGTTGAAAAATGGTTTCAAGCCATAGAGAAACTGTAACTGAGAAAGCAGTGAGGTTCATATAAGTCTTGCATCTTTGACAAAATAAAAGTGTTAGAAGTATGCAAAAGTAGAGCAAAAATTTTAAATCAAATTATTTTATTAAATGCATATACAAAAGAAGGCAAAATTTGGTAATATATGTTAAAAGAAAAGCAATAGAGTATTTACCATTAGAATTTTCTTTACATTTTCTATCTGAAATAGCTGTGATTGCTTGAAGGAATTTCAGTAAAGCTGAGAAAACTACTTGCTTTTTAAAATCTTTTCCTCAAGCTCCCTATAAATATTATGAAATAATGTAATTTTAGATTTTGGAGAAGTGTCTTATTGTGGGTAGATTTTCTATTAGCTTCTTTTGCTATGCATTCATCCTTTGATGTTCATTAAGAAGGACTCATTAACTTTCATCTTCCCAGTAAAAATCCATCTTTTCCACACAGGTGTTAGTTTTTCTGAACTCCATTATCATGGTACAAAGCAATCATAGTACTTCCACATCATAAACGTGTGCAGTTCTGGTCATCCTCTCTTCAAAGAGAAAAGTAGAAAAAGGATGGCAAAAGAAGGTCAGCTTTATGATAACTTCTGTATGGGAAGAAACTTAAGAGTCTGGGACTTTGAACAGAGTATTTATAATGAAATAGATATTTACAAAGGAAGTAAAGTTTGAAAAGCTGCACCAGAAATAAAATTGTCTACTATTTTTGCCGAAATAAAATAAGACATGCAATGAAGTTTTCAAACTTTATTTTTAAAACAAAAAGAAAGAAGTACACTTTTCCTTATAGCCCAGTTGAGTCATGGAACTGAACACCACAGAAATCTGTGGAGACTCAAAGCATAAATGGGTTCACAAATTACTTTAGCAAAAGGAAACTGAGCTCATCTTTTGGCCCAGGAAATCTCTAATCTACTTTTTTTTATGGAAAAGAACAAGAATTTATTCTATCCATACTTTACTTTTGCTCCTAAGTATCTGCTACATCGATGTTGCTCAACAAAAGTGACTGGACTTTTGATCAGACCTAGTTGTGATATCCTTTAATAGCACAAGGTTTCTAAATTATCCGCCTTCACCTTATACAGGCACTTCAGGAATCAGGCAACAAGTGTCTGGGATCTAGTCTGACAACAATTTGATTCTGTTTTTCCCATGACCATTAATAAATATAAAGACTCACATTGTCAGAAATTAATCTCAACTTTTGTTTTTGCTTTATTATTCATTCTACATTATTTCATTGGCAGGATTTCAGTGTTGTATTATGGTATGCTTGGTCTTGTAACCACTTACATCACTTTCATGAACACCTAAGAACTGAATTGAGTGTTATGTGAGCTATTGAAAATATACTGAATAAATAACAGATTGAGAAAGTAAGAAGATCATATACAGGTTAATGATCTCTCTGTAACAGAAAGGCATTAGTAAGGAATTTTCCATTTAGGTAAATAGCTATCAGCATCTTTTAAAATTCATTAAGTATGTGTAAATTCAACAGAACCAGAGATGATGTACAATTTTTTTATTTTTTTTTTCAAAAGCATCAAGGAAAATACAAAAGTTCTGCTGCAGTAAAAGAAAATTACTGATGGGATTCCTTTTCTCATCTTTCAGTGCCTGAATATTCAACTTAGGTCTCTACAAGAAACTGCCTCTTCTGTTAATGACAGCTCTCATGATCTGACATAGAAGGTACTTTCTTCTACAGAGAAGGGTCAGAGAGTCACTGGTATAACCCCATATTCAGATTATGACCAAAGTGACATGAATTCATCTCTTCTGATTTTTCCAGTGCCTTTCATGAAGTAACAGTTCAGCCCAAAAAAAAGCGAAGGTCACTTCCCTCCTCTTTTCTCCCCCCCTTACTAAACTTAGTATCTAGGCCGAATTGCATAAGTTCACATGGGTTTACAAATGAATGCATGGAAGAAACAGCTTTTTGAAATGAAGGCTTAAGTTACAGTCACTCTTCTTCAGGGAGAATCAAACCTGAAAAAACCCAAAAAAACTACAGAGGGACTTGCACAGTTGGGGTGCTAAAAATGTAATGGTTTGGTGTTAGTTTTGTGTGGGGTTTTTGGGGTTTGGTTTGGTTTGGTTTTTTTACAGATAATTTAATGATGTCATTCTGTTATTTTGTACTTATATATATAAGAATATCTTACTGAGTGAATTATTCTGTACACAAACAACATTATCTTTCAGTAGTGGAATATGTAATCATTCTCTGTTATAGTGTTATTCCAATATTGCTTTAGATTAATTAATTAATTAATGAAGATGATAGCACTATCATAGAGAAGACATTAATTTCCAAATGTAAGATCTGTGAGAGAATGAACTGGGTAACAAAATACCTATGATATTTAAACATCTGAATTAGTCTTTCTGTAAAAGTTTCAGTCCTTTGGCAAAGTCAGAATTTGAAACTGCTTTTATATAACACGGAAGTCAATTAACAGTTTGAATATATGATAATTGATGTTCATAATGACAATATCTAACAGGAAAAATCTTGAATTGTGATCACTGATAGTAAACATTTTTTAAAAAAAACCTTTTTTTTAGCATCAGCTGATGAGTAATTTAAGAAAAATAGATAGAATTCACATGTGATGAATAAAAGTGCAGTGATAAAGAAGCGGCAGCAACAGAGAAAGGAAAACACATCACTGGCCTCATCTCACCTGTATCTCCTGAAGTTTAAGTTAATTGTGTCTAATTAGTCTAACCTAATTACATATTTTTTTTCTGCAGAGATTGGCAAATATTCATTCCAGGAACCTATTACTCTTGCCTTAAGACAAATTATATAATTGATTCCTTGAAGACTGGAATATGGCTAATATAGAAAGAAGTAGGCTACCAGTCTAGACAAGTAAACTAGTTTTTTATGGCTAAAATTAGGTAAAAGAGATAATGATTATGGGGCACTAATTTGTTTCACACTGTTGATAACTAACTGTACAGGTCTAAAGGCAGGTGTCTGTATAGGAGCCAAACACCAAAAGCCAGGAGATCCTAGGGAACATAACTGACAGAGAAGACAACTGGCTAAACATAGATGTCTCCTTTTAGAGAACTGAGTAGCACTTCAGGTTTCCAGTAAGTTCATTGATCACAGGCTCCCTTTCAAGCCCCAAAATGGGAGCTCAGAACTGTAGCTTACATGCAAACATTCATATGTAGACATCTATTTTAAGCTGTCTAGAGTTCAACATTCCTTATGGGGCTGATTCTGTTCCTGAAATGCAGATATCTACTGCTGTTTGAGATATCACAATATGTCCAAGACATCCACATCAGTCTATTGTATACAGAGCAGGACCTAAAGGAGGTCCTTGCCCTTCTGGAACAACTGCTAGATGTACAGTGAGAATGACAGATCATTTAATGTCAACAGAAACAATAGGAATTATGATAAGGACGACACCACCATCACCTGTTTCTGACTTCTCAATGTGAGATATCTGAGAGACTCAAGACCTGTTTTCATGGCCTTAATAAAGCATGCTAACTTTGACTGTAAACTGCAGACTCACATCTGAAAAACAAAACCAAGCAATTTTACTCATGTATTTACCTCTCTGTTATTAAAATACAACTCTTTTTCCTGCTGACTCTGTCCATTCTGAGTAGAAAATAAAAACATAAAATAAACTGCATGAAAAATAAATTAAATTCTTGCTGGAGATTTTATAGTCTAAAAAAGTATATTCTGATATTAAATGGAGAGAGGTGGGTGTTAGTCTCTTATCCCAAGTAAATAATGACAAGACCAGAGGAAATGGCCTGAAATTGTGGCAGACAAGGTTCAGATTGAATATTAGGAAGAATTTCTATACTGAAGGAGTGGTCAGGCACTGGAACAGACTGCCTAGGGTGGTGGTTGAGTCACCATCTCCAACTGAGGTTGTAGAGTTTTTGTTTTAGTTGGTATTTTCTGGTGGAGTGTGTATGGTTGTTTTTGTTTGGCTTGTTTATTTTTCTGTGTTGGTGGTTGGACTCAGTGATCTTGGAGGTCCTTTCCAACCATGACAATTCTGTGATTTGGTAAATTAAATGTTTCTGAGTATTGAGAACAGCTTTCCAAACATTTTCAACTGGAATGCATTGGTATGATTATAGTTCAGGAAAGGTGGAAATCAGTAACCGGCACTAGTATATTACTTTAGCTAAACTAAGTAAAATACAAAAATCGCAGAGCAATCCACAATAATCTCAAGGAGTATTACCCATGAAAGAAAACCACACATGTTATAAAAATTAACACATACTGTATACGTGTAAAAGTTCCTCTTTTGTCAGGGAACAGACGTTTTTGAAATAAAAGTGAAATAAACTTCTTTGTCCCATTTTCTTGAAAGTTATATATTTTATCTGTAATGACTGCATAAGATTAGAAAAAAACTTCATGCCTGAAAGCAAATTTTATTGAGACTTAGCAGACAATTTTTGGGTGGCTTCCTTCCATCCTGTAGCATATTCTCAGAGATTTTCTGATTAAATCTAATATCCCATTTGACATAGGGAACAAACAATGATTGAAAATATATTTATAGAAGAGTTACCACTAGAATATACCTCACGGTCATTAAAAGGCACAAAATAAGGTTAGGTATTTAAATGCTTGCTTTATCATGAAGATCAATATCTGTTTAAACCTCTTTCTAAGGTAAATGGTTCTCCTTGCAAAAGGACTGGGAAGGTAACAGAGGAGAAAAATTCTGGGACTTCCAGTGAATTAGATTAAGAAGAGCTCTGTCTACCATTAACAATGATAAATAATATATATTCCAGGTAATTCTTAGAGGATACATTTTTCATTAGAGCCACCGCTGATGGAGTGGTGATAGAAGAGAGGAGTCCCATCCTCCCTTCTGATCTCCTTTTACCTTGACCCTGCAGAATTCTGTGCTCTTTAAGAAGAATTTCTCTAGAATTGCTAGTCAGAACTAAAGCAGACTTTTTTTTTTTTCTTTTTTTTTCTTTTTTTTTTTTTTTGCAAGCTGTATTAAAAGTCTGGAATACACTCTGCTTTCCTGTGACTTGCATTTGATGCTCTGCATTCCCAAATAAACAACCAGAGCTATTTTAAGCAATATGTAGAAACAAGAAGTTAAACATCTTTTGCACAATATTCCAAAGACGGTGTACATTCAAAAGCATGTAATGAAAAGCAGTTTGATTCTGAAGATTTTAACATGTCACCATAAGCATCATAACCTAGCAGTGTACAATCTCATTTGTCTTTAAGAATACTGCAGTGAATGAAACTATCTCTGGTAGGAAGTAATCAGCAGAATCCTGCCACGTTTTAGACATCTAAGGTGCCGACATTTATATCCAAATGAGGGGTCCAGAATTCCTTTAAAGGCAGAGACACTTGTTGTGCAGAGTAAATTTCATCCTAGCACAGTCTTTAAAAGTAATTAAATTAAAAAATGTTACACTTTTTTTTTTTTTTTTTTTTTTTTTTTCTGGTGAGTGTCTAATAGCTTGATAATGTACCTCTCTAAGTTTTAGTGTGTTGGTACATTTTTTTCACAGTACTTTCCCATTCCATGCACAGCACATTGCTTTATTTCTTGGTTTATTTTTTTTAAAGAAACAGAAATTCTTCTAGCTCTGACAAACTCTACATAGAGTATTCACACCTTGGTGTTGCTCTGAATAGATTCTCTTCTAAGTAAATGGTAGGAAAAGAAGTCCTTGAGGAACATTCTACAAAAGAAAACTCTGTAGAGTAAAAGTGACTAAATTAGACAGCATTCTCATTAAATCTTAATGAGAAGGATTGCCTTATTTGTGGATGTAAAACTAATAGTAATTGTTTAGGTCACTTGAAACAAAAAAATCTTAAACATATAGGTGTTGTTTATTGAAGCAGGCTAATTACTTAGTGTAGCCCAACATGAAATAAATGTCCATCAGTTGGAGAACTTTACTTGTGCTGCAGCTAGGCTCTGTGGGATCCTACTCTAACTGTGACTATTTTGAATTTTTCCTAATATTGATTAAAAAGATGATTAAGGATATTTTCAGCAAAGGGAAATGAAAAGAGCACAGACATTATATTCTTTATAAATCAAGATTAATCGTGCAATGCATTTCAATTAAAAATGAAACAAATTTTCAGAGTTTTAAGCTTCACAGTGTAGATGGGACTACAAGGGTTCTTGAGGGTTTTGTTTGTTTCTTTTTAAATTAATTGAGTATGGGGCACTGTGCTTCTGAATCTACTTCTGATGTGATTGCATTTTTTTCCTCAATGCTTACTAAAGTAATCAATGGAAATATCACAGAGTTATATTTTAATTTTCCAGTCTGATTTTTTGTTTTAATGTAAAAACATTATTTAGATGGAGCTACAAGTACTAGATGCTACTGAAATGACTGAGGTCTTATATTTTTGGAGATACTTGACAGCTTTTATAGATGCTATGACTGCATCAGGAATTCACACAGTAATAATTATTAACTGTCAAGAACACAATGAATTTCTAATCATATTCCATCACCGACATGTGTTTTACATTGTTAAATCATTTTGGCTGAGAAACAGAGGCTCAGAATGGAATATAAAAAGCCTGTTCTTTCAGTTTCTTTGCATAATTCATAAATGCAGTAGCTTGTCAGCACTTACAGTGTAATCAAAACATAAATGATGTACGAATATTTTGTGTTCAAACTGCATGTAGGATGTTCCTAAGTTACACAATACATTGCATTGTCTTTTTTATAGTCAGTATAAAATTTTAAATATGTGTGTCATAAGTTCTGTAAAAGCAAGAATATCTACTGTTTCCTTTTTGTTCTCAGATTCAAAAGGATTAGTTGAAACTAAAGGGAAAAAAACCAAAGCAACAGCCACTCACAGGAAAGCCCAGAAAAAAAATCAACAAGCTGTTTTTATCCTTTGCCATTGTATCTTATTCACACTCACTATGCTGTAGCATGGTACAACTTGATATCACTTTCATACTAACTCTCTTGAGCACTGTTTGAAGTGCTTCACAGAAAAATTACACCATGAATAAATTAAAAAATGCCACTACAGATTTTTTTTTTTTCTTTTTTTGTGCAGTGAAGAAAAGAATTGTGAAATGCAACTTCTGGATTCTAACAGCTTGGAGTCTCTGACTGTGTATTGAAAGCTGAAAAAAAAATGAATTCTAGATTCTGCGGAAATTATGAAGTAGTAAAGATAAAACAAAATTTAACATATTGTAACTCTACAAAAAAAAATAATGGAATGATTTGCAACTTAAAATTTGAGACGATAAAAGTATTTTTTTGTCCCTTTGATGGACAGATTACAGAAAAACATTCTTCTGATTATATTAGGTTTCTCTCTGGTCACCTGCAAAGTGTTCAACAGCAACATTTAACTAACACTTTGCTTTCAGTATTTTCTTTAATTCTGTTTGGGGCACTTGAGTGCAACAAAATTAAATGTAACTAGGAAATGTAGAAACACCTTCAACTTTATCAGAAGCTATAACAGAAAACTGTTCCTCGTAAGAAATTTTCCCTTATGCATAAATTCAACAGAATGCACAAATTTCACTGAATATTGTGCTTCATTGGGTTATGAGAAATAATTGAAATACTGGCTTTTTTATGGCTTTTTCTGCTTGAATAAGTATGCTTCTTTGTACTTTTCCCAGGAAAAAAACCCTGAATCTGCTTTCAGTTGGTATGTTTCATGACTTGTAATAACCACATTACAAAGTATTTTAAAATTAAAGTGCCAATTAAAGACACCCTTGTTTCTTTTCCTTCCTTACATTGAAACATTTTGGAAAAACATCTGGCAATCTGCTTTTGGTGAGAAATATTCTTTATTTTGCATGATAGATAGCCAAAACTAACTGGATGAAATCCAACAAGGGCAAGTGTAGAGTCTTGCATCTGGGGAAGAACAACACCATGTACCAGTACAGGTTGGGGGCTGACCTCCTGGAGAGCAGTGTAAGAGAAAGGGACCTGGGGGTCTTGATGGACAGGAGGATGACCATGAGCCAGCAATGTGTCCTTGTAGCCCAGAAGGCCAATGGCATCCTGGGGTGCATTAGAAAGGGTGTGGTTAGTAGGTCAAGGGAGGTTCTCCTCCCCCTCTCTTCTGACTTGGTGAGGCTGCATCTGGAATATCGTGTCCAGTTCTGGGCCCCTCAGTTCAGGAAGGACAGGGAACTGCTTGAAAGAGTCCAGCGCAGAGCCACAAAGATGATGAAGGGAGTTGAACATCTCCCTGATGAGGAAAGGCTGAGGGAGCTGGGTCTCTCTCAGCTTGGAGAAAAGGAGACTGAGAGGTGACTTCATCAAAGTTTACAAATATGTTAAGGGCAAGTGTCAGGAGGACGGAGCCAGGCTTTTTTCAGTGATATCCAGTGACAGAACAAGGGCCAATGGGTGCAAACTGGAACACAGGAGGTTCCATGTAAACATCAGAAAAAAATACTCTCCCGTGAGAGTGACAGAGCCCTGGAACAGGCTGCCCAGAGAGGTTGTGGAGTCTCCTTCACTGGAAACATTCAAAACCCACTTGGACGCATTTCTGTATGACGTGCTCTAGGTGACCCTGCTCTGGCAGAGGGTTTGGACTAGTTGATCTTTCGAGTTTCCTTCCAACCCCCAAGATTCTGTGATGCTGTGTAATTGAAATCAGTTCCCTATACCAAGCAACTGCAATATCCTACAATCCGATGTTGAAATTGCACAGTAATAATTTTTCCAAAATCACAACTATTTCATTATAATCAGATAAACACATACACACACACACAGATATATATATATGCCAGATACAGAACAACCAGGTGATCAGGTCTAGTCAGCGTGGGTTTATGAAAGCAAGGTCCTGCTTGATGAACCTAATCTCCGTCTATGACAAGATGATCCTCCTGGTGGATGAAGGAGAGGCTGTGGCTGTTTTCAAACTGGACTTCTGTAAGGCCTTTGACACTGTTTCACACAGAATTTTGATAAAAACACTGTCTGCTCATGGCTTGGGTGGGCACACACTCTGCTGGGTCAAACACTGGCTGCACGGCCAAGCCCAGAGAGTGGTGCTGAATGGAGTTCAACCTATCTAGTGGCCAGTCACAAATGGGGTTCCTCAGGGCTCAGTATTGGGATCACTACTTATTAACATTTTTATCAACTATCTGGATGAGAAGATAGAATGCACTCTCAGTAAGTTTGCAGATGACACTCTACAAGAGAGAATTGGACAGAATAAATTGAAGGGCTGAGGTCAATTGTATGAAATTCAACAAGGCCAAGAGCTTGGTCCTGCATTTGGGTCACAACCAGCCCATGCAACACTACCAGTTTGGCTGGAAAGCTGTCCAGCACAAAGGGACCTGGGAGTTCTGGTTGTAAGCAACTGAATATGAGCCAACAGTGTGCCCAGGTGGCCAAGAAGGCAAATGGCATTCTGACCTGTATTAGAGATAGTATGGCAAGAAGTACTAGGGAGGTGATTGTCCCTCTGTACTTGGCATTGGTGAGGCCACACCTGCATACCATGTCCAGTTTTGGGCACCTCAATAAAGGAAGGACATTGAGGTGCTGGAGCTTTTTCAAAGAAGGGCAATAATGCTGGTGAAGAATCTTGAGAAAAGTGGCTGAGGGAACTGGGGATATTTAGTGTGAAGAAAAGGAGGCTGAGGGGAGATGTCGTTGATCTCTACAACTATTCGAAAGGACCTTGTAAAGAGGTAGGCATTGGTCTCTTCTCACAAGTAACTGGTGATAGAACAAGAGGAAATGGCCTCAACCTGTGCCAGGGGAGGTTTAGACTAGACATTAAGAAGAACTTGTTCACTGAAAAGGTTGTCAGACACTGGAACATACTGTACAGGGAGGTGGTTGAGTCACCATCACTGGGTGGTATTAAAAGCCTTCTAGATGAGGTGCTTGGGAATATGGCTTAGTGCTGGACTTGGTAGAATAGGGTTAGTGGTTGGACTCAACAACCTTAAAGGTCTTTTCTAACTTAAGTGATTCTGTGATTCAGTATATGAAATCTATACTTGTCTTTGTCAGTGATTTTTTTCTTTAGTATTAATTTTTCCTTATTATTTTAGTCCATATGGGACTAGTGGGCTAGTTATAGTAAAAACCACAAACTAAAGGATGCTTGGTAGTCTTATAGGTTCTTCATCAAAATCCAAGACAAATTTTATCACTTTGTTTCACACAGAAAGGTTAATTTGAGGAATGGTATTAAGTCAGCACATGTTATCATCAAACCAGCAGCCTAACTGTTGTAGAGACTTTTTACAGCAGATCAGGGAATAATGAAGAGTGTTTTTCAGAAGTATTTGGGGAGCACCTCTCAGATATGAGACACCTCTCAGATATGAGAGAACATGTCTTAAAAATTTAATAGCAAGCAGTTGAGACTGTTCAGTTGGAGACTGGGGTCATGGTAATGAGACGACCAAATACAGAGGGTAAGGCAAGACATTAAGGAACTGAAAACCTTAATTAAAGCAGGAAGAATGATAAGGAATTTCAAAAGTTTGAGTGATAAGAATATAGACTACGAGTAAAGTTTTTGCATAGGGTTCTGATTTGCAGTGAACAGGGCCAGAAAAAAAGATGTTCTACTAGTCAATAATTAATACGACGTTCTGTTAAAATGGTTTTGTTTGCAGGAAAAGTCTTACCTAAGAAACATTATACAATCTGAGACTTCTTACTTCCGTATAATTATAGTATCATATGGTTTGGTTTGTAAGGGTCTTCTGAAGACCATGTAGTCCAACCACTTTGCTAGGAGGTTGGGGTTTCAGTTTAAAAACATTGTCCTTTCTACTGCCACTTCAGGTCTTGATAGAAAGTCTCTCTCCATCTTTCTTATAAGCCCCCTTTATATATTGAAAGGCCACAATAAGGTCTCCCCAGAGCCTTCTTTTCTCCAGACTGAACAATCCCAACTCTCTAAGCCTATCTCCACAGGAGAAGTGCTCCAGCTCGCCTTTTTGTGGGCCTTTTTTGGACCTGCTCTAACTACACCATGTCTTTCCTGTGTTGTGAACCCCAGAGCTTCATGCAGTACTCCTGGTGGGGTTTCACGATAGTGGAGCAGAGGAGCAGAACTACCTCCCTTGACCTGGTGGTCACAATTCTTTTTATGCAGGCCAGGATACGATTGGCATACATTTCCAGCTCATGTTCAGTTTTTCATCCACCAGTATTCTTAAGTCCTTCTCTGCAGGGCTATTCTCAATGCCTTCATCCCCCAGCCTGTACTGACACTGGGGAATGCTCCAACCCATGTACAGGACCTGGCACTTGACCTTATTGAACTTCATGATGTTCATATGGGCCCACTCCTCAAGCTTGTCACAGTCCCTCTACATGGCATTCCTTCTCTCATGTGAATCAACTGCAAATTTTTTGCAGGTGCATTCATTTCCACTGTCTATGTTATTGATGAAGACACCTAGCAATTGACCATAAATCATTGGATGCAGCCATCCAGCTGCTTCCTTATCCATCAGAGTTTATTTGTCAAACCTACATCTGCTCCATTTACCAGCAAGACTATTGTGGGGAGCTGTATCAAAAGCCTTACAGAAAGCTAGGTATCTCTTACTTTGTCCGCTGATGTAGTCACTCCATAATAGAAGACCACTCGATTAGTAAGACATGATTTCCCTTGGTGAAGCCACCTTGGCTGTCTTTAATTACCTTCTGTTCTGGTTTGGAACGAGCAGCCATGTGGATGTTCCTTTTTTGTTGCATTGGACCCAAAACCACGACACTTCCCTATCTTCCATATGTTTTGACATGTCTCCCAGCTGGGTCTGCTCTGTGATCTTCTTGGGCATGAGTGAGGTGAGTTCTTTTAAAATCTTTAGCCATTGTATAGCCATGCTGATCATATGCTCTTGTCCTTTTTTTTTTTTACATTTTCTCTATCTGCCATTGCTTGACATATAATACCAGATATGTTAGCAGGCTAAACATGTACAGAATATCAACTACAGTATTCTAGGGAATCTTGTATCCCTGTGATGTCTCTACATGTCTTCTGCTCAACAGAAATGTAGCAGTAGAAATTTTGTTATATGCTCTGTGGTACATACATACATATTTACAAACTTCCATATCTGTGTATGAAGCTGGCTAAAATGTGAATTTTTCAGAAAATAAATATCAACAATTGTGGTTTTTTTTTTAAGAATTGTGAAAAATATTAAAAAATCTTGCCTGCATGATAAGTATTCAGTCATAAAATTATGTGTTAAATCTACCACACTATCAATGAGTAATTGCTAAAGGCAGAGTAATAAATTTAAGCCAAGACTGCAGGGTCAATGTTTTTCTAAGTGAAACAGATGAGACTTAGAGTTTCCATCTAATAAACTTAACTTAAAAATCTCTACTAAAATAAAGCCTGGAACAAACAATGTTTGTATAAAGAAAATAACCTTCAACTTGTATTTTAAAAGGATCTAAAATGGTTATTTAAAATTAATAAATGCTGGATTTAAACAAATTGTATGGAGTTTTAAATATAAATAAAATAAATAAATATAAATAAATATAAATAAATAAAAATATTTCCTTATATGTAATTAAAATATATATCAACCCACAGGCTTTAAATGACTACTTACAGAGAAATAAAAAATTATAACGATTTATAAAGAATCTAGTGGTGTAATAAAAAAGTATAGTGAATTTATTAAATTTGACATGGAATATAAATATAATTACATAGGAAAATGCTTATTTTTATCTGAGACCTTCAGAAAAAACATATCAGTGGAGTAGGGAAATTTTAAAGGTAAGTAGAAATGCAATTAGTGGCAATGGCATAAGTTTCACTTAGACACTGTCAACAAAGACATATTTAGTGTTAGTAAATGAAAGGAAGCTAAATGGTATTTAATCCACTCTATTTGTTGAATTGCATTAAGGAACAACAAATAAAATGTATAATGTGTACAATAGATTTTTTTTTTTTTAAAAGTCAAAATAGCTCTGGCCCCATTTTAAATATCTAAATTAAATATACTAGTTTAGTGTATAATTCAAAATTAATCTTTTATGTATAACATTTGGAGTATTTTGAAATCACAGTTAATCATAGAATCACAGAACCACCCAAGTTGGAAGGGATCTCAGATCATCTGGTCCAACATTTCATGGGAAAGAGAGCCTTGATGAGATTATCTAGCACCCTTTCCAATTGCATCTTGAAAGCCTCCAGTGACACACACTCTGCCATGTCCCTGGGAAGGCTGTTCCAGTGATTGATTATTCATACTGTGAAAAATTTATTTCTTGTATTGAGATGAAACAGCCTTTTCTTCAGAGAAAAGAGATCTAACTCCTTCAGACTTTCCCCATAGGGCAAGTTTTCCAGCCCTTTGAGTAACTTTGTGGTCTTCCTTTGAAGCTTCTCCAGTCTGTCTGTGTCTTTTGAATTGTAAGCACCAGACTGGACACAGTACTCCAGGTGTCACTTGGCAAGTGCTGAGTAAAGTGGGATGATCACATCTCTTTCTCTACTAGTGAAGCTGATAAGAAGGCTTCATTTTTCATAATGCAAGGTTTTTGTGTATCTATCAGATATGTTAAGAGTGGAAGGGAAAAATAGAAAAGTAAAAAAATCCTAGGAATGTAGACATTTTGTTTTAATAAAATGGTAAGATTTACATTTTTATTTACTAATATACAGAAGCAATGCTATTCTCATATATTGAACTACTCAACGTTGCTTGCTATGCAAAAAGTTGTCAGTGTTACAGTGCACCATGAAGCAATTTCTTTACATCTATGTATTGACAAAAAAATACAAATGAAAATGTATTTTGTTCATGGAATAGGCTGCCCAGGGTGGTGGTTGACTCACCATCCCTGGATGTGTTTAAGGGTCATTTGGATGTGGTGTTGGATATGGTTTAGGGGAGAAATTTGTAGAGTAGGGATGATGGTTGGACTTGGTGATCCCACAGGTCTTTTCCAACCTGAATAGTTCTATGATTCTATGATTCTATGAAATTGCTAAATAGTCCTTGTTTCAATGTTGTGTCTGTTCCTTAGAATTATTTGTATTTAATGTAATCAAATAAAATTGTCTCAGTTTAGTTGTTTGCTACCTTGTGTTTAATATTTAATGGTAACAGTAAACAAATGTCTATAGTTATGCTTCACATCTATACATACGTATCTCTATAGCTTTACACAGTCGGATGTAGGTACCTGAGACTTCTCGAGTATTCTGTATCAAATATTGTTTTTCCTAAAATATGAAGGCTTGTACACTAGGGAACTTTTTGAAAAAAAGCAACACAAATTTTCTTTCAGAGTAAATTAATTAAACCACCCTAAAAAATTATTTATAATTGATTATTTTGGCCATGTCTCTTTATAGCATGTATGGGGATAACTGTGCTAGTTTCAATCCAGTGAACACAGGCAGTACTCTGCTATATTTTCTCCCGCAAAATATTAATAAACTTGGTCAAAGTCCATTAGAATTTTAGTTACTATTGACTCATTTACTAATAAATTTCTAGTTAATATTATGCTGTTATTGTAAAATGAAATTAAGTTTAGTCTTATTACAATTTTACATGAGAAAAGTCATATATTCCGGGGTTTTTAAATGTTTGAAGGTAATTTCTCAAAATATTTTAAGCTTTCAGGTGTTTAAAATGGTACCCAGAATTTCTACAGATCTCAGATACATTTAGCCATAGCTGTCATATTTTGAGAATTTCAAATTTTGCGTATCACTGAATCTTATTAAAATGTCTTCAAAGGTTAAAAGAAAGAACCTCAAAAATGTTTATTTAACAAGAAGAAGAACTGGTTTTCCCCAGTTACTTTAGCAGATTCAGTTAACCACTGATGTTGTTGGCATGTTTTTCATTCAGGTAGTACTGAAACTGACATCAAGTACTGAGACTGATTATTGTTTACAGATGTTCCTTAGTGAGAATGCTGTTCTAAAAATATTTAAAGGAAGTTAAGATGCTTCTGGTAAATCATCTGTGCCCATCTGTCCAGACAGTTTTTGTAGTTTTCTAGTTTCTGCAACCTGATTCAGTCTTATTTTCCCAAGAATTACATCTGTACAAAAATACTCATGCTATTAAATATTCCAAGCTTTCTTCCTTGCTCAAATTTTGCGTGTGACAACTACATTGTGTGGGAGGATTTTGCATTCTAGCCATCTTTCCTTATAATGAGGGCTTCAATTTTTCTTAATTTTCAGCATTATTTAGCTGCCATTGATTATTATATCTGACCTCTAGTTGCTGGTCCAGAAGGTGCAACTCTCCTATAACCTGTGTGTCAGGTTTTCTAAGTGTTGTGGTTATATGGCAGTAGATGAATATGCTTGATCAGCTAAACATATTCCCTGAAAAATAAGATTATCCCAGTAATTTAGACACAAATTTTAGAAATGAGCTCAGAAATTGTATATTCTCATTCCTCTTTGTTGACTTCAAGGGAAGATTATGGTGGCTACCTGAGATTTAGACATCTAATTTCAAGTACTTAAGATTGCGTATATGTATTATATTTCCACCTCCAAAATGAACTGATTTAGCTACACTAAATTTGCATTCAAAATAGACATTGAAAGGTACCCAGATATTCAGAATGCCAGAATACTATTTGCAAGCTCATATAGTTATTAACTTAAAATTGTCACACTGCTCACTTTGTTTGTAATGCTATACATGGTCATAATATTTTGTGTCTTTTCAATATTGTGACAAAAAAATGTAGAAGAAAAAAATCCCAACAACACAACCCCCCCCAAAAAGAAGAAATAAAGGCTCCAGTAAGAGCAGGCATAGTATAGAATAGTCATGACAAGACTGTTTTGACCCTTCCTAGCCTTTTGTTTGTTGGGTCAACCTAAAATGTATCTATAATTGCATTGTATCATCCATTTTGGATAGGAGTTATGTCAGATGTGTGACACATTGCAAGCAGATTCTTGATGTTGGTTTTGCTGCCTCTACAGATGTGTCAGTGCAAAAGAAGAACTTCCTCTGGTGAAACAGGGATTTCTGAGTCATCACCATTTCCTCAGGAAGCTGAAGAACTGACAAGAGCATGTTGTGCAACATTTCTCTCCTTTATGGTTTATAGAGAGGCCTTTGGAAACCGTTCTCTTAATGATGCAGCAGACAAATCTTCATACTTCTCTGTGTCATATTCCAGAAGGAGAGAAATGTGGATGGAAGTAATTTTTTTCATATTTCTGTCATTCTAAGAGCAGAAATGTTGAGACTTTTGTCTGCAGCTAGTAACAATAAGGTGTTATTGACTTCAGCTGATCACTTTCAGTTTTTGCTTTTTGGTTTGCTTATTTTTTCAATATGGAAGCTATGAAAGCCTACTTCAGTAAATTTGTTTCAACCTTTACATTTCTTCTGCTTTTTTCAGTCAGTCATGACCATGACCAGCCTACAACCCATTTTTTTAAACTGACTTTTAATTTTTCGGGAAATAGTGGTTTGTCTGGCTTCAAGATGGTAAAAGATTGCAAGCATTTTTGATCTTCTGAGATCAGCTTTGGTTTAATTATGATCCTGCTAGATAAACTAATATACCTCTGCTATATTAATGATCTTAGTAGAAGGTATATACTAATATACCTTTATTGCAGACATGCAATTAATTAGGTATTTGTTTCCTCTCCATACTTTAAAGGGGCTTATAAGAAAGATGGACTGTGACTTTTTACAAGTGCCTGTAGTGATAGGACAAGGGGTAATGGTTTTAATATGAGGATTAAATTATTTATGAGGAGGTTGGTGAGGAACTAGAACAGGTTGCCCAGATAAGTTGTGGATGTCTCATCATTAGAAGTACTCAAGGTCAGGTTGGATGGGCAACCTGTTCTAATGAAGGATGTTCCTGCCAATGGCAGGGGTATTTTGCTAGGTGATCTTAATGTTTCCTTTCAACCAGAAACTTTCTCTGATTCTGTGATTCTGTGATTCTGTATTCTAATTCTCTCCTTTCTTAAACATTACAGAAAGCAATGTCACTGAGATTGCCTCACATATTGAATTGGTTTCTGTGTTTGTATGTGGAAGAACATATGCTGAGTCAAGGATGAAGTCCTAGCTCTGTCTACTCATTTGGATCAAGACGTCAGTTTGTCTTCTTAATATGATTGTAAGACAATTCACTTCAATAACCATATATAGGCAACCAGAACAAGTTGCTCAGTGAAATTTTAAAGCACAATACCAAATTCTTCTTCGCATTGGGGAAGGCAAGGAAGAAAGAATTGCCCTATATGTGAGTGAGTAGCAAGAATGCATGAACTCTGCCTGGGGAGAGAAGTTGAGCCAAGGAGCTTGTGGCTAAGGAGTAAAGGGCAGTGTCTGCCATGGGTGTCTGCTAGAGAACAACTGAACATGAAGAAGAGACAGATGAGGCCTTTAGATGACCAGTAGAAGTCAGAAGAATGTTCAAAAGCTCTCATCATCATGAAGGACTCGAAGAAACTTGATATCCGCTGGAGGGACAACAAACAAAACATGAGCAATCCAGAAGGTTCCTGGGGTACACTGAAGACAACTGCCTGACACTGGTGGTCAAGGAGCTAATAAGGGGTGACATTCTGCTGGACCTCATCTTTACTAACAAGGAAGCACTGGTCAGAGATAAGAATGGAATCAGTTACGGCTGTAGCTACCATGAGATGATGTTCACTATCCTGAGAGGAGAGAGCAAAGCAAACAGCAGGACCCCAGTCCTGGATTTCATGAGAGTAAACTTTGGCCAGCTCAGGGATCTCTTTGGAAGTACCCCAAGGAATACGGTTCTGGGAAAATGAGGGGCAGAGGTAGAGCTACTTGACTTTTGTGGTTCAAGAAAAATCCATCTTGATGAGAAGGAATTCAAAAAAAGAGGGCAGGACATCTGGAAGGGTGAACAAGGAGGTTCTGAGTAAGCTTAAACATAAAAAGGAAGCATAGAATAAATACAGGAAAAGGTAAGCAGGAAACAAAATAGAGAAAGTGTAAAACAGGAATGCTACTGAAATACAGTAAGGTTTCAAGAGAAGTACATCTGTAAGGTGGGGGACAAACAGTGGAACAGGTTGCTCAAAGAGGTTGTGGAGTCTCCATCCTTGGACACATTCAAAGCCTAATTGGATATGGTTCTGGGCAACTGTCTCTAGCTGACCTTGCTAGGTCTGTGGCAATAACTTCCAGCCTTCATAATTCTGTGATTCTAGATTATTACTGTACAAGTATTTAGCTTTTTTTCATCCAGGTGGAGTTAGACTCTGTATGAAGAAACACAGGAAAATGCAGGCAACAAGCCCCAACTCTCATTTTATAGTCACATTTTTAACCATATTCTCTTACATTTCCACTCTTCTCTGAAAATATTTATTAGTATTTTATTCAGAATTAAGTTAATATAGAAAAATGAGAGAGGAATGAAAATAAGAAAATGTGAATATGAGCTATCAGATTTCCTGCTGGAAAACTCAGAATAAGGTCAGCAAAACTTCCAAGGTCTGGTAAGCAGCTGAATTTTTAACAATGACAAATTGCCAACCATATTGCATGTTATTGGATATGTGACACTCTGCAGGAAACTCCTGCTCCACCACATGCAAAACGGAACTGACATAATTGTATTGTTCCCTCTTGTGTTGAAAACACCATCTATTAATCTTCAACCAAATTCCGCCCACTATGTAACACTTTCAACTAACTCCCCTTCTTTTTGTGCCTGTCTCTGTAGTCCTCACAGTTTCAAAGGTTGTTTTTTTTTGTCAACTTTAGAAATATGTGGCAAAGTTACTGAGATCCTTATGCAAAATTCTGCATTTCCAGCTCAAATATGATCTAACTCAATTGAGGATAGAGGCAGAAATAGAGATGTTTTATTAAAATAAAAAAAAGGCCAAATGCAATGAGGAAGGGTTACAGTTTGATCCTGCTTTCCAAAATCAGGCAGGCACACATCTTGTGGCATGGCACACGTGTGTTACAAATACAGGGATTACAACTCTGAGAACCAAGGTGTGTTGTCACAGTTTGACTCAGGTCCGACAACAATGCTCTTGATCTCCCCTCCCCCCACCCCAGCAACTCCCACAGCACTTCCCTGAACTGGGAAGAGTCCCGAGGAATCCTGGAGCTGCTGCTGGAAAAGAGCAGAGAGTTATGGGGGTCACAAGAGATCAAGCCTGAGGATCGACGGTGATGGATGAACAGAGCCCTCCCTGGACGCCGGCCATGGACGGAAGAGAAGGGAAGAAGAAGAAGGAAGGAAGTTGTCTTCTGTGATCTCTGACCTTCCTCTGAGCTTACGTAGATATATGGAATGGAATATCTTTGGCCAATTTTGCTGTCTGTCTAACTCAGCCTCCTACGGGGGGGTCACAGATCTCCCCATAGTGTCTGAGCTGGCAGAGTGCAGGTGCAGCCTTGAAGCCTCAGTAGTTAGAAAAACATTCCACTGTCTTATCAGCCTAGCAGAACACACTGTTGCTAGTTACAAGAAAGCTTACTGAAGGAAAAAAAAAATCAGTAAAAAGAAAAATTGGCTTTATCCTGGCTCAAACCAGGACATGTGTTCTCAGTGATGAAAGTATAAATGGCATTCATGGGAGGTAAGAAGGTAGTCTAGACATAATTTTGTACAAATCTGGCATGTGCTGAACAAATCTCCTCTCATGGAAACATCGGAAAAGCTATGGAATTTGATGAGTTGGTATACCTCCAGTCTTTCATACCCTTTCAAAATAGGACAGTGCTTGATTCTTGTGTGATTGGTGTAAATAATAGTGTCTGTTGCATGTAAATAATAAATTTATTGTTCTTTTCCTTTTTCCTTATCTGTTGAAATTTCTTATAAATCTTGCATTTTTTTCTTCTAAATATATACATCTTTTGATCTTCAAAGTCTACAATAGAGATTTTATACCAAGGAATGAAAAAGATGCCTTGTTTTTCCAGTCTGCACATTAAATACCCATGCAATTGAGCTAATGTATTTGTTTCTTCAGAGCTTTCTGTAATTCTGTTTTATCTTATTCATATTCATATTTATCATATTCAACAATTTCTAGTCAATTTAAGAATTTAAAAAGCATGCTGGAAAAAAAAAAAAAAAAAGTGAAATAATGTTAATTACATTCTTAGTGAAATTATTCCAGATAACTGAAAGCTTAAGCCGAACTGAAAGGGGACTAGTATACTCTCTAAACCTAGCAATATTAAAGACTTTACAAAATATTTATATCAATAGATACTACTGTCAGTAGAAGTGATTCAAATGAATATTGATTAAATATATAATTGAGATCATAGTCTGGGCTTTCAGACTAACTTCTTCCCCCTCCCCCTCTGCTGTGGAGTTATATAGCTCACTATAGTGATAATAAATGTAACATCAGTGCTTAAGTGTTATTTTCATATTATTTTTTTTAATTTAGTATCTGTTTGGGGGGTTTTAATAGAGCTATCCCATCACTATTAAAACTCTGTAACATCTTCTTTCAACTTCAAACCTCTAAATGCGGATTGTATTTTGGAAATGGAATTGTAGACTGCTGTGACATTTCATTTATAAAACTGCTGACAGAAACATAACTGGCAGTCTTCCTGTTAATCTTTATTATATTATGATATACTGTGAGTCTATTAACTGCAAAATGGTCAGAAGGGATTTTTTTTCTTGTTAAGGGATAGAGCTCTCTTTCCTTTTTATTTTTTTTTTTTTTTTTTTTTTTTTTTTTTTTTTTTTTTTCTTGAATTTGTTTTTATCAGGTCATATTTCTTAGGCCAGAACATATGTATTGAGAAAGATTTGGTAATATTAGCCTACTTGGAATAAGTGGTATTAGATCAGTAATGTTAAAAAAAGCCCCAAAGAAACAGCTTAATGATTAATACACTGACATACTCATTTTAGCTACCAATGGAAATTTGCATCGACATAGTAAGAGCTAAGCTTTTTATGCAGAATATTGTTGGGATTTAAGTAATTTTAGATGAGGACTCAAGTAATATTAGGGCTGGCAGCAGAAGACAGAGAGACAGAGAGAAAGAACAAAGTAGAGGAGAACTAGACTAGAGGCTAGACATTTAGCTTCCTGAGGCTTCATCAGCTGGAGGCAAGTTCAAGGCTCTGCCTCTGTCACTGGTCATTACTGATAGAGGTGGCTGAACTACCCAGGAAGGCCAAATGAACCAAAATAGACTGAGTATGTATCCCAGACATATAAACTGCACAGTCTCACAGGCTCCCTCAAGTATCCCAAATCCTCATCATTACTGATACCGTAGGAACTTGGAGATAATTTCAGGACTCCCTGCTGACTGAGGTTCCATGCTCCAGAAGCTTCTTTGACATCCAGCCCTTCAAGGAACCAGATTCACTCAGTGTTGCCTCACCATAAAGCTTGACTTGACAGTCTGTCATACTTCTTTATTGCACTAGACAGTAGGTAAGAGTTATAACAATGAATCTGTGGACCAAGGGAGTGATTAACAAAAACACATAGAGATACATACCTGATAGACAAGGGATAATGAAGACAATGAGAAAAACCCAAGGTCTGCAATTATTAATTTATGGACCATTGAGAAACTGCAGGCACAGCTTTGAAGAGGGCCAGACTGATCTTTGAAGTTGGTAAGAGAGGGAAACCAGAATAAGATGAGGATTTGGGATACTTGAGAGTGCCTGTGAGACTGTGTCATTTATAAAGGAGTATTTAGGGGAAGGGATTATCTCGGCCCAGGTGCAGGACCAAGATAACCTTGTTTGCCCTTGTTGAACCTTATGAGGTTTACCTGGGCCCACTTCTTTAGCTTGTCCAGGTCCCTCTGGATCGCATCCTGTCACTCTGGCATATTGACCACACCACTCAGCTTCATGTCATCAGCAAACTTGTTGAGCGTGCTCTCAGTGCAACTATCAATGTTGTTAATGAAGATACTAAACAACACTGGGCCCAGCACTGACCCCTGAGGGACACCACTTGTCACTGTTTTCCATCTGGACTTATGGCCATTGACCACTACCCTCTGGACACAACTATCTAGCCAGTTATTTATCCACTGAACAGTCCACCCATCAAACCCATATCTCTCCAATTTAGTGAGAAGGATGTTGTGGGGGACCGTGTCAAAGGCCTTGCAGAAGTGCAGAGAGATGACATCCACTGCTTTTCCCTGGTCGGCTGATATAGTCACTTCATTGTAGAAACCCACTATGTTGGTCAGGCAGGATAAAACTAATAAAACTGCAAAATAAATAAAATAGAAATAAAAACTAATAATAATAAAAAATAGAAATAAAACTGCAAAAAGACATGCGGGGCAGAAGAGAACAATGCTGTAGTAGAGATACCGAGGTTGGTGAGGAAGGAAAGGGGAAGGTGCCCCAGCACAGGTTCCCCTGTAGCCTGTGGTGAGATGGCAAGTTGTCCACCTGCAGCCCATGGAGGGGCATGACCAAGCAGTCTGTGGAGGACCACGGTGGAGCAGACATGGATTTGCAGCCTGTGAAGAATAACAGTGGGGCAAATGTGGAAGAAAAGTGCAGCTGTGGAACACCCCACACCAGGGGAGGTGACTGTTCCTGAAATAGGCCATGACTCTGTGGGAAGCCTGCGCTGGAGCAGTCTATTCCTGAGGGTCTGCGTTTCATGGGAGGGGCTCATTTTGGAGGTGTTTGTGAAAGACGCTCTCCCATGGGAGGGCTGTGAGGAGTTCTCCCCCTGAGGAGAAAGGAGTGGCAGAATCAACTTGTGATGAACTCATCTTACACCCCCACTCCCTGTCCCTCTGTGCTGCTGAGGGGGAGGCAAGAGTGAAGTAATTTCGGCCTGGGAAGAAGAGAGGGGTGGGGGAAAGGCATTTAACATTTGCTCTTGTTTTCTCTTTCTCCTGTTCTGATAAATGGATTTATTTGTTTGGTTTTTTTTCTCCCTAAGTTGTGCCTGTCTGGTTTTGTTGTTTTTTTCCATGACCATAACTAGGGAGCAAAAACCTCACTGTCCTTTTCTAGATTAAGGAGCTTTTAGTTCTATTTTCTCCTCCCTATCCCACAGTAGGGGGTGGGTGAGCAGCAGCTGGTTGTTACTGGCTAGGCCTAAACCCTAACTCATATTTTCTTCCCTCCCACTCTTTTTCCCTCTCTGTATTTGGCAGATACACACCTGTGGTGTTTGGTTTTGGATTTTTTTTTGTTTTGTGGTGGGTTTTTAAAAATTTTTTGTTGTTGTTGTTTTGGTTTTGTTTGTTTTGTTTTGTTTACTTCATGCAAACATGAACAGTATTATTTATTGGCTATTTTCTAGCTGCTATAGGAACTGAGTATTACAGTCTTGTCTATGATGCCTTTAGGACTGGGCCATGCTGTGAACTCTGCACAGACCTTTGGTGTCTTGTAGAGAGCTAATTAGAGTGATCCAAAATAGGCTGAGAGACTAAGTTAGCAATTAACCAGTATGAATTAATTGGGCATCCAATATTTGATCACATTTCCTGACCTTACTTTACCTACAGATAGATGTACAGTGTACTACACTGAATTAAATATTTAAGCTATGTCATGGATCTGTAAAAATGTGCTTGGTTTACTCTTGCTTAAAAAAACCCCATCATTTCCTCAAATAGAATGAAATCTCAAAATAACTGAACAATTTAAGTTGCTTGCATAATAAATATGAGACTATATCTTAAATGACTTTGAGTATGCATTCTATCTTTGTATCTTCATTAGGGATTAAAGGCAGATTTAAGGGAGGAAAGGAACAATGCATACACAGAGTCAAGTTTAGCATGGAAGATAGACAGTCTTGAGGAATAACCCAACAATGAGTGGCCAAGTTTTCCAGTTTAAATGGTGTCATGGAGCCCTCCACAAACACTGAACATGTTATTAGAAAATCAGATTCTGCTTTTATACCAGATGATAGCTGAATTTTGTGCACTCATCTATTTTAATCCAGACAGATACAAAGAGTTTTATACAAGTTTCAATGACTTTGTGCTGCAAAATGAAAGTAAGTATGTTGTGAAATGTATTTTCTTTTTAAGAATGTATGCTTAGTTTCACAAGGTCGGGTGAATGCAATTTGCAAGCAGGCTATGAATGTCTTGTAAGAATAAAATGAAAAGGTCATAAATGGAAAGAATTCATTCATGCAAATGCATGTCTGCATTTCATTTAGATTGTCCTGATGGCAAAGATCTAGATTATTTTTGGTGGTGTAAGTAACTATTCTCCCATGGTAAATTCTTGTTAAAACCTCTAAAACATTATTTAATTAATACTTAAATATCTATACTGTTATCTATAGTGAGCAGTTTACTAATTTAGACTGGTTACAGTATTGCTTATGTAATTTTTAAGTAGTTTTACTTCATTGAGTGCAAGGTGTCACTATGGCATGACAGTGTTCTAACATAGTGGAAATTCAAACCATTTGTGAGCTTCTGAAATTAAATTATTGGATTTTTTTTTGCAATTTAATATCAGATGTTCTTTTTAACAGAGGTCCCATTGTTTTGTTAAGGCATATAAGTTTGGTAAGCTCTCTTTTAGTGTGAACTGGATGTAAAATTTAATGTCTTTCCAAAGGCTTAATATTGTGCAGTATGTACTGAGTGAAATCTCTGGTTACTCTTCTTTGGACACACTCCAGCTCTTCAATGTCCTTCTTGTAGTAAGGGGCCCAAAACTGAACACAGTATTGCTTGTGCAGCCTCACGACTGCTGAATACAGGGGGACAATCACTTTCCTAGTCCTGCTGGCCACACTATTTCTGATACAAGGCAGGATGGTGTTTGCTTTCTTGTCCACCTGGGCACACTGCTGGCTCATATTCAGCTGGCTGTTGACCAACACCCCCAGGTCCTTTTCTTCTGGGCAGCTTTCCAGCCATTCTTCATGCCCTCATACAGATAATTGAAAAAGATAGTAAAGAGAACTAGCCCCTGGGGTACACCACTTGTGGCCAGCCACCAGCTAGATTTGACTCCATTTACCACAACTCTTGGGGCCCAACCAGCCCCTTTTAACCTAGTGAAGTGTGTGCCCATTCAGGCCATGAGCAGTCATTTTCTCTGGGAGAATAGGATGGGAAATGCTGTCAAAGTCCAGCTAAACAGCATCCACAACCTTTCCCTCATCTACTAAGTGGATCATCTGGTCATAGAAGGAGACCAGGTTAGTCAAGCAAGACCTGCCTTTCATAAGCCCACACTAACCAGGGCTCACTTGGTTGTCCTGTACCTGCCATGTGATGGCACTCAAGATGATCTGCTCCACAACTTTCCCCAGCAAAGGGGTGAGACTGACAGGCTTATATTACCCTGGATTCTTCTTCTGGCCCTTCTTTTAGATGGGGGTCACGTTTGCTAACCTTCAGTCAAGTTGGACCTTCCTGGTTAGCCAGGACTGCTGGTAATGATGGAAAGTGACTTGGTGAGCTCTTCCACCAGCTTCCTCAGTACCCTTGGCTTGATCCCATCCAGCCCCATAGGTTTGTGTATGTAACGTGTGCATATGTGTGATTTCCACATCATCATGCCATCTTGGCCACAGCAAAGATCAGAGTATAGTCCAAAGAAGACTTTCCATTCTGCAGCTTATGTTAAGGGTGGAGAATTAAAAACATGGGTTCCACCTGAGTTGAGTGTTGTCTTTTAGTACTCAGTGCATTTTTCAGTGGTGATGCAGGGACATATTTTTTATTATCAGCAGTGATAAGCAAGAGAAACTTTCCTGGTCTTACCACATGCATCCACTTCAATTCTTTGACAAAGGAATGTTTGTCACATATCATCCTGTCTTATTCAGTAGTATGCCCTGAAATGGAGGTCAGGTGCTTTATATTAGTGACAATAAATGTTGAAAAACTGAGAATTGCCAGAGAAGTATATTAGGAGCTTATGAAATTTTACTTATATTTTACATATATATTTACAACTTGATACATAATTTTATATATAAGAAATTGTGTGTGTATATAGTTTTATAACTGTATGTATATCTTATAGTAGTATATATGTATATGCCTCTTGGTATAAATTTACTGGTTCTTGCTTGTATTTGTCCCAGATACAGATAGCAAGCACAACTTTCTATGCATATGAGGCATAGCAAATTTCAAGATAATCTAAGGGTGCAGATTTTTAGAGCACTTAGGTTATTTTTTGAACTGCAAGCCCTCCTTACTCATAACTGTAATGAAACTGGTGCTCTGCTATAATATCCCATTGGTTGTGTGAGGCTTAAAGTGTTGGCATAATCCCTGATTTTAGAATTTGTCTACTCTGCACCTACTGGCTCTAAGCAAACTGAAGGATGCTGACTTGTGTTTCCGATTTTAGTCTCACTCTGGAATTGAATTTCCGCTTCATCCTGAGTTTTATTAGTGCACTGCAAACCACATTTATTTCCAGTAAAGATGTGCAAGGCAAGGTGTGTGTGTATGATGGACAGCTGAGGGTGGGCAAAGAAATGGAGGAAATTATTTCTGTAATGGATTCTGAAAGTCAGGATGCTTCTGCTAATATAGTTAGTTATATTTCAGTTTCTGCTGAAGTTCACTGGGAAGGAATTTACTTGAAATATTTTTGTCCAATGCTTGCCACATTGCTACAATGCAAAATTGATTGTGGGTCTTTTCGGAAATTGTGTGGTTAATTGAATTTCGAGCAGTAGGAAAGAGAGTACTCATCTACCAGTATTTGTCAAGCCTGAAAGCTCAATAATATTTTCAAGCTCAAAACGTTCTGTTAGGTGTATGGACACCTTGTGTTTCAATGCTGCTGTATAGCAGTACCCATGGTACAGCACTGATTGTTCACTACATTATTTATTGAATGATGTGCTACACTGAGTTTGTCCCTCTTACTATCATCCCACTGCTCAATAAGAAAAAGTGCAATTCTTGTGTTACTTGAAAGTAGAGATGGATCCAGTTTTCCTTTCATGGGGAAGCTTTCCCTAAATACCTTTGTCTTCTAAATTCCAAGTGGCTTGAATTTATTATTTCACATTAATATTTAAGCCTTTATTATTTTTACCTTGTAAAAGGACACAATAATGTGTTTTTTTTTAATATCTGTGAGGATTACAAAGTGCAATCAAATATACCGGTTGAAGTCACTGAGGCTTTTTGCCACCAGATTTTCTCCATCAAAATTTTTCTTCTGGACGAAGACAGAAATCATCAGGTTGGAAATTCAGGCTCCTAAAAGAACAGCTGCCAAGAAAGGAGAAAAGAATTATTAAATCTTTGCAGCTTTTATTTCCTGACAAAAAGAATGCTTAACATCGATTTTTTTCTGTTAAATTCTTGTGCCTGCTTAAGTTCTTTGCTTTATTCTTCATAGAACAACTCTCTTCTGTGAAATAATTTGTTGAAAATGCAGGACGCATCATTGCAGTAACACTTGACCTCAGCTGATTTTTTGTTTGCTTGTTTGTTTGTTTTTCCACATTCCGTCTCAAACTATTTCTTTTCAAGAAAGGTTTGTTTCTTACTGGAACAATGTTCAGCTTTTAATTTTTTCTGCAGGAGAGCTGCTTTCCATAAAAGTTACCTTGACTCAATAAAAAATAGTAAGTATCAGAAAAGAGGAAATACAACTGGACAGTAAAGCCTAATTTCTTTCAATCTTTTTATTACTTATTCTTGCTAGAAAATGAAAACCAAGGAAGATTTTTCATCAAACATATTGAGGTACTTGATTAGGTCATAATCTAAGGCTTTGCTTTTCCATGGAACTCGAAGCAAACAAGCTTTTAAAACTCTTTCTTAGAGTTGTGTGCATGAAATTCATTTTAAGTCCAAGCAGGTAAATCCATTTGCAGGTTATTTTCACCATGTTGTTTATAAAAGATACACTGTCTGCCCAACATGTGTACTTCTGACCCTTTGGCATTATCAAATATATAAGAAGTTATTTCCCATTGCCTTGGACAAAATTTTATCTTCCAAAATCAACCATTGAACAGGTAAGTGTGTATTTCAAGGCAATTCCCTGCCTTTCAGAGGTCAGTGTGGTTCAGTGGCATTAGACTTCACTGTTTCTGAAGTGCTTTGAAATATCTCAGGAAATAAGTAGCAAATATCACTGTGTTAGGTGTTTTGCACTTTTTTCTCTTTCCAGAAGTTTAGCCACTAGAAAAGAAAAGGAATCATCTTTGACATCTTTCTGAGAGATTTAGCTGTTGCCTTATGAGCTTAATATGACTCACAGGCCAATCACATATATATTTAGTAAACACAGACACATAAATGTATATATTCACACCAAAATATATATAGAATAATAGAATCATAGAATTGTTAAGGTTGGAAGCAACCTTAAAGATCATCAAGTTCCAACTCCCCTGCCATGAGCAGGGAACCCTACCACTAGATTAGGTTGCACACAACCTTGTCCAACCTGGCCTTAAAAACGTCCAGGGATGGGACATCAACAACTTCCCTGGGCAACCCATTCCAGTTCCTCGCCGACCTTATAGTGAAGAATTTCTTCCTAATATCTAACCTAAGTCTTCCCTCTCTCAGTTTAAAACCATTACCCCTTGTCCTATCACTATCTTCTCTGATGAAAAGCTCCTCCCCAGCTTCCTGTAGGCCCCCTTCAAGTACTGGAAGGCCACTATAAGGTCTCCCTGGTGCCTTCTCTTCTCTAGGCTGAACAGCCCCAATTTTCTTAGCCTGTCTTCATAGCAGAGGTGCTCCAGGCCTTTGATGACCCAGACTGAAATATAACCCAGTATAAACTGGGTTAGAAAAACTTACCAAACACATAAAATTTTACTAAAAAACAAATGGAGAAAACTCTATAGAAAATATTTCTGAATATCACACTGGCTTTGACTGAGATTCAAACTGTTTTAACAATGAAGTTTGCATGAACTTCAGTCAATTCAATGTGCACAATAACAGAGATTTAAATTTTCAGATCTTATGTTAAACAAGAGGTAGAAATAGAAGACAACAAATCCTAGTTTCTTAGTTTTTATATTCTTTCATTAATTTCATTTGTGTATGATTAAAATAGTTGGAATTTTACTACACTATATTCAAGGGCCCGATTAAGTCTTAAAATTTTATTTAAAGGCCTTAGCTTCTATTACGTTGAACACTTAAAAAAATTTACCTCAGCTTTTCATTAGTTTTGTCAATACAAATGTAAGTAAACAATCCTGTGGAGTATATAGTGTGAAAACAGTATCTAATGTCTATGTGAGACAACTTCTTTTATCCATAGCCAGGTACAATGATGCTAGTATAGATAATAAATGACATATTACTAATTTTCTGTTTTTTTCTTTTGCTGTATCTTAAATAGTGCTATTTCAGAATGAATGAAATATGACATTAAAGTGTGGGGTTTTTTTTACATCCATTGTAAAGGAAAATTAACAGAGCATACAATTTTCTTTCAAGTAAGGAATGTAAATTCGGTGTCTGCTGCTCACTCATTCTTAGCTTCTCTTAGGAAGTTTAGGAAATTAGTTAGGAATGTCCCCATTGGAAATAATGATTTAAACAAGTCTGAATTACATTATCCATCTCCTTTCTCTGTTTCTTTCTATAATAAAATTTGCTTGTCTTATGCTTATCAATTTTATATGTTGGCATAATTGAGATAGGTGGATGAAACTTGACACCTGCATGAACTCTGCTGTATTTTAAATGGTGATGCAGCTGAAGACATCAGCAAGAAATATCACTTCTTTTTGTTAGCCTCTGGCAGTTTTAATAAATATCCTCTTCATCTGAATCACAATGACCTTTTTCCCATCATTTAGGGAATTAACTACCAATGATCACCCCAGGACTCTAGTTCATTACACAGGACAAGTAGTATGAGATATCTGATTAAGTTATTACTTTAAAACCGGTGTGGAGTTACCATTAAATATCATACTACAGATTTAGGTAATAATGCACCTCATCAGCTGTCTGTTGACCAGTGAACGGGCTAATAAATGCAGAGGTAAATTCAGTATACAATTGCAAAATTTAAAATCCAAGTGATGATTTGAGGACTTTTCAGTTAAGATAAATACAGTAAAAAAAATCATACAGACCTCAACAGCAAAAGCACTAGTTTTTGCTCACAATTTCTGTGACTTTATTCATTGTACTGAATTTAAATCCTCAATGAATTATCTAAGGCAAATAGGACATCACAGCTTTTTCAGTCTGGCTGTTAGCAGCAAATGAAGGCTACAGCAGGTTTATGTAAAATTAGAATTTGCCAAGATTTATTATAGTCTGCAGCATTGGTAAAACTCTTCCTTTTTAGCCCTCCAACAGTATGCTATATCCTGGCAAGTAACAAGAAAGTTGTGATACCTGCTTGATGTTAGCTAATAATTTCGCCTTTATAATTGTCCTGTCCTTTATTCTAGAAGTGCTTTCTGTGAGCCCTGGCAGTTTATTAGCAGATGCATTTCTGGCAATTAGAAGATGTGATCTCAATATGGCTTTGTTCCCCCTTCACCTATTTAATAAAGCACTGTCATTATTCGCATTTGGCTTTGCTGGAACAAGTACCAAAACACTTGCAAATACTTGCAAAAATAAGATATAAACGCCTTACAGTGGTTCCATTGTCAGGAAATATATGTAGTGAAATAACTATTTAAGTGAAATACTAAAGGTGAGAGAAGAGACAGAATACTGATTTGATTTCTCTAGTACAAGATAGTAAGATTTAGACAAAAGAAGATGTTTGTCAGTCTGGTCATTTATTTATTGTTTTGAATAAAACAATCTGAAAATTATTTTCTTAAAATAGCTTCAATAGATTCAGGTTTTAGTACCAAGTGGTGTTCTGGATATTTTTTCCCCTCTAATTTACTTTTTGTGTCTAATATCTAAATTATGAGAGAACAAGCCATAACAGAGTGGTTAAGTTAAGATGTATTTGGCATCCGTGAAGAGCTCACAGAAAAATTTGAGTATTCCTGGTAAAAATGTTTGGACTTATTTTAATCATGTTTTGAAAATTCTTATTTCAAATTACTTTAATATACTTACTATTTAAACCAGATTTTGTGGTATTGGTTTTGGTTTTGTTGGTTTGTTTGGAGTTTATTAGTTTGGTTTTGTTTGTTGTTTTTTGTTTGGTTTTGGTTTTTCTTTTTTTTAGTTGGTTGGGTTTGTTGGTTTTTTTTTCCACAGAGGATATTTCCCCATCATGTTTGGAAAGGCACTTTAGGCATAAGCTAGTTGACATGAGTTGTAGTATATTGTACACAGAAAAAGCACATTTCCAGTTCTTGATATAAAAGTTTATGATTTCCTGCTAAGTAATATGCATTACAATGCACAGCAATGATTTGTAACTGTTATTCTAAAACCATCTTCTCAAGTGTGAAAGTATGACACTATTTATACATGAATGGGAAATATAAAATTTATTTGACACTTTATATCTGCATGTAAATCCAGTTTTAATAAAAAATAAACACCCAATACCTACCAAAGTAACAGTTGTTAAATGAAAACAATGAAAAAAAATCCTCATACTCCTGTGATCCTATCTAATAAATGCAAAGAAAAATGCAGTCAAGATGTACTGAGTTATGAATATTGAAGGCAAAAGTGAATGTGTGCTATAAACTACTTAGCCAATATAAATAAAGGATAAATGCATATTTTTTAAAGGAATATATTCTTGGTCTGCAGAGGTAATTTTATAGAAAGAAAACTGAAATTCCTAAACATTTGCTGAATAACTAGTTGAAGCTGTTCAGAAAATCCACAAAGATTTTCTTAGATCTTATAAAAATGCTTTAAAATTTAAGAATTACCAACTCTTACTAAAGCAAGGCTAGGTTTAATTTTAACAGAGCATAAGAAGATTATAGGTTAATGTATACCAGTAACCTCACAGTGAAAACTGAGTAAGCAGAGAGTAGCAGTCTGGAAATATTAAAGAAAATAATTTTAGTGACCATTAAACTTTAGGATGAGTATAAGCCTCACAAAAACAAGAAATACATTGCTTTTTATATATTTGAGACAGGAAAATGATGAAATATGTTATTTATTAGTATTCTTTTTGGCTTAACAGTGGCAGCTACATAAAACTATTTGTTGTACATGAAAATGTAAGCATAAGCTCTTTCATCTGAAGTCTAATAATGGAGGAACTTTTACTTTCTTCATATGTACTGCTTTCTGATTAAATCAGGGGAAGGAATTTTCAACACCTGCTTATAGAGGAATTGTATATCCATTGCTTCTCACCTATTACTATGGGACCATTTGAGGAAATCTATTGTGAAAACTTGTTGCACTCTCTGTAATAGGTGCAATATTTGATGTTAAGAAAATACAATTAAATATAAATAATACCCCCTCAAGTTTCACTAATTAGGAAAAGAAACTGAATGGAAATATATAGAATTATCCAGCAATATTTTGAATATTTTTATTACAAAATATTTTTCTCCACTAACAAATATTTCAGTGTCACATTGTGGTTTTGCATATTCCTGTTCTTTCTTCTATGATGAATGATATCTCTTCCTGACAGACTCAGTATGTAGAAATAAAAGACCA
>NW_009954222.1:657638-676528 GCF_000747805.2 Chaetura pelagica
AGAGAGACCTTCAAAGAGCATCTAGTGATAGGACATGGGAAATGGCTTTAATCTGGAAGAGGGTAGGTTTAGGTTAGACATTACGAAGAAATTCTTCACTTTGAAGGTGGTGAGACACCAGAATAGGTTGCCCAGGGAAGTTAAGGATGCCCCATCCCTGAAAATGTTCAAGGCCAGACTGGATGGGACTTTGAACAAGTTGGTCTAGTGAGAGATGTCCCTGTTCATACAGGGGTTTTGGAATTAGATGGTCTTTAATGTCCCTTCCAACTCAAACTTTTCTATGATTGCTGAACTTCTTGCAGAACATACAAAACCAAACAGATGAAAAATACAAAAACATTCCCCATTATTTTTTGGTTTGAAGACTAACAAACAATCCATCCAACTACACAGAAAGGTGAATATAGGATTGTATGTAAAATTTTCAGTGAGAATGATTCGGAGTTAAACACAACCACTGGGTTTTTCTTGATTGTTAAAAATTTGCTGCATAAAATGAAAAGCATGCAAAGTGGAAGCAGAAGAGACGGAGTAACAAATCCCAGGAAATCCAGCTATAAATCAGGAAATACAATGTAAAAACACACACAGCAGTAATGTCATATTTACTCAATAACTGCTTCCTATCTATAAGCAGTAGTTGTTCCACTCAGTTCGCAGAAAAAAACATAACATTTAAGATATGAGTTAACTAACGAATTTTTAAGAATGATCCTTGAATGATGACTCCAGCATAGAAATGAAGTAATAATTGGAAAGAAATAATTCTGTAATGCTTCGGTTCCTGTATTCAAAATGAATGAGTGCAAAAACATGACAAACATAGAGAAATCTTATGATTGTTACTTCAGATTTGGATTAATTAAATTGCTTTACTGAAGATGTACCTAAGAAATTTTTACTTGGTAGTTCAGTGGACAATTCTTTGTGTGTATATGTGTATGTTTATGTTTGTATGCCTATATGTGTGTAAAAACTAAGATGCAAATGGGCAGAACAAAGATGTTCATTACACTTCTGTTTATCTCAAAAAAACACATAACAGAAGAAGTGGAAATGACCCTTGAAAATTATTGCTAGTAGAACATAGAATAACTTATTCTATAAAGTTCATCCAGTTAATCTGCTTGCCCATCTATTACAATCACATAACTAGATTCATAGGAAAAGGTGAAAGAGCTAATCTTACTTTTTCCAATATATTGTTTAGTGTACTTTTTACATCTATTTTCATGTATGCCTTTAGGAATATAGATATATCTGTGAAAATATACTTTATCATTTACGGCCTACTGTATGGCTTTTGCTCATTTGCTACCACCTAAACTTACATGGCTGAATTTCCAGTTTCTGACTTCTTGTTCATCCATTCATGATCTTTAAAATCACAATAATCAGGGGCACTAATTTGATTTATTGTTGGTTTCAGCAACATGCAGTTATCAACCTCCTTCAGATAAACTGTGTTGCTTAACATGATCACTGACATTTGCTTGTAGCTGTATCTACACAGGAATTTATCAGGTTGCATGGCATCATTTTAGATAATGAAATTGGTGTCATGCTGTCTTAAGCAGCATTTGAAGACTTGCTGAAATTTGCCTGAAGGCTTAAAAAAAATAATAATTAAAATTAAACTTTAAAAATAAAAATAAAGGAAATTTTGGACAATCATAATTCCATTTTATGCAGAAAATCTAGCCAAAATTTGGAATCATACCACATGAGGAAACTCAGTCACATCCTTTTAAATTGTCTTACTGGCAGACAGTGTTTCTGTCACATGAGGAAAGAAGGTCTAATAAAATTTAAATAAATTTATCCAAACCAATTAAGAAAACCCAAGATAAATCTGTAAAAGGACAAGTCTTAGATGAACTGATATGCTGTCTTCTTTGCAGGAAAATAATCCTTGTAAAATTATTTAAAATCACATGAAAGCTAATAATCAAAATTAAAGCTGGGAAGGAGTAGTGGATTGTCATCCTTGACAGCAATGGAAAACAAGCTTTTTCAGTGATGTGTGTGAAAAATATACCTTTATGGATGCTGGCACATGGTGTTTAGCAAGGAAAGAAAAATAAGCATTTGTCTCCTTTCAAAAGAAGTGATGGCTACAACCCATCTTTTAATCTCCAAATACAGAAAAAAATCATGATGGGAAGCTGAGCAGGAACTATAATGACTATAATGACAAAGCATACTATTCACTTCCATTGGGTTGGCCAGAGATTAGCTGGATTAGCAATGCTGAGATAACACAAGAAAAAGTTTAACTTACTCTTATGAAGGAAATTGGGAATTATTTAATAAGTCACTCATTGTGTAGAGACTATTATATAACTCAAACAGTAAGGCCACAGGGGCAAGCCTACTAATTAGCTGTCAGTTTTCCTGCAATACTTTAAGTGAAAGTTATCTTTCCCTCAGTTTTTGTCAGGAGCAGGCATGAGCTAGAGATGTTTTATTTTTATGAAGGCAAGATGCATAACATCCTCTGTCAGGAAGCCTGTTTTATTCTTGATTGCTGCAATGAGAAATATTATTGAGGAAATGTTCTGTCCTTACACATTTGTAGATAGATGGTTTTAGATAACAACAAGCTATCTGAGTGAAAGGTTAACAGAATTGTACTTTCAGTGTAATAGGTAGTGAGATTCTCATTCCCTTAATTAATGGTTTAGAAATATGTCTGTCTACTGAGATAAGGACTCATCTTGCCTCTTAGGAGTAAGAGAAATTTCAAGGAGTTAGGTGCATTAATTATCAGGAAAACACTTCTTTGGTGGATGAAAAATGAAGATGAGAAAAAGAGGAAACCTGAAAAAAAAAAAAAGTAATATATAGTCATTATGCTTAAGTCACTTTAATTTTAGATGAGGAACTGGAATGTTTCTGCTCAGCTGTATTGGCTGAATTTCAAAAAATACTGAGTCTGAGCATATGCTGTCTGGTTTTTTGTTTGTTTGTTTGTTTGTTTGTTTGTTTTTTCAAGGGAAAGTAAAAAGCCTTAAGTTTTCCTGCAGCTGCTGTCTTACATGGGAAAAGGAGATTTTATCTTGACCATATGTACACTTCACTTGGTACATTAGTGGTAGAAGCAGTGGCTACTTCTCACCAAAGAAATAGTTCAAGAAGGAAAGGAAGGCAGGAAAGGAAGGCAGGAAAGGAAGGCAGGAAAGGAAGGCAGGAAGGAAAGGCAGGAAGGGCAGGAAGGGCAGGAAGGGCGGAAGGGCGGAAGGGCGGAAGGGCGGAAGGAAGGAAGGAAGGAAGGAAGGAAGGAAGGAAGGAAGGAAGGAAGGAAGGAAGGAAGGCTTTGCTATATCTGCTCTCCCTTGTCCAGTTTTTCAACGGATAGACAAAGTTGTCAGTATAACTCCAGAATTTTTCTCTCTTCTTTCTCTCATCTGAGTTTAAAATTCATATCTGCCATATTTTTGTACAATTTTCTTTTCATAAGTGTGGTTTTTGTTCACCAGCTTAGATCCAAACTGAAGGATGGACATGACAACTGGCAAAACATGGCTAGAGTAGCCTGTGTAGGAGATCCAAGTCATCCTGATCAATCAGATTCCTAATAAAAAAATGTCACAGATGACCTTGGACAGCTTCTACTTACTGAAATTGGAGGAAAAGATACCACTGCCTTGACAAGACAGGCAGAAATCACTCTGCAATGGGCAAAGAAATATGAGAGAAAAAAATAAATTAATTCAGACTGTGATACCTACAAACTCTCTTGTCTTCTGTGAAACTCGCTATTCTTTCCTTCCAAAATACATTGGTTCTCCTGAGACGCAAAGGAGTATACTATATAAATTTTCATAGTGTAGGTAACTCACTGAATGAGTGTGAGTGAGACTGTTCAAAGTTAAAACTAGTTGTACATTTAAGGTAGGGAGCCAGTTAAATTACCCATTTGTAGGTGCCTAGCAGCATTTGAGATACCTGAGGATAGCAGAAACATCTCTCACTACACACTGTTAGGGTCCAGTGGAATGCTAGGTATATGAAACCCTGTTAAACATAATTAAACTAAAATTTTACATCTAGAAGCAAACCTATAAAAATTATCATAAATAAAAAACGACATTGTAGGTGAATGAACAAATAATTAATTGTACATAAATGGTAGTGAAAAATTGTACTGTTGTTTGCTTCAAATGCTCTTCTGATATATTCAAAATAGCTTGGAAAACTGGTCTTTTGTAAGAAAGATAAGACTTAATAAATGGATTTCTTTTTCAGAAGGACCTTGTATTCAGAACTGACATTTCATTAGAGAGCTGAGATTAACTTCTGACCAAATGGACAGATGCATAGACTAAAGTATATGGCAACAATGACAGAAAACTGCAGGTAGACATACGTTAGACCATTTAAAACTTCAAAACACACATTTATTTATGGTTCAGTTTACATATACTGAAAACAATAGGGAGGTTCACACTGGTGTAGAAAGAGAAATAAATTAAAATTGATTGCTGCCTCTAGAATGAGTCAGAGGAGAAAGTTATCATACCTGTGTTTTATACATCATAGCTAATACTGAGTAAGAGATGGTGTATAGGAAGGAGGTGTTTACTTTCTCTGAATGCATTCAGGGGCAGTGATGAATGAACAGTGTAGCTGGTGTTTCTGTTTGGAAGGAAAAATCATCTTAGATTGTTGTTATTTACTCAGTGGACACCTGGAGAATAGGTCAAAGCAAAGTCATCCACTAACTCTCCTACTGGAATTACAGAGTGCTATTTCTACTTCCGTATATAGCTTTCATCCTTGGCTCAAACACTCTTGTGCAATGAATCAAAGCTTTATTTTTAAAATGTCACTAAAAAATAACAGTACCCCAAGCCAATGTACTTTCTTGCCATTCCAGAACAAAGTATAGATTAAAAAACCAATTTACTATTCAAACATATCCAACCTCAAAACAGACTATTATCTTTCATATTATTCAGTTAATACACCCAACCTTACTGCTTAAAAAAAATTAAAAAATCAACAATAATATAGTCAGAAAAAAACCCCAACCCAATAACAGTCACAGCCATTTCCCTTGGACAGAAAATCTATACAATCTTAGGAGACTGCAAACAAATAGTGCAAAAGAAACCAAGCTAAAAAGCAAAAGCAAGATTATAGTAAACATGGGCAACAAAGACCATGTAAATTAGTTTAACAGATTTTTCTGACAGTATTCAGCACAAGGCACTTACAGAATCCCTACCATTTTCTTCATTTTGGAACTAAAATACAAAATTCAACTCCTCCTCTTCAAACTCTGGAAAAATACCACAAATACTTCTCAAGTGCTTCCATGAGCCACAAAAGGGGAAGAGTTGTTACAAATAGTAATGATATTCTAATCCTTCTGGATTTGAAGAAAAACAAACACCAAAATCCATTTTTCTCTCAGGTAGTTATATTTCTAACTACACTAGCTATAAACCAGTAACTTGGTCACAGGATGTGTAACCAGCTTACGCACCAATATCCCATCCCAGAGTGACATTGTGATTTGTCTTTAATGCCAGTAAGAGCAAGGCCAGCTCTGAGGAATTCAAGATCAAACATACTTCCTTGCTTATGCGCACCATATTCCTTTGTAGAACTGAAATATATGGCTTCAGCTAAACCCCAGCTTTGCTCTATAATGAACTCACAAACCATAAAATGTTGAAAAACCTGCTTACCACAGTAAGTTCTTTTTTCAAAACAACTACCTTCTTTGTGCAGATCTACAGATCTTAAGGTAGATCTATAAAATGCACTCACAATGTGAAACTCAAGGGTTTGTCTACCAGAATGTAAGAATTTTTGACTCTTGAAAGACAGTGCATTTGTATTACATTGTCTTTTTTCCAGTGATTTCTTGCGCACTTATGATTCACAAGTTATTATTTAGTCTGTTTCATAGTTGCTTGCCATTCATTTTCTTGCTAACTATCTCTGCACTACAGGCAACAAAAGTGTTCTTGCAAGTATTTACTGTAGTCAAGTCAGCTGAAATTACTCACAACTCATTTTTTTTTAAATTTTATCTACACTTTTTTTCAAATTTAAGTTTCCATGCCTATGGAATATCTCATCTGGTCAGTGTAAGCATTTCAGTTTCTGTTTCTGCTTTGGATATCATAATTTACATTACTTTAATTCTTACTGACTGATAGCAATTGCTGTCATATTCCTTAACATATTTTTTTAAAAAATAAGGTAGAGTATTTGATGCTGCTGCCATATTTAGATTAATTCCTTTGTCAGCATTTTTATGTACATCTGTCTTAGTTTCTTCTTTTAATACTCTTTTTATTTATATGGTGGAAGAACTTTTATTACTTGTTTTAATTTTCTTTCCACGTTTCAGCCCAATGACGCTTTTGTCCATTCTCATTTTATTTTCACCTTTTGACCTCTGAGACATAGCTCTCCTTGCTGATCAATCCCTTTTTCTGTTCCTTTAAAGTTCTTTATTCTTAATATCCTATGTGGGGTGTTTCTTCCTTTAGAGACATCTGTAGACCTTTCCTGCTAAGATTATTTATTTTCCTCTTGCTTGCAATGCAAGCTTCAAATAGTGTTTGCACTTTTGACTAAAAATAATTCCAAGCTTCCACAATGCTCAATTCCATAAGCTATTCAGTTCAGTCAACACTAGGAACTAATTTCTTAGTTTCACAAAGCTTGCTCTTCTAAAATCCTAGATCTTAGTTATGTACTCATTTTTGTTTTTCTTGCAATTTTAATTTAACTGAATCAGCTCATGATTTCTCATAGGCTTATGTTTTACCTAGCCCCTGCACTGGTCCTCTCTGCTACTAACTTAAAGTAACTCTAAAGTAGCACCAGCACATTTTCACTATATGGGCTATTTGGTACATAAATTTATCAGCAGATGCATTCAACAATATTGAAGACATTCAGATGCCTATGGGCGCATTTCTTTTCAAATCAATGTAAGAAAATTAGTCTCCCATAATCACGAGCTTCCTCTTCTTGCTTCTCTCTTTCATACTCTTACAGAGACCAGATCCAAGTCAGGATGTTGGGGAGTAGACAAAGGTCCCATTAGTACATTTCCTAGACATACCTCTCTATAGTGAAGAAAAAAAAGAAAAAATGTTAATGTTTTGTTTGCTTCTTTTCCCTCTCAATTTTTCTGCCTGTCTTTCAACCTTTCAATGGAAATACTTATTCCTTTAATTTACTGCCAACCTTGAACTAATAGATATTTTATTACTTGTTTGGGTCTGGTTTTAAAATAGTTCTCACTCAGAACAACTGCAACCATTTTATGAAATACTATGCCTAATACTTACCTCCTGTTTTGTTCGTTTTTAAAATATATTTATATTTTTATTTCCCCCTATTCTTCTGTATCTAGTTTCCATGTTCCCATTAATAGTAGAATTTGCAGGACTTCATCAGCTACTTTCTAGGTTAAATTCCATTTTTATCAAGTCAACATGAATCCTAAAATGCTATTTTTTGAGTTATGTAAGCAGAGTCCATTATTTGAGAAGAGTAATCTCTCGTGTCTGAATATTAAAGATCCTGAAATGGTCTTGCTAGTATCAATCCCTGAGATATATGTCAAATAATTTACCACATTTTTCCTTTCTCTTGTAGAAATAATACAATTTTCTGAAATTCTGTATCCCTGAAAGTCTTCTTTTTATATCCCAGGCATAATCAGTCTCAGTTCACATCATTGAGAATCTGATGGTATCATTTATTCTTCCAACATGAACAGTATATATCTTCTTCCTTACTACAGAAAGCAACAATCTGGCTCTTATAGACTTTTTCAAAGCCAAATCCAGATTCTGTGATTCTTTGCAAATTAGGCAGTCCAGAGGAGATCACAAAGCAAAGAATGAATGCTATGGTTAACATTTCTGTGTTTTAATATTTCAGAGAAATCATTCCAGAAACACCATTTTGATATTATGTTTAAATTGACTGATGAGACCAGGTCTGTCATTTCTGTATATCAGGTTACCAATCTGTTTCATAAAAGCATAATGCCTTCTAAAATTACTAAACCAAAAATAGTCAAAGATTTTGAAGTACTGCAGCCTGTGTAAAGATGTCTATATTATGCTGAAGAAATTAACAAAGTGATAATATGTTATGTTGTATAAATTTTTTACAAAGTCATATCTCTGCTTCTGGCTCAGAACTGAGAGACCTCTATAAATCTAAATGGAACACAGAGTTCAGAATTAAACATTGTCATTAGTTGGCCATTTTACATAAAATTGAGTTATGCAGAAAAACTCTCACAGCTCTTCTGAAATCAATAATTTAGAGATAACCTGGAATTTTAAATGTGCATGTTCCGTTGATGCAAACACGCTTGTGGAATCAAATATAGCTAAGATATTCAAGATATGCAAATGTGATCTGTATATATAAATGCAAAAGTGAGGGTACAGACATGCAGAACAACTGCTTTTGGTTGAAACTTCTTCTAAAGCCCTATCAGCTGCAACTGCAGCAAACTTCACTATATGGTATTTGTTATAAAGTCCATGGTATTATCTAAACATGCCTGCTACATTTCAATAACTAGGTATGTTCATGCTAGCTAATATTCTAATCATTAAATGCACATAGGAATTGGAAAGAAAAACTCCATCGACTTTCTGCCTTTGAAAGCTTTCATTGTTTAGAATTATTTTCTCAAAGGAGAGTCAAGTCTCAGGAAAATAATTCACCAGTTTTCATCACTTTTTAATCAGATATGGTATGTATTAGATCTTGTGCTATTATGCTCTCAGTTTTTTATTTTCTGAAAGAGATACTGATTGTGAGAATTTTATAAAACATTTTAGTCTATTAGGCCACAAAATTCAGTGCACAGAATATTTTCTAAGGTAAATTTATAAAATGTCTTGGATGTCTTAGATCAAATATAAATCCAACAATTATCAATCCATACAAATGTTGACTAAGCCTTTGAAGTCTCTATGTTTTTTTCTATTGATTAAAAAAACTAACAAACAAACAAAAAGTCCCAAAAAATCTTTTGTTTCCTTTTATGTATACATTTACAACTGCCTGTATCTTGGCACCAAAATCATTCAGAGCTCTTAGTAGTATTTTTAAAATACAGTCTTCTTGATTACCTTGCCCAGAAAGACATCAAATATCATTCCCACATTTACCATGTGTCGCCTTGAAGAAATGAGAGTTTGAAAGTAGCTCCTGTCCCAAACAGAAGAAAAAAATCTAGTAAGTTAAAGTGAGACTTAACAGAGTAAGAATTAGAACCCCATGCAAACACACCTAATGATCCGTCTCTAAGAATTTGCAATGTAGTTCATATCCAAACACAGGAAAACATAACATTGTTATTCTCCTTTGCAGCTGAGGTAGTGAAACACTGAGAAATTAAATGTTGAATCTATCATAAATTTTAGATCCTGTACTACCTAGTGATTTTCACATGAGTCTGCTTGACCTACATCCACTCCATGAATCTTCCTCAGATAAATAAGATGAAATTATGGCTGATCTGCTTGGATCTGCAATGGGGAGAGGAATTCTGGACATCAGAACTTAAGTATTTGGGGAGAAAATGTGGCTAACATCAGTTTCTAAGGGTGATGATGATTATTAATTATTTTAATTTTTAATTTATTTGTTTAATTCTTACAATAGAACTGTTATACTCCTTCATGGATTTCAACCTAAGAAACTTTTCCAAGGTCAAACAGGATGTTTGTGGCAAAGCTGACAAAAAGCCAGGAGTCCCTTGGGTCTAAGATCATTACATTAACCACAATATTGCCTTCTCTCGCCAGAATCAGACTCAGACTGAGCACTTGCAAGCTGCCTTAATGGTGACAATCACTTACATAAACATTAGAGTGCGAAGTATGTTCTGATTATTGCATGCAACATCTGCAGTTAATTTTTATATTCTTTTACAGGTCATCACATCGTGCAAGATTTGCTGATACTAAATAACTTCCCTATATCTCTGCAGAAACAACTAGACCAGTCAAAATCCAGCCTTCACTATTTATGCTTGAACGATGCTAGAAGCTTTACAAAGTCATTAATGTCTACCTCACATCACCTACTAAATATTCATAAATGTCAACAAACAAGGTGCTTCTTCTGATTATGTCTTGGAATAATGTCTATTTCACTGTGTGGAGCAAAATAAATCAATATAACACCTCTGATTTTATATCAATATGATTTGGGATAATTCTATAAGTGAAAATTTCAGTGAAGCCGCTGAGGTGAGGAACACCAAAGCAAAGGATCATGCTGGTGGATCCTTTTTGCAGCGGCTAAACTGCGATGAAACCCTCGGCAAAACTGAGGAAGAGAAGGTGAGAGAGAGAGAAATGGAGAGAATAGGGGAGCCCCAGCCCCTGTCCTTGGCCAGGGAGTGAGAGCTTCTGGGGAGCGGCAGCTCTGACTCACTGTGGGTGGAGGCAAAGGGACGGTGGCCTGACCCCCCTTAAGGCAGAAGAGCAGGCCCTGGGGAGCACAGGCAACCAGGAGTAGGCAAACAGAGCGTGGCACGGTATGAGAGTGTGGTGCAGCAGTTCGGGCAGGCAGGGAGCGCGGAGCCAGGCACAGGCCCCCTCTTGGCTTAAGGTAAGAACTCGGCTAGTGATCATCCCGTCCCCCAAAAAGAACCTAGCCGTGGTATCCACTTGGGCAAAAACTGTTGCCAGAAGGACAGTGGCAACCCAGACAGAGGTCCCTCTCAAGAATGCAGCTGTCTAGGTCTCTGGTTGCACAGAATGTCTCAGCCTGTCAGTTGTATTGGAGCATAGCAGAGAGAACATCTGCATATGCTGTGACCAAGTAAATTATTTACTCAGCCTCGTGGCTGAGCTGAAAGAGGAGCAAGTGGAAAGTCTGTGGGTAAAAATGAAGAAGCAGGCTGGCATGGGTGATACAGTTTTGGGGATCTATCACAGACTTCCTGATCAAGATGAGGGAGTTGATGAGGCTTTCTACAGGCAGCTGAAAGCAGCCTTGCAATTACAGGCCTTAGTCCTCATCGAGGATTTTAACTACCCAGATATTTGCTGGAAGGCCTACACAGCCAGCCATTCACAGTCTAGGATGTTCCTCCAATGCATTGATGATAACTTCTTGATACAAATGGTGGATGAACCAACTAGGAGAGGAGTGCTGCTGGATCTTGTATTCACCAACAAGGAGGGTCTGGTTAGAGTGGTGATGGTCAATGACAGCCTTGGCTGCAGTGATCACAAGATGGTGGAGTTCAGGATCCTGTGTGGGAGGAACAGAATACCTAGCAGGACCAGAACCCTGGACTTCCACAGGGCCAGCTTTGGCCTCTTCAATAAATTATTAAGAGAAATCCCATGGGACAGGGTACTAGATGGAAAAAGAGCTTAAGATAGTTGGTCAACATTCAAGGACCACTTCTTGCAAGCTCAGGATCAGAGCATCCCAATGGGTAGGAAATCAAGTCAAGGGAGCCAGGAGACCCACATGGTTAAACAAGGAACTGCTGGGCAAACTCAAGTGGTAAAAGAGAATCTATGGGTCATGGAAGGAGGGGCTGGACACTTGGGAGGAATATAGGACTATTGTCAGAGGATGTAGGGAGGCAATAAGGAAAGCTAAGGCCTCCTTGGAACTAAACCTTGCAAGTGAAGTCAAAGGCAATAGAAAGGGCTTCTTCCAATACGTTGCAGATAGAACTAACACTAGAGGCAATATAGACCCACTGCTGAATGAGGTGGGTACCCTGGTGACAGAAGATATAAAGAAGGCAGAGGTGCTGAATGCCTTCTTTGCCTCTCTCTTTACTCCTGCAGACTCCCCACAGGAGCCCCAGATCCCTAAATCCCAGAAGTCAGGATGAAGGAGGAGTTTGCTGTGGTAGATGAGGATTGGGTTAGGGATCAGTTAAGAAATCTGGACATCCATAAATTGATGGGTTTGGATGGGATGCACCTGCAAGTGCTGAGGGAACTGATGGAGGTCATTGCTAGGCCACTCTCCATCATCTTTGGTGAGTTGTGGGCAACAGGAGAGGTGCCTAAGGACTGGAGGATATCAAATGTCACTCCAGTCTACAAGGAGGGCAAGAAGGAGGAGTCAGGTAACTATAGACCAATCAGCCTCACCTCCGTTCCTGAAAAGGTGATAGAACAACTCGTTCTTAGCACATCAAGGATGAGGAGGTCATTAAGAGCGGTCAACATGGTTTTACCAAGGGAAAGTCATGCTTGACTAACCTTATAGCCTTCTATGAGGAAGTAACTAGGTAGATAGATGAGGGTAGGGCGATAGATGTGGTTTATCTTTATTTCAGCAAAGCATTTGACACTGTCTCCCATAGATAAACTGAGGAAGTGTGCTCTTGATGGTCAGGTAGTGAGGTGGATCATGAGCTGATTAAAAGGAACAAGTCAGAGACTTGTGGTCAATGAGACAGAATCTAGTTGGAGGTCTGTGACTAGTGGGATCCCTCAGGGGTCAGTAGTGGGACAGATACTATTCAATATTTTCATTGATGACCTCGATGAGGGAACAGAGTGTTCCCTCAGCAAGTTTGCTGATGACACTAAAGTGGGAGGAGTGGCTGACACACCAGAAGGCTGTGCTGCCATTCAGTGAGACCTGGACAGGCTGGAGAGTTGGGCAGGGAGAAACTTAATGAAATTCAACAAGGGCAAGTCTAGAGTCTTGTATCTGGGGAAGAACAACACCGTGTACCAGTACAGGTTGGGGGCTGACCTGCTGGAGAGCAGTGTAAGAGAAAGGGACCTGGGGATCTTGGTGAACAGGAGGATGACCATGAGCCAGCAATGTGCCCTTGTAGCCCAGAAGGCCAATGACATCCTGGGGTATATTAGAAAGGGAGTGGTTAGTAGGTCAAGGGAGGTTCTCTTCCCCCTCTATTCTACCTTGGTGAGGCTGCATCTGGAGTATTGTGTCCAGTTCTGGGCCCCTCAGTTCAGGAAGGACAGGGAGCTGCTTGAAAGAGTCCAGCGCAGAGCCACAGAGATGATGAAGGGAGTGGAACATCTGCCTGATGAGGAAAGGCTGAGGCAGCTGGGTCTCTCTAGTTTGGAGAAGAGCAGACTGAGAGGTGACCTCATCAATGTTTACAAATACATTAAGGGCGAGTGTCAGGAGGACAGAGCCAGGCTTTTTTCAGTGATGTCTAGTGGTAAAACAAAGGGCAGTGGGTGCAAACTGGAACATAGGAGGTTCCATGTAAACATCAGAAAAAAACTTCTTTACTGTGAGAGTGACATAGCACTGGGACAGGCTGCTCAGAGAGGTTGTGGAGTCTCCTTCACTGGAAACATTCAAAACGCAGCTGGACGTGTTCCTATGTGATGTATTTTACGTGATCTTGCTCTGTCAAGGGGGCTGGACTAGATGATCTTTCAAGGTTCCTTCCAACCCCTAAGATTCTGCGATTCTGAAAAAAAAAAAAAAAGTATAAAAAGATCGAATAAGTAATGTTTCAATTTTAAATTTGCTGCAGAATTATTAAAAAGATGCTCTATTTTAATAATTAAGTTCTGAAAAACTGAAGCCTTTCAGTTGGATTCAGTATCTTCTTTTCATCCCACTTCTGCTTTCCATCCCACTTCTCCTTTCTTTAAAGCCTTCCTACTCCCAATATGTTCAGAAATAATTTTACCAAGGCCTTCTTGATGTTAACTTAATCCATTTTATAGCAACCTAGTATGAATGTCCATGTTGTTATGGTAATTTTTACTGAATTAGTAAATAAATAAATGGATAAATAAAGAAGTTACAGCCTTGTGGCTAGTAAATAGGAAAGCAGGACTTTCTGACACCTTGTACCAAAGTGATAATCAAGTATTCTGTGTAGTATTTTTTAAGACAGAGTGTGCAGGAAATCCTTTGTTTTGCTTTATATGATCTGCAATGATGCATGTTATATAAATGCATATGAATAGAATCATACATCTGTCACTTTTACATGATAAAATATTTCAGAACTTTGAACTATCAAGTTTTATATACTTATAACATCCTTAGGGCATTTCATCCTCAGGGAACCATAGGAAAAAAACAAATCTTGACAGTGTTGAGGGTACCTACTGATACAAGAGCTAAGAAATTCAGGTATTAGGTGATCCTAATGATTGAAATTAATTTTTCTTAAACTAGTTTCCTAGACTATTGTTTTTGGCCTCACATACCAAACCAGATACCAAAGAGTATGAAGCTTATTCATAGCATGTTAGTCTTTTCCCTTCCTATCCCTACCAGTTTTCTTATACCAATAATTAAATGTTTTATTTGTAAATGGAAGAAAGATCTTTGTTTGACCAGAAAATTAGAAACATAGATCATATGGGGTTTGTCAGATCTCTTAATTGTCTCATAAAAAATCTTTAGATTTTTGAAGACCCTGTCCTAGATGTTTATTAATGGAAATTCTGTATCATAATTAAGGTAATGAATGATGTGACACCACATATCAGGAAATTTGTCACTGAGAGCTTAATCCAAAGGAATTTCAGATACCTGCTAAACTACATTAAAATACAGACTAATGGTTTGTACATGCACAATCTGGCCATTTTTTCCCATGTTCCTTTCAGTTTTGAACACTGACAGGACATTTCTTTGTGGATCAGTTAGCAACCTTTTTAGGATAATATTTTGGCACAAATTAAGTAGGTGCTTTTACTTGAAACAAATAAAACTATTTATATACTCATTCAATGGGAGATTCTGCAGTAAGTCCAAACAAATTGGCATTTTCTAGGACATTTCTTGTTTTATGACATAAGATGCAGTTGACAACTTCTCACTGATCACTTAGTGCAAGTGGCATTCTGCCACAACTACTAAACCAGGATAAAGATGTCTAACTCTAGGGTGCTCTGCGGATAAAACAAGGCTTTAAAAGCTGTAGGTAATTAGCTGAAATGTTTGTAAAAGAAATAAGAGAAAGTGTGCTGAACTTTTTTTAACTGAAGTATTTACATTTTTTGACTGACAAAGCTCTTTAATATATTTTTGTGTGTGTGGGCGTACCAGCTGTTCTATATGTAAAGTTATACTAAGACTTTTCTGTGCTTGTTAACCATTACAGAAATGACTCCTTGAAAGGAACAGTGCCTTATGGTATCAAGTCTGTCTCTCAGAAAGTTTTGTTTTGTTTTTTAATTCATAGGCTAGTTTTCACACTATCTAACTTCAGGTAACTCATTTACATGCCTAAGTTAGAAAGCAATCTCCTCCTCGGAATTCATATCTTGCAAATTTCTATCTGCCCGCTTAAGTTAGCTATTGATAGGAGTTAGCTATTAACTACAAATGGCTGTGAGAGGAACTAAGTGGGTAGGTGGAAGTATATGTCAGCTTTCTGTAAATGTTAATGTATCCCATATATGTATGCCATAATTAGAAAAGTTTGTTAGCTTTTATAAGTAATCAAAACATTGCGATATGGAAAATTGTAATATAACACAATATACCATGCAGAGAAAAACAGTGTGCTTGAGAATAACCCTTTGTGGGCTGGACTGACTCAAGAACACAATAGATCTAGTAATATCTGAAATTTGCATGAGAGGCCTGAAAGATTTAGTATATGCTGCCTAACCATCTAGCCTCTAAGGATGTTTGTTTTGTTGGCTTTTTGATTGTGTTTTGTGGGGGGTATTTTTTTTTGTTAGTTTGGCTTGGTTTGTTTTTTTCTTAATTAAAGAGGGCCAGGGATCATTCCCGTTCAAGGACTAATTTGGGAGTGCAAATTGAAACATTTCAAGAGAGCCAAGGACACAACTAAAAAGCATTGTGGGTGATAATGTCTTGTCAAACATATGAGCTTGTTTCTCTCTCTTTTATTTAGCAGTATTTATATGCTCCAAGAGAATTACAGAAACATTCTTATTTGCCCATTTAATATTAAAGACTGAATAGAGGCTTACTACATTGCAGTTAGTACTAGAGCCTCCAGGTTACCAAAAGTTCTTATTTTCGGATGTCATAAACATTTTTTCATTTATATGGACATCTTCAGAAGGAGAAATGAAAATAATAAGCAAAAGCAGAAAGAGATACTGCATTGTCTTCCCTGAATCTTCATTTGTCAGCTTTGGGGGTAATTAGCCTAAAGAGGAGAAGGTTCAGTACAGACCTTGTCGTTGTCTACAAATATACAGCAAAAGAAGATTAAGGGAAGATAGAGTCAGACTTTTCTTGGAGGTGCACAACAGTAGGACTAGAGGCAAGAAACCCAAGAGAGAACATGGGGATATCAATTAGATGGATATTTCTGGACATGAGCCACCAATATGCAATTGTAGCCCAGAAGGCCAACTACATCCTGGGCTTTATTAAAAAAAAAAAAAAAAAAGTGCAGCCAGCAGATGGAGAGAGGGATTCTGCCCCTCTACTCTGCCCTGGTGAAACCTCACCTGGAGTAATGCGTCCAGCTCTGGAGCCCTCAACATAAGAAGGATGTGGACCTGTTGGAGCATGTCCAGAGGTGGGCCATGAAAATGGTCAGAGAACTGGAGCACCTCTCTTATGAAGACAGGCTGAGGCAGTTGGGGTTGTTCAGTCTGAAGAAAAAGACTCTGGTTGGACCTTACAGTGACCTTCCAGTATCTGAAAGGAGCCTATAAGAAGGCTGGGGAAGACCTGTTCACAAGAGCACGTAGTGACAGGACAAGGGGTAAGGATTTTAAGCTAGAAAAGGGTAGATTTAGGTTGGACATTAGAAAAAAGTTATTTTATATGAGGGTGGTGGGTTACTGGAACAGGTTGCCTAGGGCCCCATCCCTGGAAACATTCAAGGTCAGGCTTGATGGGGCTCTGAGCAATCTGTTCTAGTGTGAAATGTCCCTGCTTATTGTAGGGAGATTGGACTAGATGACCTTTATAGGTCCCTTCCAACTCAAGACATCCTGGCATGGTCCTGAACAATTTGATCTGATTAACCCTGTTTTGAATGGTTAATCTTTGGAGTAGATGGCCTCTCAAGGTCCTTCCAACTGATTTTTTTCTAAAGAAAATGTTTCAGACTAATAGTAAACTTTGTGGCCACGTCATTTACCAAAGAGTTTGCAATTGTGTTTTAGAGAAAGTACTCTGTATTTAATTGTCCATTTTCAATGAAAACCTCAGTATTACCTCTAATAAGTCTATAAATACATGAAATTAGTTGCAATATTTTCCTATTTCTTTTTTGAAGAAAACTTTTTGACCAGCTCTTTCAAGCTGTATGCTTTAACATGATTTCTTTGAGAATTTATCCAATACAGCAACACCAACAATAAAAAAAAAGTGTGCAGGAAGAGTGGCTGCATGAGCTGCATATTTTTTTTAGCCGTCAAGCACTCTAAGATATTCAGTAGCACATCTCAATTGCACTGTGATGCCAAATGCTGCGTTCTTTTGACCTGCAGAACAATGTGAGTAGGTGTGCTGTAAATGTTAAGAGCCCCTTTAGTTTCCTGTATAATGATTTAAATCCTAAATGCATACACAGTAAAGGACTGAAAGTACTGCTGATGAAAACGGTGGGGAACAATAAAGACATAGTACAAACAATTTAAATAATTCTAAAATAAATTTCAACTATTCTGAATGGCTAAACTATAATTTCAGAGATTTTAGCAATGAAGTCTCAGATGTTTACCATCCTTTCACACCTGCAAGTACTGGATTCATTGAAAATGCTTAGAAAAAGACATTCTAATGGTGAGTAAAGAGCATGTTAAAGTTAATGCACTTTTATTTAATTTTAAAACTTCACTGACACAATCAGCAGTGAGATCTTACTTTCCCCAGGTTCTCTGAAGATGAGGGCTGACTGATCAACCAAGGACCTTGGCTTCTTTTGTGCTAAAGGGAGAAAGTGAAGACTTACATCTCACAGCTCCTTGAGCTCCCATCTGAGGACTGGTTTCCACACATGGGAGCATTGTGGTTGAATGGCTTCTTCTTCCCCTTGGGTCCTGAACTCCTTTCTCTAGTAATGTTTACAGCAGGAGTCTTGTTCCCCTGAAGGAAAAGCAGGACTGTGACAATGAAATGTTGACCTGGGAACTGCAATCCTAGAAGGACAAAGTGTGTTATATAAGCATCATTTTTCACTATTTGCTGCATGCAGTTGGTGAGAAAGGGTGAAAACCCTGTTCTGGGTTTCTATGCTGCTCCGAAAGCACTCATTTCATGTAAATACTCATGTTTCATCTGCATGTGAGTACCACAAGGATCTTGTCCTTGCTGCTTACTAAACACAAAATTCTAATACTTCTCTCATTATTTTTTCTTTTGTGTTATAACTGTCAAAACATATATGCTATGTGAAATAAAGCTGTTTGGAAGCATCTTTATCTCTCTTGAAGTCTATTTCCCTTTCAAATCCACACCTTCATCATCAGTTTAACCATAACAAAGATCCAAATAAAATATTCCTTTTCCTATTTAAACTAAGATACTTAACTGCTGAAGTCAGCAGGCTGAATATATATATCACTATTTTGAAAAGGCTTTCTCTCAATATGCTTTAAGGCATTCATTTGAGAATGACAGGCTAAAAGAGAAAAGGCTAAAATTTCCCTGGTATGTATAGATCATAGGAAAAATATGATAATTAAGCTGGCAAAAAGCAATTCAGTTCTCTGGAGTAACACCTAAATTATTGGGACTTATAGAGTAAATCACTGAAAAATAATTTAGCTCACTAACAACTGAAACAGAGCTGTCCTTCTAGTATCTAAATGTACTGAAGTCATAACCATCTTTATATTGATGATATTCTAGGGCGTATATTGGTGAAACTCTTGCAATTTCAGATTATAGTTCTTAATTTATGCCTGTTATGTTCCTGAGGGAAACCCCGCCTCTCCCCCCCCCCCCCCACAAAA
>NW_009954222.1:676657-694862 GCF_000747805.2 Chaetura pelagica
CCCCCCCCAACAAACAACAGCTGGTGTATTCTGTTACAATTATTTACATGTAGTACATGAATCTTGGTAGCCTCTCTGAGATGTTGGTTTAGTGGGGGGGGTTTGCCTAACTTTTCCTTTCATAATAAAAGTGAAAGTAAAACCAGAAATATTTCCACACAACTGAAGCATCACAACTCAGCTGTTGTTACTCCTTCTGCAGTGCCTCATTTCCAAAGGTGCTTGGAGAAGAGGGGGTCATCTCCCCCATTAGAGAAAAGAAAGAGCAGAGCAGGTGGAGTAAGTAGTGTTAGAAACAATACAAACAAAACTTGATAACCTGGGAAGTCAATAGCTATGCTGACAGCTACAGTTCTGATAAATAAAGGGGGCTTCAAATCTAACCATGCCTCAAAGCCAAGTGGCACGAACCGCCTCACATTCATACTGCTTAAGGGCTGCTCTCTCCCTCTCTTGAGAGCAGATTAATAATTAAATAGAGTGCTCAAAGTGGGAAAGTGCCCAGCATCTGAGCTCACCTCCTGTTTTCTGCCACAGTAGTGTAGATAACTTCAATGAGTCTGGAGCCAGAGTCCAAATTATAAGGAAAGACCAAAGGTCCACATCCTGGCAGTAATCTGAGCCAAGGATCTGTAAAAAAGACAGAACTAATTGGAGCAAGATGCAGTCCAGACCATTCAGGGCATTTATCCTCTCCAGAAAGGGATGCATCTTATCAGTATTGGTCAAAGAGAAGCTTTTGGGAGATAATTAGTGTATAAGTCTTGCACTGTACATCTCACTGTCTGGAATACAGGACCTTTACACAATCTGTTTCTATACTGTTTTGTAGGCTAACATATGTTCAGGAGTCCAAAAATATGAAACTGCTCCACTTTGTGTAAGTTCATTTAAACTGGAAAATTTCCACACCTAAAAATGAGAAGGGAAATTTAAAGGCAGTAATCTTAAATCTTTAAATAGAAACTGAGTTCCAAAGTTGGAACAGAAAAGCTAAATTTTTCTGAGTATCTAACATTAGCTTTTTACAATAGATTAATAAGAATTCAAACTGAATATCTTCAAAACATTTCCAGTTTTGTGGACCCGATGTATAATATCTTATAATAGGTCTAATTTAATTTCTTTGCAACTTTCGGTGTTGCAAATAATTTCTGGAACTTTGGGCTGTTAAGTCCAATTATCAGAGTGGTACCAACAGCTCTAGAGGTCAGAGATGGTTTAGAAACATTTTAAGGAGACATGACAAATAAGCTGAAGAACAAAGGAGAAAATACAATCTACCACAATTCTAAAAATATAATTGAAATAGAAATTATTCCAAAAAGCACAAAAATCCTTTCAGTATTTTTCCTCATTGCTGAAACATATTTTAGTCCTGATATATCAGGGATAATAATTTTTGTCTTATTTTTTGTTTTAATTCTTCAAACAAATGAAACATTTTTTAACAACCTCTTCTCCCTCAGTCAGATTCTTTGATTTAATCTGTGTAAGTATAAGGTTATTTACCTCTCTAATGCACTTTGTGGTGAGGTTGTGCCAGATGGTTCCTTGTTTGGAGTGTCAGTTTGACTTAGAAGTTCATCTTCATCTCTCTGAACAAGAAACGTTTTGCTTCATATCCTATTAGCTGATCTCCATGATGGTACTGCAGACTGGTAGTAAAGAGGGTTCAGTGGCTGGATGTCATAAACATACTATTTTTAGAGTCAGATATTACATCACATTTTCATTTGCAAGCTTCTGATTATTTATTTCAGACACGTGTTAAAAATCCCATAGCACTTTGGGATTTGGCCAGCTTTCCTTATCTAAATTAATACCATCACAGACTTAATTAACACCAATATAAATATTCACAGCTGTTTGTATGATAGATCTGAATGCAAAATGCTGTGTTTGCATAAGCTGTTACATTACAGGCATACAATTTTACTGATTTCATAAGAGGGATGAAAGTTCTATAAAAATAACCAATTTAAATTGAAATTAAACAACTGATACTTTTTACTATTATTATTATTACTACAGTTCTATTATCTATATTAGGGAGAGGTTATTTTTCAAATACATAAAAAGGGATTAATAGTTTATATTTATTGTATGTATATGAAGGAATACTGTTCTTATTTTAAACATGGCTTGCAGATTACACTTAGGAGAAGAATACCATCTTCTAGCAAAAAATACTAAAGTTGTTCAGAGAACAGAATTTTTTTGGAAATCTATTATACATATTTCCTGTATTTATTTGAAGTTTACGTCTTTGAAAAAAATAATTGATCTCTTTAAAGGAAAAACAGCAACTAGAAAAAACAAGATATAACAACAAAAAACAAACAAGAATAATCACTCTCTGGACTATCCCTATGACTTTTAACAAAACATGAAAATGTTAAAGTAAACTTTCCCTTTTCTCAGGCTTAAAGGTGGCAAAATTTCTAGTCACATGAATATAAATTGTTTTCTAATTTTGTCATTTTAAGTCTCTATAAAGCCTTCCAAAACTATGTGAAGTTAAACATAAACTGAGATATTATTCAATGATTTCTCGAGAGAAAATATTTCAAAAACGTTTTTGGGGATGTTGTTATGTGTCTAGGAATCGTCCTAAACTGGATCTAGAACTTTAAGATATGTTGCTTAATTAATAAAAGTTTTCCTGAGTTAGTGTTACCATGATGATTGCCATTAAAATTAATGCTGAGTCATGTAAATATAAATAGTGCTCTTTTAACTCTGAAAAATAAAGGTCAACATAATTTTGTTCACATTAAGTAATGTGGCTTTGAGACTAAGCTTTCTACAGGATTTTATGTTCACAGCACAGATCAATTGACTTTAATTGCAGCTGTGACAACTTACTATTAGTGAAAATGAGACTCCAGAGTGTCAATGTATGCACCAATAAAAAAACACCTAAAACCTAAAAGTAAAGTTTGCTTTAAGGGTATAACAAGTTGGTGACAGGATAACTAAAGGTTCAGTTCTTTGCTATGCTAATTGAGTATCTTAACCACAGAACCTTTTATTTTCCTTCTGAACATTTAACATAAAACTTAACATACCTTCAGGTAATTTGATGGAAGTTTTGGGGTTTCTTTCATTACCTCATTACACTGACTGTAACACTAGTGTATTCTGTTCAGTAAATAGAATAAAATTCTTGTCAAAGCATGATTAAACTCCTCATATTGCTGTGAATCTCAAATCCTGCTCTTTACACATAACCTTATACTCTTTCCTTAATTTGTATCTGCCAGCTCATTGTTTGATTTTTTGACCATTAATAAACATTGAACATGATTTTTTTGATGTGTAACAACCTTCTTATTAAAAGGTTAATAAAATTTAATGCTGTAAATTGTGTACTTTGTAGCTGCAACTAAAATCTCTCATATTCTGCTACTTGAGATGACTGAATAGCTAAGAAGTGTGGTCTCTAAATCAACAGTCACAAGGGGAGGCAACAGTAGTAGATTTCACAGGTACTTGCTGATTTTTACATTTCCATCAGACATTGGAGGGAATTATGTTTTAGCAAGACAGAATCTATTCCCTCATTTTTTTTCAGGTATGCCTGTCTAAAGTGCTTATTTCTCAATATTGTACCTTTATCATCCGAATTTTAATTTCAGCCTCATCCTTCTAATGTGGACAGTTCAACCATCTCCTCCCTATACATTTGTATTCTGATTACTCTTGACTGTAACTGCTATTGCCTTTTTTCAGTAGTCTCCATTTAGTCTGATACTGCCTCAGAATTCCCTGTTGGATTTTCTTTATTCAAAATAGTTCTTATTTTTGATATCTGGCTCTTCACATAATCTGTCTCTCCTGTCTTCCTCCATTTGCTGTCTTTACTGACTTCTGATCCTATCCTTACTCCTTGGGCTTCTCCTTCACCCAGTCACAAAAATACTCTTCTTAATTATGAATTTACTTCCTCCCTTCTGTAATTTTCTGTGTTTAAGAGATTTAAACACAGCTTCTCCTAAGGCTTTTCTTTCTTTTTCCTTTCCTTTCTTCTTTCCTGCTTTTTTGTTGCATTTATTTATTATTTTGGTTTTAACTTCTTTCTTCTTTTTCAGCTCTTCTAGCTTTGGTTCCCAAGACCTAGTCTCTATTTCACAGAATCACAGAATGTTTGGTGTTGGAAGGGACCTTGAAGATCATCTAGTTTCAAATTCCCTGCATTGGCAGGGACACCTCCCACTAGAACAGGCTGCTCAGAGCCCCATCCAACCTGCCCTTGAACACCTCCAGGGATGGAGCCCCCACAGTATGCCTGGGCAGCCTGTTCCAGTGTCTCACCACCCTTACACTGAAGAATTTCTACCTGATCTCTAACCTAAATTTCTCTTCTTTCAGTTTACAAACATTACCCCTTGTCTTCTCATTGCAAGCCCCTGTAAAAAGTCCTTCCGCAGCTTTCCTGTAGGCTCCTTTCAGGTACTGGAAGGCCACTATGAGATCCCCCCAGAGCCTTCTCTTCTTCAGGCTGAACAACCCCAACTCCCTCAGCCTGTCCTAAAAAGAGAGGTGCTCCAGCCCTCAGATAATTTTTGTAGCCCTTCTCTGAACACATTCCAACAGGTCCACACCTTTTTTGTGCTGGGGGCACTAGAGCTGGATGCAGTATTCTAGGTGAGGCCTCACCAGGGCCGAGTAGAGGGGCAGGATCACTTCTCTTGATCTGCTGGCCACACTTCTTTTTTTATACAGCGCAGGATGGAGTTGGCTTTCTGGGCTGCAACTGCATATTGGTGGCTCATGTCCAGCATTTGATCCACTAGTTCCCCTCAGGTCCTTTTCCACAAGACTGCTCTCTAGCATGTCTTCCACCAGCCTGTATTTGTATCTTGGGTTACCTCGGCCCAGGTGCAGGACCCTGCATTTGCCCTTGTTAAACCTCATGAGGTTCACCTGGGCCTATTTCTCTAGCTTTTCCAGGTCCCTCTGGATGGCATCCCATCCCTCTGGCATATTGACCTTACCACCCAGCTTCATGTCATCAGCAGACTCGTTGAGGGTGCTCTCAATGCCACTGTCAATATCATTCATGAGGATATTAAACAACACTGGGCCCAGCACTGACTCCTGACGGACACCACTTGTCACTGTTTTCTATCCCTTCTTCATGTAGTGTGGGCCCCATACTTCTCTGTTTTGCCTTGTTGTCTGCAAATGTTATTCCAAAGTCTTGCCCTGAATCAGAAAGTTTCCTCTTCTGTTCTGGTCAGGTCTTTTGTCAGTATGATGTTGGCCTGAGTGGCAGAGGAATTTGAAGTACTTACATTGTTTTCCACAGAATACAGAGACAACTGTTCCTTATTCATAGAGGGTACATATTTTGAAGCAATTAAAGAAAGGATGGGAATGCTATTAATTTCACTTATTATTATTTGTATTGCTGATTTAGGAATAAAAGGATAAGCCTCCCCAAAAGTCTGACAGTTGTCTAGCAGTTTTAGTCAATTCTTTAATTACTAATGATATCAAACTATCTCACTGATCACAAAAGATGAATGCACAGATCAAAAACAACTTGGAAATATAGGTTTTATAGTGACTCTCTGATGTTGTAGTGGATATGTACGACATATGCAAGAGAGGCAAAACCTGTTCAGTGAAGACAGGGACCCTTCTGCACTATACAATGGTAATTTACTCAATTAATATGAACAATCACACTATTGCAATTATGACAGTATGAAAGGGACAACCAAAAATTGTACCATGTGCAACACTGACAGAAAAAGAAAAATAGTTCTTGTCCTACAGATTTTCTTTGCCATCCAACAGCTTGTCCTGCATATCTTCAATTATAAATAAAGTTCATATGGTTAGCAATAGCCTGAAAGATCTAGAAAACAGTTTCACAGACTCTGTGCCTTATTGATTTTTCTCTTCAATATTGCACTTGCTTGATATATTTCTTGCAGAGAAACACATATTAACACTCTAATAATCAGAATTTTTTATTATTTTTTTTATTATTTTTTTTTTGTAGACACACACACAGCAACATATGTACAGTTATGAGAGTCATCTCAATTTTAGCCACCTAAATGTTAGGGACCAGTTTAGCCAGGTATCTAATGTAGTTGTTATTGATTTTATTGCTGAGGAAATAAGATCAATACTTCCAGAAAAATTTTCATGCCAACTGTGTAGATGACCTACTTCAGAAGACAGTTATTTCTCTCTCCACTGATATGGGATACAGTTCACAGTGGAGATGAAGATTCTCCATTGACATGGAAAGAGTCTAGACAATTAGTTTAGCTATGCAAATGAACATGGATGAGACTGCATAATTTCTAACCTAGTAAATGCATGGTAATGAGGAGATGGTTATGTAGCTAATGTCCTTTGTCCTCTAGTCAGGAACAACAGAATCAGCTGTAACAGTTAGGTTGTGATATAGATATGTATCTACTGTAGTAAAAAAAAAGACATAATAATGTTATCAGAGAGTAAGAATTTTCAGTTCATACTAAGCTATCTAAACCATGAACTTAGGTATGAACTCCTGGCTCTTATTAAGACAGCTGTTTGGAGTTTCTCTGGTGACTTCTAGATTTCACATGTAAAATCTTTATATCCTACACAAACTGCACTCCCTCTGACCAAGGTTTCACAGACAGAATGTGTGAAATATTTCCCATTCCTGTCTTTGCCAAATAAGCTAACTCTTTTTTTCTATTTATATTGGCAAGAGTTATTGCCAGTAACCAATACTGTAGATGCAGTTTCAGCTGTTCAGCAGCATATTTGATATCAGTTGTGATGTTGACAGATCTAGAATCCCTTTGAGTTAACAGAAGCTGTTAATTATATAACTCTCAGTAGCAAAACTCTAGCTGTTACTTCTTGTGTAAACAAACTTCAATCAACTATAAGGCTTTCAGGCTTACAGATCATTAAAAAAAAAAAGAGTTAAGAGCATGATTATTTTGAAAGGCACATTGACTTTGTAAACTTTGTACATCTATTAGCTATAAGACACATAAATCTTTAAATTGCAAGACAACAATGTAATCAACTGCTCTTTTACAGATATATACATTTAGTGCATAAGGAGAGAAAAAAAAATAATTTTATGAGAAAAAAATTTATATTCTTCAGCCTGCTACAAACTGGTACTTGTATAAAAACTTGCTGTCTAGCTAATATTGCAGTTTTAATTGCAAGTAATATTTTACCAGTATTGATAAATCAGTATGTTTTTTCCGTAATTGTAATCCATAATTTTAAAAGAGATGTATGAGCTTGGATCACATGTTGAGGTGGTTTGAGAAATGATTTATGTTTGGTTTTAAACACCAAATCTGTTGAAAATTCAAAATCTGAGTGGGGAAATTGGTTTATATCTGATAGTAAAAATGAAAAAAAACACACAACACAAACCAAAATCAAACAATAGGCAAAATCAAGAAAGCTCTGAGCAGTTTTGTCTATTATTTTGGGAACTGCAGTAATTTTGTGCATGGTATACAATTACAGAGTCTACCTTAGTTAAAAAATAAATTTTTGCACTGATAATTTGTTATCTGAATCCATCTGATGTGACTATAATTCATAGCAAGGCCTTCTGTTGCGCGTGACCTATTAATAAGGCAAACATTCAAAGTTTTTGAACAGCTTGTCTACCAAAGCAGGCATGAACACTCATCCTGTAGAAAAGGTAAGATACCTGCATTACTCAACCAATCAAATGAAAAGGCATTATACTAACCAGTACCTGAATAAGAAAATTGAACAAAGTGAAAATGATCAGTAGATATTACAATAATACAACTACCTCAGTAAAAGCCCAGACAATGTCTTAGTCTTGGGAAAAGTAAGAAAAGGAAATAATTTTGGCCCTTAAAATATGTAAATGGAGATAATATGGAATTTTAAAATTTTGTTGTTTAGGTTGTTTTAAAATCTACAAGGTGTTTCATACTGATGATAAATAGTATTTCCTTTGAGAAGCTGTACTGGATAGTCCTCTAGTAAAAATTTTCTTATTTTGATGCCTAGATAAGTGTGTGTATTCTCTCAAGTGCAGAGTTTACATCTCTCATTCATAAATAAATTACGTATTTTGTTTGAATATCAGGTATACTTTTCTAAGCAGCTGGAAATAGAATTTTGAAGGTCATCTAACACATTAATATGATTAACACTTTTATATTTGTATTATTTGTCTCAATCACCAATGTACCAGTAGATAAATTAGTACATACCTATTAGTTTATTTGAAATACATGGTTGTTGATGATAACATAATAATAATAATAATAATAATAATACATATAAAAATGGCATTTAGAACTCTAAAGAAGTATGCAAGATTAATTCAATCCTTTTATGTATGCCGACTTTGTCTTTATCAGATTATTTTATGTCATTATATCTGCACAGCCCCTTCTCTCTGTCAGTGCACAGTGAGCTGGAATATAACCAAATTAGAACTGGAGTAAATCTCAGATATTCATAACTGTGAACCTGTGTGAATAGAAAATGTTTCTTCATATGACTATAGTGAAAATGCTAAATGCTCTCAAAGTGAAAACCAAAGTCATAATTGGACCTGAGGGCAATATATACTGTAACAGACAACATGGAGCAGGAGATAGGCACAGACAGTGGTATACAACTATTTTGTATTACATATGGAATGCTCCCTATAATAGCTACAGTTAGTGTGAACCAGCTTTCTACTGCCTAACCCTGTTCCAAATCTGAGGGCTAGCATGTCTCAAAGCCTATTTCAGAGGGCTTTAGGGATAAAATACTCTTTTTGGAGAAAATAAAGAGTGTAAGCCATGTGAACCAGAGCTGTGCTGCACCACTTACTTCAGGACCAATGAACAAGGCCTTGTCATTGTATTTGCTAGAATATATATGAGCCAGTGAGAGTCTTGAAGTGAATCCACTCATTCTTTTCCTTCTAGTGAGTACAAGGAAAGCAACAGAAAAACTTGCAATTTCATATCTAGGGTTTAAGAAAGCACAAAATGATAAATCTTGGTTAACTCTGTAGACAGAGAGAATTCATACATGTTAGATGTAAGAAATGAAACAAATTAAGAAGAAAATGTCCATCATATCCAAAGTATCTTTGAGGATTATTTGCTTCAAGTTACAACTAGCCTTTTAGAGATTTAAAGGCACTCCAAAGAGTTTACAGCAACCCATGAAACCATTCAAAATTGCTAAACTATTTCCATTACGTTTGAGGCTTGGCTGTGCATCTGCTTTCTGATCTTCTCAGTAACTTTCTAGACTAAACTTCTGCAAATGTCTTTTTTTGCAGCATCACTCAATTTTTAGTTCCTCAAACTCCTTCAGCACCTTCTCACACACTGAACACAGCAAGCCACTTTCAGAGAAATATCCATCTCCTCAACACTTCAGAGTCCCATCTATCTGAATGTGCAGTGTCCCTGGAAAAGCAAGCAATCAGATTTCTTTCCTCACAAGTTCTGAAGAAAGCATGAAGTACTAGTGGATGTAGTAGGCGGCAAACAAACAGAAATGCTACTACCTCAATGCTATTAAAAAAACATTATTTCTTTCTCCTAAAACCTCAACACAGCGTAGAACATTTAGAAAAACTATTCTTTTTTCCTGCCATGGAGATCATTGAATCGATTTTAAACATACTAGGATTGCATGGAGTGTTAGAATCACCTGTAGGAGTCAGGCTTGTACAGCCTAGACAAGAGGTGGCTTTAGAGGATCTAATATGAGCCTTTCAATACTTGAGAGTAGGTTACCAAGAATATGAAGCCAGAGCCTTTACTGAGGTGTACAGCAGGGCAAAGAAGGGAAAATAGTAAATTCTGACACAGCGAGGTTCTGAACAGATCTAAGGAAAAAAAAAAACAACACTCTGAGGATGAACATGGTCTGAGTTCAGCGTTGACTCTTCTGAAGAATGAAGTAACATTCCCTAGCTATTTGGAGGATGTTTGACACTCCAAATTTAAAATATTTTCTGATCAAAGAAGCTCAAAAATAAGGCTACAAGAGATCTCTTCCCCCCCCCCCCCCCCCCCCCTCCTCTCTTTCTTTAAAAAAACCGTCTTTTTCCTTTTTAACAGACAACCCTGAAATGCTTTCATAAACAGATGATATCCCATATGAAAGTAATTTTGCTTTCTTGGCATACTTCTTTACCTTGAATGTCTACCCCAAATGTGGATTCAGCTGATGATTTGAGACCAGCAGGGCTGAAAAGAATTTCACTTTGAATATAAAGGTTATGTAAGAACTTGTTTTAATCAAACATACAAAAAGATACCTGGAGACTGTTAAAAGCAGAAAAAAGGAAAAAAAAAAAAAGTATCTCTGACCTGAAGTGAATTAACAGCTTCATCAAGAAAAGTAAATGGGGTATATAAAGGAGTAGGCATCTTCTAACTATATTTGCTGACTACGGTGTCAGACAGAAAATCTGTTTAGGGGAAGTCTGGAATCTGGGACAGCAAAAAAGAAGTGCTATCCAGTGCAAACATTTGTACATACTTGGATTTTTCCTGGACAACATTGCTTTTTTTCTGAGTGTCAAGAAATAATATGAAATTCTGAGGTCTTCACAACCTTTCAATTTGTATTTCTTTTATGAACAGTGACAGAATCACAGAATGCATAAGGTTGACAAGGACCTCTGGAGATTGCATAATCCATGTGCCTTTCTAAGGGCAAAGTCACCTATAGCAGGCTACTCAGGACCATGTCCTGTTGAATTTTTAATATCTCCAGGGATACAGTCTCACAGTCTTCCTGGGAAACTTATTCCTGTGTTTGACCACATCGCTGAAAAAAGGTTTTCCTTTATGATTAAATGGAATTTCTTGTATTTTAGTTTGTGTCTCTTGCCTCTTGTCCTGTCCTAGGTACCACTGAGAAGACTGTGTCTCCATCTTCTTTACTTTCCTCCAGCAGGTATTTATGCACAACATACAATCCTCTTGAGCCCTCTTTTCTCCAGACTGCAGGGGCCCAACTCTCTTTACTTTCCCTGAATGTCAGATATTCCACATTCCCTTAGTAATTTTGCTATGCCTAAGACCTTTCAGTATATACATTTCTTGACAAACTAAATATCCTTGCCTTGCTTGCAGCAACAAAATGTATCAGGCTTAAAAATTAACATTCCTCTATAATTACTTCTTTTCAAGTCTGAAATGTCACAATTACTTTAATTTGAGAGAGTTTGGTGCTGTTCCAAAAACCCTCCCCCCTTTTCTTTCACCCTGCAAATATTGTTCTGCATCTGCAAATTCTACAGAAAGCTTATCCAAAATTCATTCTTTTACTGTACTAACACCCAAGACAAAGTACTGAAGACTTCTGACTGACAAAAACATAAAAGTTTTAAATATGTTTTTTATAGCTTTCATAGAGTATTTTGCCATTAGAAATAGGATTAGGCAACACTGACAATTCCAGGACTTTTGGTCTATATTATGCTCTCAGAAGGCAAAACTATGCAAAAAAAAATCAGAGATTTAACTCAAATGTTGCTGCTTATGTCCGCAATGATTATTTTATTTTTCATTCATATAACCCTGGATATTTCAGTGCAAACAATACAAAATGCACATATTTATGTTATCCCACCTTCTTGTGTGCAGGACCAGTTGACTCCATTGTTTTCCACAAAAATGGGAACTAAACTAGAGACTTTCTTTAAGTGGGGAAGAGACCAAAAGGTTCCTTCCAACCTCCATTGCCTCCATTACTGCTTAATACAACTAGTGACATGTCTGTCAAAAAATCCAGTTAAGAAAGGATTTTTAGTAATTATTTAGATGCATTTTTATTCTAGATGCTAAAACAACATACTGATCTTGTCTTTGTAAATTCATGGCACCAACCTGTCTTTCTTAAATAGACTCTGGGCACATTTATATCATCTTTCTTTAGAACTCTTGTTTAGGGCTTACTGTCCATTTTTATAAACCAATATACAGTCTCTGCCCCAAAGAGCTAACACATTAGGATTATGATATGTGCAAGAATAATAAGGCATTGTAATAGCCAGTATGTTTAAATATCAGGATAGAACCATCAGTTCCTAATATTATTACTCAGTATTAACAAGAAAATATTCTCTTTATTCCACTTAAAGAGAAATACTACTCCTAAATGGATGTTACACTCATTCATAAGATATTAAATAGGAGTCACCAGATGGTGCTGTAACATCTAATTTTATGAAGCCCTTTTTCTGAACAAACAACAGGCTCTCTCTTCAGCCACAAGAAAACCTACATTCTTTCTAGTTAAATTATGCAATTCATTTTAGGGAGAGCTTTTGCAAGCAACTAAAATATTTGCTTTCTACCATGGTTTCATTCAGCAGTCATTTTGGTTGAGATAAATACATTTTCTGTGTTTGGGCTGAGAATCCTAAAACAGATGAATTTTCTGCATGCAATGTGTCTGTGAGAAGAAAAGTAGGTGGTGTAAGATTAACATCTTAAGAACATAAGGTAAACTGCTAATTTCACTGTCATGATCGGCTATTCCTTGGCAGGAGACTAAGAATTTGCTCATGATATATTAAAAAAAAAGAGAGAGAGAAAAAGAAGAAAAAAGAATAAAAGTCTTCTTTCAATCCTGCTTAGTTTTATAGCAAAGAAAACTTCCTACTTGGAATACTTTGACACTAGGCTTGGACAGTTGCAAAAGGAAAACTGAAACCCATGATGGATTACATAGGTTTCTAAGTTTGTAGCATCTGGCGCTTCAAACATTTTAATCTATGGATTTAGATGGATTCAAACATAATCCCAAAGTTGTCTATAAATATCCATTTTACGTATATATGGTCTTTCTAAGTTCAGACACCTACTGCCCAGAAGCCATTATAGTTTCTGTTCTGGCTGAGGTTGCTTTGACCAGAAAGAAAACTTGCTTCTTTCAGTCCATGACTTTTAAAAGAATTACAGGCTTACTTTTAAGTAAAAAGGCATAGTAAAAAAACTTGACATATGATACAGACATTGACCTTAAAACTCCATAGACTTGTACACCTTTCCTGTAAAAACAACCAGGGACTATTTGCTTAGATATCTTCATCTATTCCTACATCTCAGGTGAAAATTCCAGTAGTGGTTCCTCCCATAGTTCTGCAGTAATCAAAACACAGTGAAAGGGAGATAGAAAAGGAACTGTGAGACGTTTTTTGTGAAATCTAAAGGAGAACTGGAACTTCATTCTTCTGTTTTAATTATATTTACTCAAATAGTTTGCAGTTCCTTCACCTTTTCCCCTTCGTACTTGTTTACTCTTTGCTTCATCTTGCTTTTTTTGCTGCCAGATCAGAGAGAAGTGCTTGCCTCCTTGTTTCAGTACACAAGAGGCAATGTAAAGCCTCCTTCTATCAACTGAAAAGAAATATGAAGTATTTTTTTAGCATTTCCCAGAAAGTGAACATCATGCGTTCTTCTTAAAACTTGAAACAAGGTCTTCTGACTTCTGATGTGTGCTAAGAATAGCCCAAGCAATAAATATTAAAGCCAGCATGGAAAAGCATAAAAGAACACATGCAGCAGCTATTATTACAGTAAGTCTTAAAACGAATAGTGTATGTGACAGTACTCTTGATAATAAATCATATTCTGGTTCTTTTTAAAGCTTTTTAGGATTAGTTAGTTGAACAAACACTGCCTTAGAATTTCCAGTTTGGCATCAAGTTCGTCTTAAGATCAGAGAACTGCACCACTGAATTTAGGTCCTGTGTACCTTTGCATACAAGAACTTGCAAAAAGATGTGAGGATAAGAAATAAAAACACTATACAAAACTCCAGTAAAAAAAAATAATAATAAAAAAATAAAGCAATATTGAAATAATAATAATAATAATAATAATAATAATAATAATAATAATAATAATAATAATAAGTTATTGAGTAATTTATTATAAACAAGATCTAATGTTTATTTCTGCATATAGAGGCAAATCCTGCCTGACCAACTTAGTGGCTTTCTACAATGGAGTAACTGCATCAGTGGACATAGGAAGACTTCTAGACATCATCTGTCTGGACTTCTGCAAGACCCTTGACACCATCCCCCACACCATCCTTCTCTCTAAGTTGAAGAGATATGGGTTTGATGGGTGGACTGTTCAGTGGACAAGGAATTGGCTAGATGGTCACATCCAGAGGGCAGTGGTCAATGGCTCAATGTCCAGATGGAAAATAGTGACAAGTGGTGTTCCCCAGCTGTCCATACTGGGACCACTGTTGTTTAATATCTTAATTTATTATATTGACAGTGGCATTGAGAGCATCCTCAGCAAGTTTGCCAACAACACCAAGCTGGGTGGTGTGGTTGAAATGCCAGAGGGGTGTGATACCATCCAGAGAGACCCAGACAAGCTGGAGAAGTGGGCTTATGAGGTTCAACAAGGCCAAGTGCAGGGTTCTGCACTTGGGCTGGTACAACCAGAGATATGAATACAGGCTGGTGGAAGACATGCTAGAGAGCAGCTCTGTGGAAAAAGACCTGGGGGTTCCAATGGATGAAAAGCTGGACATCAGCCACCAATATGCAACTGCAGCCCCGAAGGCCAACTCCATTCTGGGCTACATCAAAAAAAGTGTGGTCAGCAAATGGAGAGAGGTGATTCTGCCCCTCTACTCTGCCTTGGTGAGACCTCACTTGGAGTACTGTGTCCAGCTCTGGAGCCCTCAACACAAAAAGGATGTGGACATGTTGGAGTTAGTCCAGAGAAGGGCAATGAAAATTATCAGAGGGCTGTTGCACTTCTCTTACAAAGATAGGCTGAGGCAGTTGGGGTTGTTCAGACTGAAGAAGAGAAGACTCCGTGGGGACCTTATAGTGACCTTCCAGTGCCTGAATGGAGACTAAAAGAAGGCTGGGGAAGACCTGTTCACAAGGGCATGTGACAATAGGAAAAGGAGTAATGGTTTTAAGCTAGAGAAGGATACACTTGAGTTGGACATTAATTAAAAGCTCTTTACTATGTGAGTGGTGGATCACTAAAACAAACTGCCTAGGGAGCTGGTGGAGTCCCCAGTCCTTGGAGACATTCAGACTTGGTTGGGGTCTGAGCCATGTGTTCTAGTTGGAGATGTTCCTGCTTATTGTAGGAGGTTGGATCAGAGGACCTCTAGAGGTCCCTTCCAACCCAATACATGCTATAATTCTACAATGATTCTATATTTCACTGCAGAAAATTTCAACCCTGATACTTACTTTTAATTGGTCCAAAACAAATGCTTTCAAAATGCAATTAATTCAAATGCAAAAACTTCAAAACATGTCTGCTATTTTTTTCAATAACTAATTAAACTAGTACTCAAAAATATATGTTTTAGAGTTTAAATTTATTTTTTTCAAACTTGATATGTAGTCTAAGGTTGGAATATACAACTGAATGACTGTGACTAGTGTGTATTATGACAACTATTACATGTGTTATCAGCGTGTAGAATATGTTAGAAAAAAAAAGGTGAATCAAGATCTCTTAAAGTCTCTTCATAGCTAAAATGATACCTTTTACTACATTTGCCACAGTTAATGTGCCAAAGATTTACTAATACAAAGTAACAATATGAAGTTAAGCTAAGGTATCACACTTATGCTGTGAAAAATCTTATTGGCTAATTCTTAAATTAATGAGTTATATGCACAGAGTAGAAAAGTGGCTGCTTGTGAGCCCTACATTCAGTTTTACAGATGGAAGGCCTGCTGCCATCTCAAGTTATCTGCAGAGTCCCAGAATTTCACAGAAGCTCTCCGCAATGTTAACTATGTTGAAACAATTAAGCTTTGGTTTGTATTACCATGATCCCAATCAGTAATTCTCATATCCTCTTAAATCCTATTAAATTAAATCCCCATAGAACTCTCAGAAAAATCTGGCTGTTCATGGCCTGGATGAGCATACCATCTGTTGGATCAAGCACTGGCTGGACAGTTGGGCCCAAAGAGTGGTGGTCAATAAAGTCAAATCCAGCTGGCGGCCAGTCGCAAGTGGTGTTCCTCAGGGCTCAGTGTTGGGACCGTTTCTGTTTAACGTCTTTATTGATGATCTTGATAAGAACATAGAGTGTATTATCAGTAAGTTTGCAGATGACACCAAGCTAGGCAGGAGTGTTGATCTGCACAAGGGTAGGGAGACTCTACAGAGAGACTTGGACAGATTAGATCATTGGGCTAATGTTAATGGTCTGGGCTTCAACAAGGCCAAGTGCTGGATCCCGCACTTGGGCCACAACAACCCCATGCAATGCTACAGGTTTGGGGAAGTGTGGATGGAAAGCTGCCTGGCAGAAAAGGACCTAGGGGCTCTAATTGACAAGTGGCTGAATATGAGCCAGCAGTGTGCCCAGGTGGCCAAGAAAGCCAATGGCATCTTGGCTTGTATTAGAAACAGTGTGACCAGTAGAAGTAGAGAGGTGATTGTCCCCCTGTACTCAGCACTGGTGAGGCCACACCTGGAGTATTGTGTCCAATTTTGGGCACCTCAATTCCAGAGAGATATCGAGGTGCTGGAGCGAGTACAGAGGAGGGCAACAAAGCTGGTGAATGGCCTAGAGAATAAAACTTATGAAGAACACTTGAAGGAGCTGGGAATGTTTAGTCTGAGGAAGAGGAGGATGAGGGGAGACCTCATCAGTCTTTACAGCTACCTGAAAGGACATTGTAGAGAGGTTTGTGCTGATCTCTTTTCACAGGTAATTAGCAACATAACAAGAGGGAATGGCTTCAAGTTGCAACAGGGTAGGTTTAGACTGGACATTAGGAAAAAAAAAAAAGACAGAAAGAGTGGTTAGACACTGGAACAGGCTGCTCAGGGAGGTGGTTGAGTCACCATCCCTGGATGTGTTTAAGGGTTGTTTAGATATGGTTGATATGGTTTAGGGGAGAACTTTGTAGAGTAGGGATGATGGTTGGACTCGGTGATCCCAAAGGTCTTTTCCAACCTGAATAGTTCTATGATTCTATGAAATAGCTGTTCTTCATTAATGAACTGTAGCAAGGATCATAAATATTTCTCTGTGGTTATTGTTTTATCTCTCAATTGTTATATTTATGTTGCAAGTACAGATGCTTTTTGTTAAAAGCAGTAAGGTTTAGTTCCATTAGAACTTTTACATCCAGTTATCACATGAGGAATAGATGAAATAGCCATCTGTGTAAAGATAAACACTGTTTTGAGGGTTAACTAATTCATACTTTTAAAGCAGTCTGTTTTTCATCCCTAGGCTAATCTGTTTAGATCTGCATTTCAGTATATCAGTGCTTTTACATTTTTACCATTCTCAAACTAAAATATTTTGGTTAGACAATATTTTTTTCCAAATAAAGCTGTGTACACTGGATCTCAGTTGTCCATTTTCTAGTACTGTGTCAACATTATAAAATCTTTTATACAGTCAGATCTCATAAGGTCAGAAAAAACTAGGAACTTTTTGTCTTATTTTTTATATTTTTTACATTAGAGCAACAGAGGATTGGGGATTGGAGCACCTCCCTTATGAGGAATGGCTGAGAGACCTGGGCCTCTTTAGCTTGCAGAAGAGAAGGCTGAGGGATGACCTTATCAATGCTGACAAGTATCTAAAGGGTGGGTACAAGGAGGAGGGAGCCAGACACTTTTCAGTAGTTCCCAGTGACAGGATGAGGGGAAATGGGCACAACCTGGAACATAGGAGGTTCCATTTATACATGAGGAAAAGCTTCTTTACAGTGAGGGTGACAAGGCACCGGAACAAGCAGCCCAGTGGAGTCTCCTTCCCTGGAGATATTCAAGACCCGCCTAGGTGCAGTCCTCTGTAATGTGCTCTAGGGGATCTTGCTTCAGCAGGGAAGTTGGAATAGATGGTCTCTAAAGGTCCATTCCAACTCTGACAATTCTGTGATTCTGTGATTTTCTAGCTAAAATTATCAACATGACATGAATACACATTCTCTTTTGAGATATGATGATAATACTAGCTTATAGTGTGATAGTACAATAATTTGTCCTGGTTTGAGCCAGGATGAAGCCAATTTTTCTTTTTACTGATTTTTTTTCCTTCAGTAAGCTTTCTTGTAGCTAGCAACAGTGTGTTCTGCTAGGCTGATAAGACAGTGGAATGTTTTTCTAACTACTGAGGCTTCAAGGCTGCACCTGCACTCTGCCGGCTCAGACACTACGGGGAGATCTGTGACCCCCCC
>NW_009954222.1:695094-696613 GCF_000747805.2 Chaetura pelagica
ATATATCTGTATATAATTGTATATATTTTCTTGTATCATTCATTAGTGTTTTAATTAAAGCTGTGTAGTTTAGTTTTCAATCCGGCCAAGTCTCTCTCTTTTTCTCTCTCTCCTTCCCTACCTGGGTTGGGGGGAGGGGGGATCGAGAGCATTGTTGTCGGACCTGAGTCAAACTGTGACATAATTTTACATGTGTGTTGGTCTATCAATGAAACCCAGAACGTTTCTTTATAAGAACTTATAACACATCTGGAAAGGATTTGTCTGCACATGAAAATATTATAAGAATCTCCTGAATACGAAGTTGTATAAATCTCCTAAAACAAATTACACAGTTGCATTTAGAAACAATGTCTATCAGGAACCCTAGAATTATTCCAAATATATAACCACAGTCTTTTAAAGTACAGAAGATGAAGAAGAAAGAGTCATCAAACCCTTATCTAGTAACCCATTGACTTTCAACAGTATTTTTAACGTTTGCTCCTGGAAGACCTGACTTTGAGAGTGTCAAATAATTTTAAATTAGTTCTCTACTATGAGATTAACCTGAAAATGCGTTCTAGTGAGTCTTAGCCTATGCTCACTCTCTACTTAAAACACAGGCCAATCAGACAAATGTCAAGGGAAGATTCTTCAGTTCTGTCTTACAACGGTCAGGCACATTCTGTATTACTAAATCAAGATTATTATAGTCCAGTTGGCACACGCAAGGCTTCTCTCATCGAGGCCATGTTTAGAGGTAAATTGTGTTTTGTACCTGATGTATTTCTTTATTCTTTCATTCTATGTCCTTTGGATGAAGATAGCTAAATTTGATTTTTATTATTATTGTGAGTCAAGAATAGCAATGACAATCCTAGTACTAAGGAGCTGAAAAGATGCAGCAACACCACTCATGCAAAAATTCAGAATTAATCTGGTCACCTAGATACAAAAGTATGGCTTGTCATGCTGAATTACTACAAATAAAGCATGATTGATTGATTATACCCTGTCACAAGAGGTTCCCTCAGAGTAAAAGAATTAATTTTGATACATACATGATAATAATACACTTAGGAAAATGTAATATCAATGGGATGTACAAAACTGGTGAGTCCTGTTTAGGAAATTGGTAGCACTGCAGTCCTCACAGCTGTGTGATCGTGCACAAAATGTTTTCTGTATATAAATAGGTGCCTTATGCAACAGAAAAAGTAATACAATGTTATCAACTCTTAAACATGAAGTAATTTTTGTGGTTATCATCTTGAAATATGGTAAAAGTAAAACAAACCAACCAAACAAAAACAAACAAAGAAACAACCAAAACCCTTAAAACATATAACCTGAGATACATGAATGTGCTTTTATATCTATTAGGAAAGTTGACAAAGCCAAAATGTATTGTGTATTGACTGAGATACAATAGATGTCTATGGCTGAATTAAGGAATAATTTAAATGCTACAAATTAAAGAGAAGACCAGTATGAAACTGTCTGGAAAGTGCAAGTTTGCAAAGTTCTTGTCAGCAGG
>NW_009954222.1:696661-734911 GCF_000747805.2 Chaetura pelagica
AGCAGGAAACAGGCATTAACTAGTGAAAAAAACCCAAAGGATTTAAAACAGATATAATAAATTTAAGAAAGTAGAAATTATTACGTCATATTTATGTCATATTAAATACTGTCATCCAATTAATATTTTTTTCTGGTTATTCTTACATTGAAGGCAGTAACTTTAGTTTTACTGAAGTTTATACTCACTAAGAGCATCACAGCAGAATCATGACACCACTTTAGGACTGATTTTGAGGATACTGCATGGGCTGGGACTTGCCTGGGGGCTGTGAGCACCAGCATTCCCCAGTGTCTGGCAGCCAAGGCCTCTCTCATACCTTCACCAGAAGCAGTGCAGCTGAGCAGCACTGGGGAAGCCCCACCCCCTGGCAATGGGCATTTCACTGAGCATAAGTAGAGGCAAGGCCTGGATGTGAGCCCAAAGGTGAGGGAAGGTCAGAGGGTCCCATGGCTGGGCAGAGCTGTGGGGGGTGGAAAACAGCCCTGCTGTAGCATGTCTGGGACAGCAGCCCCAGGGGGCTGACATGGGGTCCTGGACCATGGTGAGGGTGGGGACAGTGCTAGGGGCCCAAGCCCATTTTGTGCCTTCAGAGCCCTGACAGTAAAGTTCATTCAGTAGACAACTAACTTCTTGTACACATGTAGGGGTCTACACACCTGACATGTATCTGAAAGTGTCCAGATATAGTAATTGACTATCTGGTTAAAATAGCCAATGGCAGTAATTTAGTCTACTCTAAAGCAAAAGAATGGCATAAAGGTTTAATCTAAGGAGTTGCACATGTGTTCATGTAATTTGAAATGCTCCGTGTCACTGTTTCTGGTCCAATACTGCAGTTCCAGCCCGGCAAATGACTCCTTTAAGTCTTTGTATTACATCTGCCCTGCTCATTTACATCGCTTGAACTTTACAGGCACCACATGTGACAACTGAAATCTATCCTTAAATTAAAGAACCAAGCCTCTACAGACTCTCCTCTTAATATTGGCTAAATCTGCCTTCTGTACATAAAGCTTATGTGCCAATGCCTGGACATCAATTCAGTTGCCTAAACATAGGTTTTTGCCTATGGTGTCCAAGATTTCTGTATGGGTTTGATGGCTCTAGCACCAAACACCCTTCTGTAGTGGGTGGACAAAATACCAAACAAGTTATACCAGAGTGTTTCAAATGGTTATTTTCTTCAGCTGCTACTGAGGTCTTAATAAAGTTGTAGACAATATTGCAATTAGACTAGTTAAAATCTTTTCCGTGACTTTCCTGAGCCATTAACATTCCCACATCTTCTGCTATAAGTGCCATATAATCTGTTGTTTCCTAGATTGTATTTGCGGAGATTGTTATTTCTACATAATTGTAGGACTTGGTACACAGTGTTAAAAGACATCTTATTTTTATCATGCTGCTATTCAGATTTTTTAGGGTAATTTTAATTTCTAATTCTGTATTCCTATTGCATTGTCCAAATAATTATTAGTAAGTAGTATTGGCTGCTGAGTAGAGCTGTACAAAACCTGAAAAAAATATATCCTAGCTATTTGGCAATGCCCATTAATAATAACTCATATAAAAAACCTTTGTAAAATCAAGATAAGGGAAATCTAAAACTTCACTGTTATCTACAAGATTTGTTACCTTGTCACAGAAAAAAAGAAAAAGAATTGTTTGACAGGAGTTGTTAACATGTGGCTGTTATTTGCCTCCTTGTCATCTCCTGTGCAGTTACAAACATTGTATTTGATTATTTATTCTGGTACTTTTCTGGAAAAGAATGTTGAGTAGCTGGTCAATATTTATTTCCTTCTCACCTATTTCCCCACTCTTTTCCATTTCAAAGATAGACACCTCGTGGTTTTGTTTAATTTTTTTGTTCTCAGTCTTCAGGACCTCATCCATCTTTCATGAGTTCTCAAAGATAAATGCTAACAGCGTATCTCTAAACCAGACATTCAGCAAATGTCCTTAAGTGTTATGATTCATAGTGTTTCATTGCCTAAGACTTAGAAAACTTGTTCCAAGAATGAAATTCAAAGTAATGAGATAACTATTTACCAGGTGATATTTGTAGAAGAACAGAAATGGAATTCACAGCAGTTAGCATCCTCAATGCTGGATATATACTGTACAAAGAAATGGGTTTATTTAAGATCTTTGCTATTTCAAGATCCCCAGCCTTGCTATTTAGGAACCCACATTTATCTAGCTTCAAAAGCCGAAATGGCCTCTAAAGGTATAAACATGAATAATAAGAAGGAGAATAAAGCCTCTTTCCTTTCCCCGGTAAGTGATTTAATGCCTATATTACTAACAAAGAAATTACCAGTAGTTTTAAGCAAGAGAATAAGCACAGTCAAACGTGACTTGAAACTTTTGCATTTCTGAGAATATAAACACATACTTTCCTCCTGAACCTTAAGTTTTCTTCAATATCACTTCTCAGTTTGTTTTCTTGTTCTTACCTTACTTACTTACACTGACTGTGTTGCTTACCTGGCTATCACTGGTGATTTTACTTGGAATTAATTAAAAAGTTCTACCTTGGTATGGTTTTCTGAGGAATTTATCTACAGAATAATGCAAGATTTTTTTTCTCTTCCTTCTTATAGACTAAAATAAGGTTTTCTTAGTGGCAGTGCTGATTGAACACTATTTCATTCATTAGCCTTTTGATTGCCAACCTACAGGTTTGTCCTTTTTTCTAATCGTCCACTGTCATCTGATCTAGGTGCTATTTTTTTTGTGTATCTGTTTAAAAACAGGTTAGTGAAGAACTCATGACTAAGAGAAAGCATCTTCTCTGTTTACTGTCCTTCTCCCACACACATCTGAATTTCTATTCTGAAATTGTCTAGTTTTAGCATTTAGCTATTACATAAAATATGAAAGCAATGTTATAAAACATAGTAATTTCTGCAGTAATAATATTTTCAAACTGTATTACTCTATCTAGTGTGTGCCAGATGTAAAGAAGGGCCATAGTGAATAGCTGAGAAAATAGTAATTGTTTTATGGAAAAAAATAAAAATCAATGAATTATAGTGATACAGCATTATAGTAGGGATGCAGGCAAAAAAATTGTCAGTTCCCTTTAATAAGATAAATTGATTTATTTTTTAAGTTGCTCATACTTGTTACATTAGTCTATTAACCATTAGAATTGTTATAGAGGTAGCTATCTTCATGCTAGAACACCTATTTGTGTCTATTCCTGTGCTTAATTCCTGTTGTTCAACACTTAAGACCTATGACTTTAGCTCCTAACTTTCTTTCAGCTCTTCCTTTTAACTTCTGCTCAGTTTTAAATTCTCTGTTCCTGATATTGGCTCCTGACCTTGGACTTACCTTTTCATATATCTCCTGAGTTTGTTTTTCCCTGAGTTCTTTCCCCTGTTTCTCAATATTGAGCCGGACTTCTTACATCTCCAGAGTTACTAAATATCTACACAATTTTGTGATGGCTATGAGGGCTACTAAATCCTATTTTTTTATTAATAGCCGCTTGCAAAAGGTCTACTTACATATTATTAATTTTGTTTCTGATCTTGTTTCCATGTTGTGATGTAATTGAACAGCAATAGCCACTAGATACTCTTGTACTATTTTTGTGTGCCACTTTTCACAATACAGCAATAACCTTCAGATTGTGACTGTCAAAAAATGCCTTCCATATATTTATGTTGTTTTTTAGTATTTTCTTTTCTGCTCAACAGTACGTGGATGGGAAGATAAAAACCCAGTGGGCTGTCTCTAGACATCACAATTAACTACTTGAAACAAACATTCATTTCACATGAGAATTTAAATCTTTAGATTCCTAAATGTAGGCATCTACACCCTGATCCTACCAAGACCTGCGTAGAGGTGTATGCGCTCCTTCTCCCAGTGCTCAGCTAATATCACCTTCCTGTGATAAAACCTATATAACAGAAATACAGAACTGATGCCTCTTCTAGCTTCCATCAGCATGAGCAAAGTTGGAAGCCATTGGACTAATAAAAAAACTCATAGAACAGCTTTAAGTTGCCAAAACATAGGTATCTAGTGTTCTTTTGCATGCTATCAGATACTTTACCTAGCCTGTGACCTTCTAGAAAGTTTTGTGTTTCCTGTAAGGACTACACTGTATCTACTGGCCAAGTAATGTTTTAAGCTCCAGCCAGGCCACATCAAATAAAAGTAGGTGCCCATGTTTAGGCAACTGGGCTGAATTTTAGTGAGACTTGCATTCACTTAGTAACTCCCCAATGTATTCAGAACTGATGTTTAGAAGCCCTATTTGTATTTTCAAGCAGCAGCTGCAAATGCAACTTGGGAACTATAATTTCATGTGGCCTAGGAAGAAAGGAGTTGAGATAAACCTCTTTAAGTATATGGAATAAAGAAGCCTGAACTGCTATCCCCGATCAAGTCAGTGCACTAATAAATCAACAACTGTCAGTATCTGAGACTTCAAGGACATCTGAAAACCTTCCTGTCATCCATATAGTTGGATCCCTGTGCAACACTGTATAGAAAAAGAAAAAATCCTCTCTGGTCATCACAATGAGCTCTTAAGCTTTTGAGAGATGTGAAAGCATCCCTTATTTTTTAATTTGCTTCAGGATATTTTTTGTTCATGTCAGTTATTTTTTGTGGACTGGGATTCTGTACTCAGTTGCATTCATTTTGTAACAGTTTTAAGTAGCTCTTATGGAATGCTTCACAAAAAGAAATCAATGATAATTAGATCTCTTGTTTACAGGTAAAGTGAAACTTAAATATTTACCAAACTCAGGTAGCAACCAATGGAATTACAGAAATAAAATCTGGGTACTCTGAACATTTGTGCAACATAAATTTTCACTGTTACTATGCTTTCATAGTGGTCGATAAAAATTTATCTGTGGGAAAAATGGAGGAAATTAAGAGCTTCTGGTATTTATTTTAAAATCTTAAATTTCAGTACTTAAAATTATTTAAATCTTTATTTTTTTCCAATGAAATGACTACATTACATTTTGATTTAAACTTTTTGCTGTTTAACTTAGTGGGAGTATCATAAGACATCATGGGTGTTATATCAAAACCACTCTTGGATATATATGAAAGTGATGCAAAAACTTATTACACACACACCAAAAAAAATGGTGCCTAACTTAGTATTGAAACAGATGAACAGTGAGATAGAAATGAATCTGCTTATCTGCCTAAAATTCTCATCCAAATAATAGAGTATAACTAAGGTTATTATTGTTTTTTGAATGATTGATTTACTATTTACACATTCTGTCTGTATAATGTTATCCTGGCTTATAATAACTATCTGGTAGTACTGTCTCATTTTCTGTGTTAAAAAGTTGATCATAGTTTGACCTCTAGCAATCAATAAGAGAGCAAATTGGCTGTTTTCTCTATTGGAGAAGTCTGTGGTCACTTGGAGAAAGGTTATTCAGACTCAGTATATTATCAGAAAATCTATATTTATTGTCTCTAATTCTTATATGAAATATTTACTCAAAACCTGAAATAATCTTAGATTTATTTTCCTTCTCTTATCCATCATTTAGATTAATAAAATGAAATTTCCAATGGTTTAACTAATGTAATACTGTTACTTTTGGTTTAGCAGTCAGTTTGAGCAACAGAGAACAGAGAGAAAGTTTTAAGGAGCTGTTCAAGCTGAGAATAAACTGTAAAAAGAACTGTTGCTTACAGCTGCTTGTTCACATAGCTGCTTTTGTGCAAACAGAATAAATAATTTTGGTCAGTATGGCTTAATATGTTTTGAAGGACTTAGAGAAAAAAAGTCTCATTTGAAGGAAGGAGAAGGCAAAATAGATATAACATATTGATAAAAATAAAGAAGCAAACATCCTAAAACTTTTAAACAGATTGAAAGAAAGCTAAAGATTTACTTGGAAGCATAGTATTCTTATTTCTGTATACCAAGTCATTAACTGAAAAAATAATTATGGCATGGAAACATATTCTATCTTCCTACTATTTCTTTCATTATGATGAAGGTTGTTGTTTTATGATCACATCTTATGCAACTCAGTACATGCTCAAAGCAATGCATGTCCAGCTTTCCTTACATCTGCAATTTGTCCCATTCTCAATGTTCTGGATACACTGGCTTTTGTAATTTCTAAAAAGTTAACATTTTCAGTTTCTAAAAATTGCTAACTGCAAATAATGTGACTGACAATGTAGACACTATTAATTTGTTGAACACAAAGTCAACTATTCATGGGACCCTCAGGGTTTGCTCAGTTTTCAAGTCAGTTAACAGTAAGGATGACTTCCATCTAAAAGAAAAGATTTTGGATAATTTAGCATCGGGAAAAAGGCAGGTGATCCTATAACAGGGAGAAGTATAGGCCTATTGGAAAATATTCCTGGAAGAGCCTCCATTAAATGGGGATCTATTTAATTAAATCTTCTAGAGGCTTTAAATGAAAAACATTTATATGTTTATTAATGAGACTAAAATCAGTTTTTCATTTAAACTTAGGAGGAGAAGCAGCTTGTTGTAAAACAAACAAAGAATATGCATGATTATTTATTGTTTCCAAAGACTGGACAGAGACTGGAGGGGTTTTTTTTTTAAAAAAAAAGACATGAAAGGGCTTCAAAATTCTTTATATTGTTCACAGGCAACAGACTAAGAATTTGCTTTTGTATAGGCTTACAGCTTTAGTGTTATTAGTGAAAGTAATTAGCATTTAATAACATTATACCGCCAGATAAAAATTACTTTAAAGGACTTAGGTCAGGTTCTAATATTTGTCTACAACTCCAGAGTTGTCTTAACCAATAAAACTATGAAACAAAAGCTAACGTTTCAAGAGATTAGAAAAAAACCTTTAGGGCACACTAAAGAATTACGTTAAAGTTCAAGATACTTGCACAGCTACACTTTGTTGTGCACATACTCTGAGAAAAAACAACAGCCAGCATTCAAGGTCTGACTTTGCATATAAGTATACAGAAGAGCTAACAGAAAAATTTGACAAGTTTTTAAGTTAGAAAAATATGATACTTCTTATCACTTTCAGTGATATAAAAAACATTTGTCTGTTATAAGTGTTTTAGGAACTGACATAAAATGTCAATACATTAAAATATTTTGAAATCTAATTAATAATCAATGTAGTAATTAAATTTTGAAAATATTTCTATAATGGTAAATTATTTTTTGGATCGCAATTGTAGTGCAATAGTTTCATGCTTTGGGGGGTCATAAGAGCTGAAATAATCTATACAGACTTATTATATATATATAATTTTATGTTTAAGTGATCAAAGGCAGCTTCCAGTCAGATCATATTGAAACATGATGTTTTATATTCTAGATCAAACCATGTTTGTACTGTAATGAGAATATTTATTTTGGCTTCAAATAAGAATTATATCAAATGACAGTTTGCTGAAGTTATCAGAAAAAAAAATGGCATTCCTGTGTTTTGATCATCTATTCAGCAATAAGCTAGGAGTATAAATACAAATATATGAAAACAGCAGCCATCTTTTATGAACAGCTTTTCAATTAATTGGATTAAATTAATAGGATCCTTTTTCTAATATTTTAGTGTCCAAAATGGTTTTGAATTATGCTAACAGAGCAATCTATGGAGAAAGTATTGTAGAGAGGACATGGTAGAGCATTTATCTATGTCTAAAATAAAGAATACAATGGTCTAGCAAGCATTCCCTGAACTTGAGACAAACCAACACATATCTCTGTTCAACTAAGCTCTCAATTGTTCAGCTAGAAATTTATTTGGCTTGATCAAAACTGTGACAGAGATAACTCTAACAATATAATAGTACAGATAATTGTGTTCCCATGGTTATTACAATTAATGTTCCGTGATACAGCTTGATTTATAAGTATAAATTTAAACCATGACAATTGCTTGATAGATGGTTTATCTTCTTTTTTCCTTAAAAATTAACTGTTTTTTCAAACTCTGAATTCCTAAACGTTTCTTCCACTACAGTTCCTTCTTTAACTGCTTGGGACTTCAGCATGTGGGGTTATGTTTGGGTACAGAACTGTACACAAAGTAGAGAGGTAAACAGAGAGGACAGGGATGCTTACACTTAAACATAATTTGAAATATCTTGGAGCTTGGAATGCTCAAATTCAATGTAGGCAGGAGTAAATACTCAGTGGAGAAACTGGGAATTATGCAATTCTGTCTAAACTGATCACTTCAGAGGCGCTTTTGTAGGGAAGGTGGTGAACTGCATGCTGCGGAGATTGGTCATCCAGGCACTATTGGGACAAAACCACTGCTGCCACTCTGAGGTCAGCACAAATATGTTAGAGTGATGTTTCAGGATTAGATTCAAAACTGTATTCAACCTCAACTGCAGACAAGTCTCCCTGTAATAATATGAACTAAAGCCCTATATTTTGGCTTGTTCAAAATCCAAATCCTGATGTTGTTATTCTGGCTCTCCTCTGATTTCCATATAATGAATTTGGATATCATTAAAAGCCAGGAGATTCCCATAAAAAAAAGCTGGTCAATTGCTCTCCCTTTTCTAAGCTGATTTTTTATGTTCTATTTCTCTATATAAAAACTGTGGAAGCTCAGATTACCCCCAGCATATCACAAAACACCTGCACCATTGTTGATCTGGACTGATGAATGAACTGAATGGTGTATGACTGCAAGACTGACACAAATCAATAAATGAAAAAAAAAAACATTGCACTGGTGTCTGCATGTGAGAGGAAACAGAAATGTCATAAAATCTGAGGTATTGTTATACACTGTGAAGTGTAGGAAATGGCCATCTGTTGTTTGTTTGGATTTTTTAACCTTTTTAAGATGAAAAATTGCATTATTTTGATAAGTAGAGCTGATTTCATTGCTATTTCCTTATATGCTACCTTAAACATACTGGATAACTGGATTTTAATGTTATGTGGGGATGCGGTGTCAGAGAACACCATACCTGTAATACTAAGGATTATTCACAGAACCTAACCAGTTCTTCTCCAAATTACGTCTTCAAGAGTTATTTACACTAAACCAGAGTGTGAAAAGTTAACAAAGCAGATTTTTTTCTGTCACTTTTAATTCATCCATATTGAGCAAGAGGATGGCTAAGAGAATCCAATTCAGTTAACCAGATGGCCACATACAGTATTTCAGCATTTGCCCATTTAATATCCTGATACTGGATTTTCCAAGAACATGACTGCCATCTTAATTATTCGTTGCTTCCCTCTGGTTGTATTGCTAATCTCTTTGGGGTCATTATGAGATTAAATATTCCAAAGTAATAAAAAAAAAACCTGGCTTGTGTGGCATTTACAATGGCATACCCTTAACGTTTAAGTAATTGAGTCTGTGTGCTCCTGCCTTCCATTTGCTTTATGCTACATACTTTGCCCTTGACACTTTTTTAATAAACTGAATAGCGTACCCATTTTTTTCCCATAAACAAAGAAGTGAAAATTCAATGAGGTGAGGACACAGTCTTTACAATAAGTAAACAAACATATAAACAAACAATAAAGAGAGAGAGAAACTTTCTTGTGGGATACAGCTGGACTCTTTTACATTATTTTGATAGAATATCTACAACTGGTCATAACAGAGACAAGAATGTGGAAAGAAGTAAAATGCACAGTACTGGAGACAGTAACACATGCTCATTGTTCCAGCTTACTTCTCCTGAAGTTTTTATTGATAAAAACAATATTAAGGATGTTTTTAGAAGGGTAACAAGTTCTTGTGTGATTCACCAAACTTCTTTCTGGTTGCTGAATGAAGGATCCTTTTGGTGTCTTAGAGCAGTGAAATTCAATTATGTCTGCACTACCAGTACAAGATCTGTTACCAATGCAAATATGGGATAACTGCAGCATCACTGTCTGTTTCCAGGAAGCCCTACTTCACTGAAACAGAGATAACAAAGGACAGAGTCTTCTCAGGTGGGCATAAGTACTAGAAAAATAGTACTCTGTACTATGGACTTCGGGTTGGAAATGCAAGAAGAGAGAAAATAGCTGTCACAATTTTGAACAAGGTATCCCCGGATTTTTTTGCTCCCTCTTACTTGCTTCCTTCCTCCCTTATGCTTCTGGGGTGATCAGTGCACACTCCCAGGAAAAAAACCCCAACAAACAACAATAAGCAAACAAAATTTAAAAAAAAAAAATAGAAAAAAAAAGAAAAAAGATATTTTAGTTTGAAATCTTTAGATTTAGGATACTGAACTCAAATGTCTCGAGTGATTTCTTTAACCAACAGACTGTAATGTAAAATATGAGCAATGCCTCCTCTCATCACCTTTCTCTGACAGCTGTATTTTAAAGGCAAAGCACTTGAAACTACTTTGTAAATGGCTCACTAAGTGTCAGGCATACTCTAAATACAAGTTTCAGACTTTCAGTCCTACTATGTTGATCTTCTCAGGCAACTTACAAATTCCAGCAGGAGTTAGCTGAGGGCTGTGCACCAAGAGCAAGAGCAGTTCTAGACATATACAAAAATGGAATTTCAGGCAATTAGGTTTTAGGCCAAATGTGTTTAGGTCAGTAAATTTAGCTGGCTGTTGTGCATGGGTGTTTCAAATCACAGTTATGCTGTGAGGTGTGTAAACTCTGCTTACATTTTTTAAAGGAGCCTACATTCTTTTCATTTTATGCACTTTACCTTACTTTATACTATAATACCACAACTGTTTGTATCATCTGATGTTCTTAATCTTTTTTTTCTGAAATAGTGATTTTCTTTTTATTTAATGGAAATAGCATGCTACTTTCGCCTTTCCTCCTGATACCAATTTTATCCCTTTTATTGAATCACAGTAGATATAAATTCAGTGTAAGGAATGTGCCAGTCTTTAATTCTATCTTTTTAAGCACCATAGACTGAATTTTCACTGGCTTGTACCTGAAGATGTTAGTATCTGGGCAAGTGTAATCATTAGCAAGGTATGTCTTCATAAGCAAAAAAAAAAATCAGACTATTGATGGTTTGTCTTGTTAATTAGACCTAACTTGCCACTTTTCTCATTTGTCAAAAAATGAAATAACAAAAATGGCAGCTAGTAAGGGGTAAAATTTTAGAATCTACTTCTAACAGCTGTTTGGGGACAACTTGATAAACAAATTATAAAATATGTGAGGCATTAGGTTTAGTTTTTTTCCCCAGTTCTTAGTGTAATTGGGGAAAACTTGAAGCAAAAGGACATATAAAGTACAGCTACAAAGATCCCAGATCTTAGTGGTTAAATCTCATTTTAACAACCTAGTGTTAAAGAAAGTGGAATAGGAAAAAGCCCATAAAATTTAAGCCAATCAAAAAAGCAGAAGGCTAGTCTAAATAGATCATTCAGATTCCCTCTCACTGTAATAAAGTGTCTTTTCATATTGGAATGAATTGCTGACTGCAATTGCTTTTTGGTTTTTAGTTTCCTTGGGTTTTTTTCCTGTTTTTCTTTGTTAGTTTGTGGGTTTTTTTCCATTGACTCCTACACCATTTTAGACATCAGTGTTAGATAAACTTTAGATAAATCAATTTAGGTGAGACAAATCTCAGGTTAGTTGACTGAGTGAGTAAGAAAAACTTAACAGCATGTGGCTAGAGACCATTTACAAGATGTCCTATTATGCCTTTGTTATGCTTTTGTGGTTGTGAGTCACAAAATATTATTATATTGATTGATCTACCTGACACAACTGTTGTGAAAATGAGTTAGTCTTTGTATGGAGAGCAATAAATCCAAAAGATACAATTCCATCTCCTCAAGACCAATACACGTTTGATTGGCTGCACTGGGAGATAGAATGGCATGAAAGATGCAGAACTAAACTCTATGTCACATTTCAATTTACATTATAAATAAGAAAATTCTTCAAAATTTGGTAAAGAAAGTATATTCTTCTCCTGTATGCTTTCAAGAGTAGCAAAACTAAGCAGAACAATGCAATTATGTATCTCCAGTTTCCCTCACCTTTTCTTCTCCATACAAGAGCTGTCTTTATTGCCTGCAAATAAACAGATTTGCAGTAATTGAAAGGATTTTTTTTCCTGTCTTTGCATCTGCCTCACTTGCTGAATGCAGGATTTCACTAGGTTTGAAGATTACGGAAAACACTATTTTTTTTTGCCTATTGAAATGGGTAAAACTGTAAATGTGAACTCAAGCTAATGACAAACTGAAGCTATTTTAGAGATCCCAGGTATCTCAGTAGAGCATAGTACACATACCAAGTTATCTGATCTATTTCGGTTCAAACTAAGTAACAGTGGGATTTATCTTAGCTAACTCATGTTATCAAAAAATAAAGAGGGTTTCAGCTCTCAATTAAGACATTAAAATTTTGGTATTTGCATGCGAGCTATGTGTATAAAGGTCCATTGCAGTTAATTAGCTGCATCTCAATACAGCTGTTAAACAGATATGGTCTCGTTTGTCTTTCCTGTCTCTTGATTTAGAAGTTTGTAGGTCTCCCATTGCATCAATCTCATGAGGATATTTTTGACAGCTTAGAGCATCTCAAATGATACTAGAGAGATATGATTAGGAAATAGAACTGAGTGTCTAGTCGATGGAGTCTGGATTGCTTTAAAACTTCCCAGGGTGTCATCTTTCTATGATCCAAAGCTCAGTTTTAGTACAGTGTTATGGCATAACCTTGGCTCATGCATCTGAGAAAATTGCCAAGCAAACTAAATAGACTAGAGCCATGAAAGATAAAAAAATGAAACTACAGAAAAGGTAAGAGAGAGTGAGTCAGAGGTTCAACAGAAATAAGAGTACAGAAAAATCTTCAAGGGAAAATTAAAGAAGAGTAGCTTTTTAGTCCTATTTATCTATTGTGTAATATTAGGCAACACATTTTTTATACTTTAAAGGTTTATAATGATCATCTGTGTGATCCGTATAGAATCAGTATAACTTTTACAGTGAAGCTTGTTCAGTTTCTTTTACTGCCTGGTCTCTTGGTTTCCTGCTTCAAATACTTAAGTCCACCTATGAAAGGACAATCTGTTTTTCTATCAAAGTTTTCTATTACAGAAAATAGTTTTTAAAATACCATAAAGATACAATTGTAAAATATATACTGGCATCCTCTCCCCTCTAGAAAGATGGATAGTTGTGGTAGTTATTATTTAATTGATTGTAACGCATTTCTGAGGTAAACTGAAGCAAGCCTGCATTCTGAAGTCTTTTAAAATGGTCTTGAACTGATGAATTCTGGACACCTTACTTCCAATGATTATACAAGAGTTTTCTCAAGGTTTATACAGGGGAACAAAGAGTCAGTAGAGTGACGGTAAAATAAAATACGTTAAACCATTTTCAGATTAAGAGGAAAGAAGTGATTACCTGGGCTTGATCTCCTTCCTCCTCCATTTGTGCCATGAAACTAAAACATCTGTATTTAATTTTGCCACACTTGAACATACTCAGTAATTAAAATAAGCCTTTTTAACTGGACAGATACAGAGAGAAATAGCCATTAGGAATTCAACCCCAAGAGTGTGTCAAATTACCTAAAATATATTCTACCCTCTTTCAAGGCCTATCCTAAATAATGTGAGAACAGAGATGACATTTAAAAGCAGAAGGGAAGGTGGTCAGGAAGATCAGAGCAGAAAAGATGAATTTCTTGTGCTGCAATATAACACCATCATTTTTCTTAATTATTCTTGACATTTCACCTATTATTCTGTGAGCTCCCTCAGAGCATAGAGGGGAAAAAATGCCAGTAGCTTTTCAGAATAAAAAGTGAAGAGGTACTTGCTGTCGGCTTTTATGGCTGGAGTCTGCCCTTTGATACACAGAATCATAGCACCACCTATCAGGTAAAATTAGCTATTATGTTTACAGAAGTACAACCCCAGGCAGATTATGCAAAATGCTGTCTGTGGTGTATATTTGTGTGGAAGAAAGCCACTAGAGTAGACTTGATTTTATATTGAAAGAGGAATATTGAAGGTATAATGAAGAAAAGTAGCACTTAAGTGCTGAATTAACCTCTAAAATTTTGATTGAGGTTTGTAGGCTAAAGTAAAAAGTGTGCATCTGTACGGAGCATTTAAATTCAATATATTCTCTAAAACCCAGAACCAATGTTACAGAGTAATATCTATCTATCATAATGAATTAAACATTAATTTCCTCAGCTCCTCTAGGGTGTTGCTGTAAAACAGGGATTAAGAACTGTTCATCAGAACCAATGTGAAAAGGGCATAGAGCTTATGTTAAGAAATCGACAGTTTTCATAGAAATGTAGAAAACAAAGTAGAAAACTCAATCAAACCACTAGTGGTATAAAATTTATCTTCTTAATAAGGACACCTTCATTTCACTGTTTTAATTTAATTGTTATACTTCAGTGAATCATGAACTATAGGTAAGAAACAAATTCCTAGGCCACAAAATTCCACCACTCAATATAATCACTATTCTTAAAATAAAATGAATAAAAATATCCTACTTAATAAGGCAGTAAAACAAAGTATATGCTTGGGAATTAGCAAACAGAAGTCACAGCAAATAATGTCACAAGACAAAGCATTAATCTGCTAGAAGGCCATAATCTATGTTAAAATGAATCTCTCTATTTATTTATTTATTTACAGGAAAACTGACCTCTTCCTCAAAGTATAGACTCAAAATGAAAATTGATTTTATTCACATGAATCTTGAAAGCTTGATACATTTTGCAAGTAAGTAGCTCTTAATTAAATCTTACCCATCTCTAATGAGATTCATGGATGTGAGATAACAAAACTGCATTCACTGAAATCTGTAGAATCTCAGTCCCCTCCTCTCTAGTAAAATTCATTCTGTGGAAGAAACACTTCCATGCCAACACACAATGAATGCTCAATTGTCTAGTTCAATTTTGATCTCTGTTTCCATAAATTCTGCCCTCCTCTGCAATGGTAGGAATCCTCCTGTTCTTGAGTAGTCCCACCAACCAGTGCTGAAAGTGAAAAAATCCACAGTTGACACTGCCACGAGGATTTTAATGTATGTAAGAAAGCATACTTGTAAAGAACTAAGCAAAGGACTTCTGTTCCGTATCTCTCCCACAGCTTTGAAGGGAGACAGGGAATGATAGATGTGAGTTCATTTCTTACAAAAGGAGAGGCTAAATATTAGATGAGCAGTCAAGACTAAAACCCTACCCACTGTTGAACACCTGCCTTCTATTTTCAAGGCAGGATATTTACTTATTGTGACACTTATGCAGACCTTTGTACTTTAAGGAGGGCTATGCTTAGGAGTTGTACAGTGCTAACAATGAGTTTCAACCAGGGGATGCCTAAAGAGGTTCTGGCACAGCATCAACCACCAGCATGCTGCACACACCTTGCAGTGCCAAAGGACCTGGGATTCCCTAAATGAATGCTAAGTGCTGGATTTCAGCACACAGCTGGGAATACAACATAATGAGTGTTCCCTGGCTTATCTTTATCAGATACCTTCAAAGCAATGACCTATAAAATGGTGCATACCTAGCCATGGAGTTTTGTGTCATCTATCTTGGTGTAGTTTCTAGGGAAACACCCCTCCGTTTTTTCTGTTGCCATTCTTTAGAAAATAGTATAAACAACTTAGAGTTAATGAATGAAATATTGATTTCTAGGTGGTCATTTTTTTAATTAAAGTATTTATTAGTTCTTTTTATTACCATCATTATTGCTATTCCAGTGATTCTAGCTTAAGAAAACTGAAATTAACTACTGTAACTATGTTCTAGGGGAAATACAGAATAAATTTTATGTATTGGCTGGCTTGTGGACTAAATAAATTATTGAAATAAGATGAAGATGTGAAAAAAGTGAAGTTATTGGTGCATATTTTTTACCCATTAAGAACAGACAATTGCCAGTATTCAATCAGGCCTAAGATCCCTTTAGTCTGTTTTTTGCAAGTAAAGTTCAGTTAAGAATTTCTGGCAGGTCAGGCTTGTATGTGCTCTTAGATTCTGACAGTTTGTAGCCCAGGGACTTCCTGAGCCAGAAGCTATTTCTTCATACTTTGTGCAATCATGTTTCGATAGTTAACTTTTAGCACATAGCAGAAAGAAATTCCCTGCCTATTTCAAATTGTGTATGTTTCTTGTTTTGTTTTGTTTTTGTTTGGTCATTGGTGGTGGTTTGTTGTGATTTGTTGTAAGGTCTCTTGCACTGAAAATAATTTTGAATCTGACCAGAGTGAATAAAACACCCGAGTAACATATTTTAGGTGCTCTCAGATGAGATGAATAACACTGCAAACTTACTGGTTCTTCACCATTGATCTAGTGGTTAACTTAGATACCTACATTGCAGACACAAGAAATTAAGTCTTGCAATACTATACATTCTGTATAAATTACATATTGATAATAATAATATTGTGAATCACAGCTGTTAATTAAAAGTTATTCTGAATGAATTATTAAACTTCAGATTTAACTTTCAGTTTTTCAGTATTTAGATGAGTCTGAGAGTCTTAGAAATGTAGAGGAAGTATTCATGGGAGGCAGAGTACTCTACATCTTCCTATTATGTTTTACTTCTCCCACCTGAAGCATCCAGGCCAGGTTGTATCTCCTTATGAAGCAGATAGTGCCAGGGTTGGACCTCCTATGGTGATTCTTATTAACTGGATGTCTTTTTGGTCTCTTTTTCTCTCACACTGTGAAAATCTGGACATGTTTATTTTCTTTGTTCGCAATTGCTTGCCTCTATTAATGGAAAATTATTATATTCCATTTCTTCATTAAATCTCAAATTGATCAATATGTATGAAGTGCCTCATTTGTACTAGCTAGAATGTTTTACCTAAAGTTGCTCTCAACACACAGCAATTTAAAAACTAAAATAGTTTGAGGGGATGTATTTTTATGTGCATGACTTAGATAAAAAATAATTCAATACATGCCTAAATCACCAGTAATTAATGAGTGGCTACAAATAATCTGTTCCCTGAGATCTTGTTAGAAGATTAATTTTTTATGATCTGCATGGAGTCTCAACATTCTGTAAGGGGTTAAAAATGAAGAACGCAGCTATTTTATTACACTCCAATGGTCTGTTTTTTCTGAGTCAGTTGAAGGTGTGCATATGCAGAATGATCACTGGACTGTGAGATACTAGGCTAGTGGAAAATGCCAGCTGATCAATCTGCAACAGTGCCAGACAGGATTCCCTCTCTATCCTCTCTAAACTGTTAATTTGTCTGGAATGAAAAAGAAAATAATCCTAAATAGATTTTTTTGTCATTTTTCAAACAGACTGACTGCATCTCTTTCTTCATTGGAACAGAGTCACTTCATGATGTGAATTAACATCTTCTAAATATAATAAATTCTGACCATGTTTAACAGAGAAGACTTTTTCTCAGTTTAGATCTATGGATGCACACGGCAACTTTACTTGCAAAAAAACACCTATTGTATTTTACTTACATATCTGCATCACACAACAGAGGTCAGATTCAAGGCCTGAACTGGCAACTTCCTACTAGATTAAGGAAGCTGTAATAACTGTGAAAGAAGCAACTTCATACTGATGAAAATAAACACTTACTCTGTGTAATGAAAAATACACTTTTCTATAAAAAGTTATAGAATCATAGAATCTTAGGGGCTGGAAGGGACCTCAAAAGATCATCTAGTCCAACCTCCCTGCCAGAGCAGGGTCACCTAGAGTGCATCACACAGGAACGCATCCAGGTGGGTTTTGAATGTCTCCAGTGAGGGAGACTCCACAACCTCCCTGGGCAGCCTGTTCCAGTGCTCTGTCACTCTTACAGTAAAAAAAATTTTTTGGATATTCACCTTGAACCTCCTATGCTCCAATTTACACCCATTACCCCTTGTCCTATCACTGGTTAGATAATTACAGCAGCTTGTCTTTGCTGTCCTTCAAGAGAAAGTAATATGACATCAATATATAACAGAAATGTGACACAGAAAATTCACAGTCTCCATTTAATATGTTTTCTATATTTTATTAATTTTTAAATTATTGGACGTCTACATTTTTTCATAGCAAAGCCTTTTAACTTGAGGGGGTTTTGCCTCTGGCAAAGCACTGCTGTTTGATCTATCTTCTGCACTTGTCTTGTTTTAACAATGTGAACTTTTTTCAAAGAAGTGCAAAGCTGTGTTTGACCCCACAGGGAAGAAGTTTTCTTTTTTTTTAGAAATGTGTATTAAGTACTTAATAAGTTATGTCACTCAGTTTTACTGCATATTATTTTGTCAGTGAATACAGTCAACTTTCTGAATCCCCACATGCCAACGTTTTAATAAAAACAAGACATTTTCCACAAAATGTCAGTAGCAATGTGATCAAAGTGCTATGGGAGCAGTTTGGCAACAGTTTGAGCTTTGAATTTCCTATTCACTTTCCAAAACATTCACTTAAAAAGCATTTATTGAAGCTGAACTGCCTTTATCAGCCTGATCAGAGCTCCATAAAGAGCATGCATGATTCAACTGACTTTCCAACCTTTAAAAAAATATAACTTTGATATATACCTCACAAGTACAGCACAATAGTTTTCATGCTCACGTTTGTTAAGATTTAGTGCAGCCATTAAAGAACAGAAGGGCTCTTTGGTGGCAGTTCTCAGACATACCAAATATCCCAAAGCACAACCTTCTACAAATCAGAGATTAAGGTAGTGACAAAAATTTCCACTTGATTGCAGTTTTTCCACTTAAACTTGTATCAGGAGTGACTATCTTTTCGATCAAATCTTTGAGCGAGGTAATTTTTTATTATTTTTTTTTAACTCTCTGAGAAAAATATCAACTGAGAGATAGAAAGTGACATTTTATGTGCCTTGTCCAGAAGTCAGTCGATTTATTTAAAAAACTTTGTGGGTGCCTGACCTATACATGAAGTTTGTGACATGTCTCTTGTCAAGTATTGATCACTTAAGACTTTACTGTTTGCTTACAGCTGTGTAGCTAATAATCTCTTTTTATTTAGTTTTGTGGCTTTGAATTCTTATCACGACCCATCTGATTTCTCTGGGACCTATTAGATTCTTGCTTCAGCTGTGTAAATGAGCTATGGAAAATAAGCCTGCTAAAGCACCTTTCCTGGACAAACAGTCTTTGTTTTCCATCAGTTCACACTGAAAGTGGTTTGCATGCAGATAGATATATTTGACAGCAGCAGATGCCATCAATCTTTGTGACTTTCTGATACACACCATTTCAACTCTACCTCTTGTAAGGGATTGCTGAACAATCATGCTCGTCTTGAATGACGTAAAACTTTATTGTTTAGCTCACCTCAGCATTTTGTAATTGCTGCTGGGTATACACAAAAGATGGGGCCTTCATCAAATCTGTGCTTGGTGTCTTTCAGATGGCATTCCAATCTGTCAGACCTTCTCTCTAAACATCTATGTTATGTTGTCATAATTCTCATTGGCAACTCTTGTACTGAAATGAGAAAACCCAGTAAAATTAGAAGAAAAAGCTTGGATTTTAAGATACTTGTGTATATCTCACCAAAGTAATAGGATGATGTCCAATAGAGGACTTAGATCTTGCCTCATTCAGAACTGGGTATGCTACTATCACAGAACATATATGACAAAGTTTCTGAAGCTGCATTTATGCCACCAAAGTATTTTGAAATGCAATGGTTCATTTTACATAGATTTCAAGTGTAATGAACTGAACAATAATATTTCAGGCTTCTATTCAGTTTTAAAATCTACAGTTGCCTCTAAATATCTATTTGAATCAGAGTGGAGAAAAATATACCAGATATGGATTTGAAATTCAGCATTTACAGTGTCTTTACTATGGCAAAACTCAGCAGCATCAGCCAGAAAAAAATTTCATTTGTCAGATGAAAAACATTTTGCAACCTACAATGAAAACAAAGCAAACCTACATGCTTGTTATAATATATGTGATTCTAAACATTCCTACTCAACTTCCAACTAACTGTTTGCCTGTCTTTATTACAGAGACTCCCTCTGTCTTTACTTTAAATTTCTTAAACTTTTACATTTTTTCTTCCTGCATGCCTGGAACTGTACCAGTCTTATTACAGCTCAGCAGTTCAGAGATGACTTTGTCCCTAAGCTCAATCAAAACATAAAGCAAGAAGTTCCTCTTCCAAAATATTAGTATTTTTTATATGAAAATATTTCTCACTGTTAACATAGGTAGAAAAGTGGACCTCTAACAAATTTAGTTCAGAAGTTATTTTCATTAAATGAAACTGGATGATAGTGTGTTCTCTTTTTCTGTATGAATGAGGCACTTAAATTGCTACCCAGATGGTATAAGAGGCAAATTCATTTCTCTGCTTCACCTAAAATTATTCAAAACCATATCCCATATGGGAATAGGCTAACCATCTGGCTTTATGTGTTTTATCTGTCCAGGGAGTGATTGGGAAATCCTACTGGGAAAGAAATAGTCTTGAATTGTGATTCCTGATCTAAGTAGTTACTCTGAAATTTACATGTACAGTTGGTAAAAACAAGTTTGATCATTTCAGAAACAGGTATCATATTTCATACCTCCCCTGTTTCAGGTGACATCATAATAACTCTCGCAAAAAGAAAACAACAAACACAAAAAAACCTACAAAACAACTATGCTCTCTTGCTCTACTTGTGTGAATCTTACATTACTGTTTTGCAAAGTTGTACGACTTCAGCAGAAGACTAGAAAGATGTTACCCACATGGTGAGATTTGTAATGTACTGGTGAGGAAACTCTTAGGAAATGAGATTGAATCTAATTCTGTCCACATATGACATCCATTGGGTGAAAAGAAGGTCATGCCCCACAGTTTTGGACATGATTTCAAAGAAAGCACAAGTGGAAAAAAAACAGCTGATGAGTTCTCCCTTAGCAAGTGTTTTGGAAGTTCTTGAAGTGGCTAGCAGATAAGCATTGAATTGTTTAAATTTGGCAAATTTAGAAAGTCTGTCATTTTCGGGGTGTATCTATACTAAATAGCTAAGCGATGCTAGTGACTTTTCTCAGGTTCTACCTGGCTGGTTGGTCTGGCATAGTTTAGCTCACTTCCTTGCAAACTGCTTCCATCCCCAGATGCCACAGCACTTATTAAGAATAATTGCTGGCCTGTGCTATCCAAGAAAAAAAAATGCTTGGAGAAATGTCTGCAAAAATGACTGAAGAAAAAAACCATGCAAGACAGCACGTTAACAATTAAATATAGTTAACCAAGTCACAAAGGTTAGAGCTCGTGTTGTTACCTTGATAAATATACTAGCACAGTTCAGGCAACTCCAGGTTCTAGACAAGTGCAAGAGTAATTAGAAAAGTCCTCTAGTAGTTGCCATAATGTAATGACATAATATAATACCATTCCATCATGCCTCTCTCTTCAGCATTTTCTATGATATACATTTTAAGCCTTGTTGAACTTACATTTCAGCTCTTTGAGCACAGGAGCATTAACAGGCTTTTCTCATCTACTTGGCTACCCTTTATCATAAAATTTGAGGAACTCAGCACATGAAAAATTACTTACATTTAGACAAATACAGTTGAAGTTAATCTTTGTCTTCAGAAGCATTTGAGGAAAACAGACAGACATAACATACATATACATAGATTTTATTAATGGAACTGCTTGACTAGGAAATAAGGCTAAAATTAAAAAAACAAAACAAAACAAAATTTGGGTGTTTTTTGAAGGAGTAACTCTACCTTCTCTTTAGATCCTTACATCAAACTGCATGCTGACTGACACTGTCTGACACCTGGCTATTGCTTTCTTGATGCCTGTTGCTAAACTTCTTGCTCTTGCTGCCCTTTACTAGAGTTAAATTTTGATCCCCTGGCTCTTAAAACTCCGGACTTCTAGAATCTTGATAAAGAACATCAGAATTCTTTGAATTCTTATGACTAGAAATAAAACTAGCAAATTAAAGTGTTGACTGTTTTGCCAGCAAAATAAAATAAATTTCCCCTGGTGATTTGAAAAGCACATTCTAAACGTATTATTTATATGGTATTTCAACAGCACAGAGCAGAATTCCAAGATACACTGTATTTCTAAAAGAAATAAATCAAGTAATATAAAAATTAAACTTGGGAAGGACTGTAAATGAAAACCAGAACTTTAGGCTTTTTTCTCATGGTCAGCATCAATAGCAATAGTAATCCTGCAACAGAGAAAAGTCTGAATCTTGTAGATTCTAACTACTTTTTGCAGTAAATTGACAAAATAACAAACAATTCACAATGACAAATAATATGTGGAGAAGGAAAGACCTCATTAACCTGCTAATTTTCCCTGATTAAGCTTATCTTTTAGCTCTAAAATGACATAAACAAAGAGTTATGTTCCTAACCTTGCCAAGGTGTCCTTTGCCTTGGTCATATGGAGCATTGTGATACATAAACCTAAATCTAGTTGAGATGGAGAAATTATTCTTCATTTGGCTCTGTTCCCTGAGGCAGCTGTGAGAGCTGGCATTCTCAAACAGGCCTGACATGCACTTTAATACTATATAGCAATCTCAAAATTTGTGTAGATTTCCAGATGCTAGAGTGTTGATTGAGTTCAGCTCTGTGGTTCTTCCTTAAAATAGGAAGTTCAAATCCTAATGTCCTGCTTCCATTCAAAAGACATAAACCTTGAGGATATTAATTTCTGCTGAAAAAGATCACTTTCTACCTCTGTTACTGAAATAGTATTTCAGTTCAGAAGAATCATTTGATGAGAAAAACACAAAATAATGTACTTAATCTAGTAGATTAACAGGAGAAGGATATTACTAAGGATGTATCTTCAGTATATTATAATAATATTTCAGATGGGTGATAGAGATCAAATTGCTTACAGATGCTTCACCCATAATAAGATTCTCTCTCTGATTTAAAGGTTTGCTTATGAACAGCAGCACATCTTCATCAAATAGTCTAGATATTATAGTGCAATGTGGAATACAGTTTTTTGTCCATCCCAGCAAAATGTGTTTGACTTTATAGGTAGATTTTGCATCATAAAACATGTTATTTAACTGATGAGATTTTTCTAAGGAATGGGACATTTGGTCCCTCTGTGAAACGCTATAGCTTTCCCTTAAAAAAGGAGTGGGAAAAGGCACCAGAGGATGTTTGAGGGTAAAAACATGAAGCATGTTTCAAGGTTTTTTAATTAATTTTTATAAAAGTCCTTAGCAGTTTGACTTGTCTCATTAGCATTCTCATAGATAATTTCTGGGTATAGTTCAGGCGTTTTCACATGGAATTGACATTCTTAATTACAATTTTGGCTCTGGCTAACTGTTTTGGAGGATGAAATAATTTAATGGTCTAGACACACACATGAGGACTTATTGAATACCTGTCAGCCTCAATGTCTGCTATTGGTTCTGGACACATTTAATTTACTGATATAGATGTAGCTTATAGCTACTGATTTACTGTATAGAGTACATGGATTTTTATTTCCACTGTGCTACCTGTCAGGCCTTAAGCAAATCTATGTGATATTCTTTGGATTTGATCTTAAGAAACTTGCTCAAATCTATCCAAGATGACAACTTGCAGATAAAAGAAGACTGATTAGACTGAGGTGAACCCTACTTTTTAATGAGGAAAACGTCTACCTACCTGTTGTTAGCAAAAGATGCGCAGCAGAAGAAAACGTTTGAGAAAGCCTTTGCTTAGTTTAGTGAAAGTGGAAAATAATTTCATTGATTTAAAGGTTTGCTTATGAACAGCAGCACATCTTCATCAAATAGTCTAGATATTATAGTGCAATGTGGAATACAGTTTTTTTTTTGTCCATCCCAGCAAAATGTGTTTGACTTTATAGGTAGATTTTGCATCATAAAACATGTTATTTAACTGATGAGATTTTTCTAAGGAATGGGACATTTGGTCCCTCTGTGAAACGCTATAGCTTTCCCTTAAAAAAGGAGTGGGAAAAGGCACCAGAGGATGTTTGAGGGTAAAAACATGAAGCATGTTTCAAGGTTTTTTAATTAATTTTTATAAAAGTCCTTAGCAGTTTGACTTGTCTCATTAGCATTCTCATAGATAATTTCTGGGTATAGTTCAGGCGTTTTCACATGGAATTGACATTCTTAATTACAATTTTGGCTCTGGCTAACTGTTTTGGAGGATGAAATAATTTAATGGTCTAGACACACACATGAGGACTTATTGAATACCTGTCAGCCTCAATGTCTGCTATTGGTTCTGGACACATTTAATTTACTGATATAGATGTAGCTTATAGCTACTGATTTACTGTATAGAGTACATGGATTTTTATTTCCACTGTGCTACCTGTCAGGCCTTAAGCAAATCTATGTGATATTCTTTGGATTTGATCTTAAGAAACTTGCTCAAATCTATCCAAGATGACAACTTGCAGATAAAAGAAGACTGATTAGACTGAGGTGAACCCTACTTTTTAATGAGGAAAACGTCTACCTACCTGTTGTTAGCAAAAGATGCGCAGCAGAAGAAAACGTTTGAGAAAGCCTTTGCTTAGTTTAGTGAAAGTGGAAAATAATTTCATACTAAAGAACCTAGTATTACAGCAAACAACTTAAAATAAACTGATGGAAACAAAGGAAGCATTCAGAATGTGAAGAGTAAGTTAAGGTTCAGAGCAGTTTTAAGAAAAATATTAGTCATTGGACATGAAGTAATGTTTTGGAGAATTTGAAGAATACTATACATTAATGTGATAAGAAGATGATGGAAAATTTAGAGAACAGCAAGTTAGGATTGGCTTTCCCTAACAAAATGATAAATTAACTTGGTTACTTTGAAAAAAATGGACAAAACAGGGTGGAGAGGCTCTATGGGAAGAAGCTACAGCTGTCAAGAAAACAGGGAACAAATATATAGACCAGAGTATTGGCTGAAAGAACAAGATATTTTACACTGAAGAATGACTGACAAGACTTTGTCAGGGCTAGCTGAATACTAGAAGTCATGAAATGGCTGTTATTTGAGCTCAAATAAACAACAGCTAATACCAGTGTGCTTTTTTTGAGACAAAAGTCTTCCATACATAGTGGTAGTGTCAGTCAGCTCTGTCAGCCCCTGTAAATATGTGTGTCAATCATCTAGTCAACAATTCAAATGTACAATTCTAAGAGAAAGGTATTGGATTTTTAGTCTCTTTGTTATATAAGTGCACAAAAATGTATATATGGACATTCTGTAAAGTAATTCTATCACAGGAGCAATCTTTCTTCACATGAAATTATTTTTCATATCAAAAAGATGTCTAAATGAAATTGTATCTACTCAGCCCACAACACCAGATTACTCAATTACTTTAGTCACTACAATTGTCCATTTTGTGCCAATTTCATCTTCATAGTGTTAATTCCAAAACTTGAATTATAATGCTAACTGCTTCTTCCTCTTCTTAATTTTTTTTTTTCCTAATCAAAAGGTAAAAACCCCAAACCAACACAGTACCAGTGTATGATGGAAACATTTGCATGGAATTCTATGTTGATAAAATACATGAATTTTGGATTCCTGTTTAGAACAGTGGTCTTCACTTCCATAGTTGTCTTGCCTGAGACACTTTTTATGGGTAGACTTTTGTTATAGGTTCTATGCTGCTGTTCTGCAAATATACTAAGAGACTCCATTCATGGTTTAAGATCCTATTGTGCCACTAGCTAAACAAATATGCAACAGTAAGTTCCTGCTTTAAAAATATGTGAGCCGTGCATAAAGATCCAAACAGAGATCCTCAAAACAGAGGGAAGGATTCAAGAAAATATGAGACAATTCTGGTTGATGCTGAAACCTGTAGTCAGGACCTCTGACTGCATAAATTCAAAGGCGTTTCATCTGGGCCACACAATAAGTTTCAGTAGAACGTGTAAAGGAAGATGGGGAAGTTTTATGGCTGTTCACAGGAAATCCCATATACAGCCAAAGGTACATAAAATCAGTAATGAAGGTACTTTTTTGAAAAATTGGGGCAGGAATGGAAAGGTAGCAATATTAATTTGAGTAGAGGAGGGAAGTAGTAATTCAGTATTTTCAGAGAGCTAATCAATTGGAGGGAAAAATAATATAGATATATGGAGTAGAAAGGTAGTCTGAGAGAGACTTGCAAAGGAAACAGTGATATGGGTAACTACTGTCCAGCAGTACAGTCATCACAGATTTGAATTTCATTCAACCCCTCAATCCGGTCTTAATTGGAATAAAATGGGTTAATATCAATTTTTTTATGGACTTAAATCCTTATACACAAACAGTGGAAAATGTGCTTTCTGGTGCATGGCCAACTCTTTTTATCCTCATTCACAAATATAAATTGCTTGACTTAGCAAATAATATTTTATTTGAGGGAGAAAAGAAAAACGTATGAAAATACATAAACAGAGTAACATAGGTCCTAACTGCTTACTGTTTCGTGGTCCTCTTAGATAATAAGATACCTCATAAGTCACATGTTTTTTTCTCTGCATCTGCAGTAATATGTACCTCACAGCTAGAATCACACAGTCTTGTTGAGTAGTAAAGCCCTACTGCTGAGTTTACAGTGATGTGACCTACTTCGCTCTTAGTGGCAATCCTTCTTTGCTCCTTGTAATGCTACCTGATCACCATTTTTCTCTGCTCCTTGCTCTAGCCATTCCCAATGTTCATAAATTTTTACCAAGAAATCAGGAAGCACTGAAAACCAAACTGTAACCTACCAGTGATTCTTAAACAGACTATTTTTCTCAATTTAAAGATACTATTTAAACTTTTTATCTTTCATAAAAGATTTTTACATTTTTCCACTAGGTCTATTTTTTATCATCATCATAATTACTATTATAATAATAACAATAATTATTATTAACTATTATTATTTTTAAGGCCATATCCTTTGTCCCCTTCTACAGAAGGCTATTGCCTTAGGTTAACTGTTCACTCTGTTTGCATTCATTTAAATGAACATCATTCCTCTGCATTGTTATGATCGTGTCCCTTTACATTATGGTATTAGCAGAAATAATTTCCAAACATAAAGAAATAATAGGGAAAAAAAAAAAAAAAAAAAAAAAATGTCAATAGAGTGCTCTTCCGTTTTGGACTCCCCCACCACTTCAAATTTTGCAATAAAGAATAACAGGGTTCTGTTTTTTGCTTTATCCATTACCCACAAAGCTTGCATCTCCATACATCCCTGAAAGGGTAAAGCAAAGTGACTAAGGAATAAAGGTCTGTCGCTAAGGTAGAGAATGATTTTTGTTTATGGAATAAAAATCAGGCTCTGTGGGTGTTGAATTGAAATAAAATTTCTTTTAAATAGAGCACTGAGAAATCAATTGTAACCAGCACTTAACGAGCAGTTTGTGAACAGCTTGAGGTAAAGCTAAGGGCAGCTAAAACTCCAGCAAATTAGTTGTTAATTGTGCTGAGTGATAGTGCAGGGATTATTGCTATTATAAACTGTAATCCATCAGGTTTGCCATTGTGTTAGAAAGAGTTTGTAAGTAACAATATTTGATGGATGCAACTCCGCGCTTCCAGTTATGATTAATATTATAACCTGAGTATTTCACAATGCTAAAGTCTACTTTCAGCTCTCAGGGAAATATAAAATGCAGAGGCTGCCTGTTGGAGCATTTAATTTGTCTCCTTTCTTTCCACTAGATGTCAATAGAGTGCTCTTCCGTTTTGGACTCCCCCACCACTTCAAATTTTGCAATAAAGAATAACAGGGTTCTGTTTTTTGCTTTATCCATTACCCACAAAGCTTGCATCTCCATACATCCCTGAAAGGGTAAAGCAAAGTGACTAAGGAATAAAGGTCTGTCGCTAAGGTAGAGAATGATTTTTGTTTATGGAATAAAAATCAGGCTCTGTGGGTGTTGAATTGAAATAAAATTTCTTTTAAATAGAGCACTGAGAAATCAATTGTAACCAGCACTTAACGAGCAGTTTGTGAACAGCTTGAGGTAAAGCTAAGGGCAGCTAAAACTCCAGCAAATTAGTTGTTAATTGTGCTGAGTGATAGTGCAGGGATTATTGCTATTATAAACTGTAATCCATCAGGTTTGCCATTGTGTTAGAAAGAGTTTGTAAGTAACAATATTTGATGGATGCAACTCCGCGCTTCCAGTTATGATTAATATTATAACCTGAGTATTTCACAATGCTAAAGTCTACTTTCAGCTCTCAGGGAAATATAAAATGCATGTTACACATGAAAATAATAATAAACACTTAATGGAAAACTGTGGACATATGAAATAACAGAAGAATTACAGAAGTAATTTCTTTTATAAGAAAACTATAGAAATGGACTGTCTGTGGCTGGATTAACTGTTAAATTCTTACTGGTGATGCAAAGTAGTGAATTTGAGTAATTCATGGCTGTTTTGTTGATTCAGTTCTGACAATTTCACTAAATGTGTAACTCTTATTTATACAGTACTTTGCTGGGCACTGCAACACTTGCTCTCATGTGCAATAATTCTCTCTCAGTCTTAGGAGATCCATTAGCTGCTTCATTCCATTGGATTGATTTGTGAACTCTTGCTTTAGCAACTAGGTCTGCTTCATAGTTTCTGAAGGAAGGCAATGTAGCCTTCCAAAGGTTTGGCTTTCTTGGTTTGTTTGGTTTAAGTCTGGATATGGTCCTTAATAAACGCATATCCTTTAATTGATGGCTTGCAGTGTCAGTGTTGGCATGCAAGAAGTGTGGACAGTACTCTAGAAGTACCCATTGAGTTAGCATTATGAAATATATCCATATTTCCTATCCAGGTAGGTTTGACATGTCTCTTGTTTTGGGTCCTAGAATCCCATTGGCTTCAGTGGCATATGTGGTACACGGTGAGTCTCCAGTGTTGTAATGCAGAAGAAAGATGGATGCAGATGAAAAGAACATCAACACACTATACCAACCCTATCATGTACATTGAAGTGAGTTGGTTGCATAGTTTTGGCACTCTCTCTCACTGACAGAAAACACATTTCAGATGTAGATGCTGCCAGTGATTCTGAAGCCAAACAGATTCAGTTCAGGGACATATTATTGTCCTCAGAACCTAGGGGTGCAAATTATTGAGTCCTATCTTTACAAACTGTTCTCAAACTTGGAATTAATCATGTTCATCTGGACCCAGAGGTTGCACCCATGGTCCAAAGATGGAATTATGATTTTTATTTTTGTTTTCTAGGTCATAGCTTCAGAAATAATGTGAATGATGTTATTCAGTATGACTTTTAGGGCATTTTTTACCTGTACAGACAAATTGCTGGAAGGAAAAGGAGAGTACAAAACCTTTAGGATGTTGCTGCAACACTGAACAAAAGGAGTGACACCTTGCAATCACATCCATAGTGCCTTTTGAGAGCCACTCCTACAGTCATCATTGCCTTGAGCTGTGCCTGAATATACTACTGAGAAACCTAGATGAAGTATGCATAGATCAGAGACATAAGAATTATGCAAGCTAAGTAATATAGAGGTACAGCCTTTGGTATTGCTCCCCCGCTCTCTCTTTATTTAGCAATAAAGATGTACATACAATCTGGCCATAAACATGTTCCCAGTTCTGCTGATTATGAAGCTCACTTCTGGTTTAAATTAAAATTACTGATATGGATTAAAATGGAAATATTTACAAAGAAAGGAAAACAATAGCACAATTATTGTAGAGATGCTCTTGATGCTTTTTCTAATTAAATTTTAGACCAAATCCATATTGAAACAAAGTGATCAGTGCTGGCACTTAAAATCTCCTACGACTTAAACTATGCTATGAATTACAAAGCTGACAGGCTAATTCAGATCACTATTAATCTTGGTAAATACATGCTTACAAAACGTCATACAAACCCTAGGTGAGCAATGATAACTAAGCCCCAGAAGGGAGTGTGTTTAAGTGAGGTAATATAATTTGTTGGCAGACAGTGTTTTTATTTCCTTTGCAGGAAAAATATGGATTATGGCCATGGTTCATAAACTGTGAAGAGTTAGCATTACCGGATTATGAAATGAAAACTAAAGAGATGTTAAATGGTTTAGAATAGAACAAAGAAAATGAAAGTAACAAGATTTGTGTCAGTTTCCAACCTCACCACTCATGTCCATTTAAATAGCTATTAATTACTAATTTTCCACCATGCTACATATTTCTTCATAGTTTCTCAATGCGTTTAATTACACTAATATCTAGTAGATATCTCTTAAATTTCTTCTGTCATAAATATCCACTGAAATTGATCTTTTATCACTTGCAATGCGTTAAATCACATTCATTTCTCTTTTCCTAGTTTGTTCACTAATCTACTAACTTTCTCATTGTCACAGGCTGGTATTGGGGGCTACCAGCTGTCAGGTGCTTCTGCAACTTTTCCCCCTCCCAGTGTGGAGAGGTTTGTGAATGAGACCGAGGGTCACACGTGGCACTCGCCTCTCACAGAGGAACGGCCACTGCGGGACCGTATCTTAGAGGGTAGATTAGAATATGCCTTCACCACGCTCACAAATTGTTACTGAGACCAATGTTTAGTTAACAAATTAATCAGTTTATTAAGGGTCAACACAAACTGAGGGATCAAGGTTCAGGAGAGATTGTCTTGGTGTTGAAGTAAGCCAATGAGCTACCTCTTAAAATATTTTTTTTTATAATGAAAAGTGATTTATGATAATTTAGAATGCATTTATACTAACTTGTAGGTTATATGTTGAGTAAAGATCTTGGTAAGAATTTGGATCTTAATGGACAAATAAAGTTTAATATTAATATATTTGTGACAAATTGGAATAAATCCATCCTAAGACATCCTTCTTATGTTATGTTAGTAACTCTCTAGGTAGACTGAAAGCAGAGTTTTCTCTATTAATCTAATATCTCATGATAGTAAAAGTATATGGCAGAATATTTAACAAGATAAAAAACAAAATTATGTGTTTATTTATTTGCAGAGTGAAAATTTATTGCAATTACACTGTCCTGGGAGATAAACTTGTATATTATTAGACTTAAATTATAGTAAGTAATCTATATTGTGTAAGTACAATAGTTGAGTTCAGAATTGAAAGTCACAGTTGACTAAAACATTCTGCTCTGGAATATAAAGTTTTCTTTAAGGTAAAAACAAGCAAACAAACATAAAAAAATCCTAAAATAATAAAATATTTATTAGAATTTTAAACAAAGCTTTTGAATTTAAAGTTATTGCTACTTTCACAGTATTTACTTTTATATTAAAAAAAATATTCTAGGCTTATCCTTTGTTTCAGTTTTCAAAAGGCTAGATCTACTTTTAGTAGTTTAGACATGAAGCTGTGTGTTGTATTGTGGGATTTTTTTCCTTTTTTTTTTTTTTTCTCATTTAAAGGACTTCACTAACTTTCATTTATGTATTTAAAGTTTTGATTGAAAAGTTACCTACACAATGGAGTTGAAATTGCCTGTGGATTGTGTTCTAAAATAATAAAAATAATTTTTTGTGTGTGTATTTCAGTAGAATACAGTGGGTTTTTTCCTTCCAATAAATGCATTCTGACAATTTTATCAACCTGAATATTTGCTTTACATGGAATAGTTTATTTTCTCTGAGAATGTCACATCTTTTCTCTTATTTATCTTTTCTGGAATTTGATCTTCCTTTATTAGTTGTAAGGCATCAATTTCAGAGTTAAGTTTTCCAGAAAACGCGTTTGTTACCTAATGGCTGAATGTCTTCCAAGTCGTTTATGTGTTACTAATTCAAGCATTCAGTATGTTGAAATAATCTCAGTCACAGAGTTTCTTCAATTAAGTACCTGCAGTGTTCTTATTTGAATAGCAGGAATAGGCCTAAGCATTTTAAGACTAGGGGTTAACTTTGCTACATGAAGCATTTATATGTTTGGGTTTTTTTTCAAATTGTTATCCTATACCTGCATTTTACTTGCATTTGAAATGCTTGTTCAGTGTTTGTTTTTTTTTCTTTCCTTCCAATTAAAAAAATTAGGCCAAAATAACTAACCAAAATAACGCCATTTCAATTTGCCATGTTATAATGATCTGTGTATTTAAATGCCAAGAACTTAGGCTCTCTAAGTAAGTACAATACTCCTTGCCAGCAGAAAGAGGGGCCAGACAGAAGAGAAGCTGGAGAAGGTGAAAAATGAAGAAAGGGGAAGGAGTAATAAGAGTGGAAGTAAAAGACTGAGAGGATGTTGGACTACCACCAGTTCAACTGAAGTCAAAGGAAAGACACTCGTTCATTTCTAAGACAATTGGATTAGACCTGTTGCCTGATGTTATTTTCATATTTAGCACATGGGATTTACAGCCAAATTTTAAAATGGCTAAATTTGATAAAGATGGGGTATCTGGTTAATTTGTTACATAATATTAGCAATTCAAAATTTTTATTTCCACAGAAAATTGTCACTTCAAGTTTTTTGCCATAATTGGTCATTGTTTACAACTGTTACTTTACTATCTCCATTCTTCACACCTTACCCTACCTGAAATGTTAATATTTAAACCTCATCTTCCAACATCCTTTGAGCCAAAATAAGGCTGCATTTCAGGTTGGAGAGAGAGCAGCCATTATTTTCTTCTGTTTTCACTTGTAATTACTTGTTGTAATTTTTAAATTCAAATTAATAAATAGTTTTCCCTTAAATATTTTTTTTAAATTACCAACATTTATTGATTAGATGAAATGTTAATAAGACTAATTATGACTTAGTCTTTACTATCAGTTCCATTGACTTCTGTTGACTTCAACAGGATTTTTTTCTGAACAGGACTATTGAATGTTGAGCCTATATTAGGGACGTTATCTTGCAAAGAAGAAGGGCACGAAATGCTATAGTTTTGCTCCTATAGAAAGTGTAACAGCTCTAAGAAGCTTCTTATGGGATCTCAGATGTTGAAAATGACAATGTGGAATATTTGCTACACAATGGCAATAAGTTTCCATGCCGTACGTTGAATGAGACCTAGATGAAATCTGTTGTGGAAATAGTAATTATTATAATTATTTACCAAGCTTTGTCTGTACTGTAATTTACTCTGTGGTATGTGACAAGACACACAAAATCATGACTGTTGAAGTTGTATAAAACTCTTTACTATTTGGCACATTTAAAAATAAGAAAGATGATAAATCTGCCCATTTCTAGATTCAGATGACAAATTGGATATGAAAGATGTGAACACAGTGAGCTATTAATATGTGTGTCTGTCTTCCAATTTCTTCGGTATGTCCTTAAGCATATGTCAGATTAAATGAATAATGCACTTGTAAATCAGATAATAACATTATCTGTGTTCTCAACTGAATTTTTTAATTTAATCAATAGAAATATATATATATAAGACCTATACCCAATGTAGGTCTCATTTCATTCAAGCAGTTTTACTCTGAGAATAAAGACTCGGGGGTATACACAGGGCTCCTGTTGTTCTACTTCATGGACTTAATCTTCTTCTATGACAAGGTGGCCCATTTAGTGAGTGAGGGAAAGGCTGTGGATGTTGTCTACCTAGACTTTATCAAAGCCATTGACATGTTTTCCCACACTATTCTCCTGGAGAAACTGCCTTCTCATGACTTTGACTTGTGTACTCTTCACTAGGTAAAGAACAGTCTGGATGGTTGGGCACAAACGGTTGTGGTGAATTGATTAAATTCAGCTGGTGGCCTGTCACAAGTGGTGTTCCCCAGGACTCAGTGTTGGGGCCAGCTCTCTGTAATATCTTTATCAATTGTCTGGATGAGGGGTTAGAGTGCTCCCTCAGTAAGTTTGCAGATGACATGAAGTTTGGAGGGTCTGTTGATCTGCCTGAGTGTAGGAGGGTTCTGCAGAGGGACCTGGATAGCCTGGATCAATGGGCTGAGGCCAGTGGTATGAGATTCAACAAAGCCAAGTGGTAAGTCCTGCAGTTGGGTCACAACCCCCCCATGCAATGCTACAGGCTTGGGGAAGAGTGGCTAGAAAGCTGTCCAGAGGAAAAGGACGTGAACTGGTAGTGTGCCAGGATGTCCAAGGAAGCCAACAGCATCCCAGCTTGTATCAGAAATAGTGTGGCAAGCTGGACTAGGGAAGTGATTGTCCCCCTGTACCCAGCACTGGTAAGATTGCATCCCAAATACTTCTTTAGTTTTGAGCTCCTCACTACAACAAGGACATTGAAGTGCTGGAGGGAGTCCAGAGAAGGGCAATGAAGCTGGTAAAGGGTCTAGAGCACAGGTCTTATGAGGAGCATTTGAGGGAACTGGTGTTGTTTAGCCTGGAGAAAAAGAGGCTGAGGGGAAACTTTATTGGTCTCTACAACCACCTGAGAGGAGGTTGTAGCCAGGTGAGAGTCAGTCTCTTCTCCCAAGAAACAAGCAACAGGACAAGAGGAAATTATCTCAAGTTGCACCAGGGGAAATTTAGATTAGATATTTGAAGAAATATCTTCAGTGAAAATGTTATAAAACACTGGAATAGGCTGCCCAGGGTGGTGGTTGAATCACCATCCCTGGAGGTATTTAAAAGATGTATGGATGTGGTGCTTAGGAACATTGTTTAGCACTGGACTCAGCAGAGTTAGGTTAATGGTTGGACTTGAATTTAGAGGCCTTTTCCAACCAGAAGAATCCTATGATTCTGTGATTTTGTAATTCTTAGTGTTTTCCTATGCTGCTTGTGTTTGTATCTATTTTCAAAGGAAGAAAACTGCTGGTTTTGTTAGACTGCTTTCACTCACACAGGCCTGTCTGTTAACAGAAGCTTAAATTCTGCCTAGTTGGGAAGTTTCTGAAACTACTGTCATCTGTTGAACATGTTGGGGCATCTCAGCATCATACAAGAGCTCCCCAAAACAAGGATTTAAACACAAAAAATATAGCCACACATAGCTAAAATATAGCTTTATAGGTAAAGCTGTCTCTAGGGTCGTGAAAAATATAGATTAAAATTGTCTCAGGAACCAGGATACCTTTACTGTGGACACACCATGATTTTTTGACTCTTCTGCAAGTCCACTACCCTGATATTAGCTGCTGCCATTGTATCTTGTGTGGAAATTGCTTGTGCTTGGGTGTGTGAGGATAATGTCTATTCAACAATCAGACAAAAATGTAGGTTTTGATTCTCAAGGACATCTAGTTGAACTGATACTATAGCATGAGATGAGGATAAAACATAGAATTGTAAGTGTGCAGGAGATTTTAAGGTAAAAAATATACATCTCATGCATCAAAGCAGCTCAAGGGATAGATCTCTAGCCTTTGTCTGCAGGGGAATTCTTAATTACAATATTAGATTGTTTTTCAAGTTTTAATAAATCAGATTGTTATTACAAAATCTGGGCATATACAGAAACAAGTTTATGGGTCTCTAGTAGTTTGAAGTGGAACAATTTATTATGAAAAAAAATAGCTCCTGCAGTGCTCAGATGAGAAAGGATTTTCAGCATTTCAGTTGATATGGATGCTTTCAATTTATACCCAAATCTCAGTTTAGCAGCTTAGATTACTTACAGGACCATGCATGGTGGTTTTTTTTTATTTTTTTCTGGGTTGGTAGTTGGACTTGGTAATCTTAGAGGTCTTCTCCAATTGTGATGATTCTGTGATTCTGTTACCTTATGTGATTGAGCTCTTCATAGTCTTGATTGACTAACCTAACTAACTATATCACTTACCATGGCTATCTTTTGTTGCTTAGTCAGCTGTATGTCTGAGTATCTGCAGTGTAACATGATTTGTCATGGATATACTTGTTAAGGTAAGCTCAGGCTACAGCCTGTTCAGATGCAATAACATTAATTATTTATTTTTTTTTAAACCTATTTAAGTGTCAAAATAGCAGAACTGTCACTTTAAATGCAAAAATATTTTCTCTTCATTAGCTGGAAGTAATACTGTGACATACAGCCTGTTTTTAACATCTTGTTTTGCAATAGTCTGAATTTACCAGTCATGTTTATACTAGCTCTCTATAAGCTATTTCAGTTAGAATAGTTGTTTATCTTCTATAATACATGTATTATCAAGAGTTTCCATTTTACTTACACTCAGAGGAGCATTGTAGTATGCCTTCAGCATATGTCTTCAGCTGAATGCAACAAATCCTTCCTGAGAAGTGGGATTCATGCTAAAATATTCACCTGTGCCATGCTTTTACAATAACATGTGTTAGGCTCTCCCATAAAGGGCTAGTATTAATCCTTACAATAGAAGTAAACAAGCTCAGGCGTATGTGCACTTTGTATTTCAGTGAATATGAAGAAATGCTTCCCAGGAGGCCAACATTTGAAGTCAATACCTATCCCATTGGGTAATAAATTGTGTTACTCATGCCAGAAAAGATCAATATTTCCTCAGTGGATTGATAAAAATACAATGGTCTGGTCTAACTTTAGCTTAAGCTGGATCAAGTGTGGATTTTTTTTACATCTACTAATATTTAACGTAAGTTAATTGCAATATTAATTGTAGTCAATGGGACAGAATCTAGTTGGAGGTCTGTGACTAGCGGAGTCCCTCAGGGGTCAGTACTAGGACTGGTACTATTCAATACTTTCATCAACGACCTGGATGAGGGAACAGTGTTCCCTCAGCAAGTTTGCTGATGACATTGAATTGGGAGGCGTGGCTGACACACCAGAAGGCTGTGCCGCCATTCAGAGAGACCTAGACAAGCTGGAGAGTTGGACAGGAAGAAACTTGATGAAATTCAACAAGGGCAAACGTAAAGTCTTGTATCTGGGGAAGAACAACACCGTGTACCAGTACAGGCTGGGGGCTGACCTGCTGGAGAGCAGTGTAGGTGAAAGGGACCTGGGGGTCCTGGTTCACAGGAGGATGACCATGAGCCAGCAATGTGCCCTTGTGGCCAAGAACGCTAATGGCATCCTGGGGTGTATTAGAAAGGGTGTGGTTAGTAGGTCAAAGGAGGTTCTCCTCCGCCTCTGTTCTAACTTGGTGAGGCCACATCTGGAATGTTGTGTCCAGTTCTGGGCCCCTCAGTTCAAGAAGGACAGGGAACTGTTGAAAGAGTCCAGCACAGAGCCACAAGGTTGCTTTAGGGAATGGAACATCTCCCTGATGAGGAAAGGCTGAGGGAGTTTGGTCTCTTTAGCTTGGAGAAGAGAAACCTGAGAGGTGTCCTCATCAATGTTGACTTCATCAACAAATATGTTAAGGGCGAGTGTCAGGAGGATGGAGCCAGGCTTTTTTTCAGTGATGTCCAGTGATAGGACCACGGGCAATGGGTACAAACTGGAACATAGTAGGTTCCACGTAAACATCAGAAAAAAACTTCTTTCCTGTGAGAGTGACAGAGCACTGGAACAGGCTGCCCAGAGAGGTTGTGGAATCTCCTTCACTGGAGACATTCAAAACCCGCATTCCTGTGTGATGTGCTCTAGGTGATCCTGCTCTGTCAGGGGGCTTGGACTCGATGATCTTTTGAGGTCCCTTCCAACCCCTAAGATTCTGTGATTCTGTGAATATTCTTAGATAATTTACAGTTAGTTATGATAAAATATAATTTTTCTATGCAATATTTTGTATATATTATATTACGGTGCAAAGTTAGTAAATAAGTTAGAACAACCTCATTTTAGTGGACCTGAATTAATGCATAGCACTTCAAGTTAAAATTTGTATCAGCATTCTTAATTGTACTATACATCTCACCTTGCACATGCACATATGCAAAGAGGCATTCATACATAAAATACCTCTAATTTTTATTAATCCTAAAGACTGAGACTGTTGCAGTGTACTGATTTTGGAGTATAAGAAACCTGAGAAAAAGGAAATAGAGATGCAGATTTTTGTTCAAACTAATAATGAGTTTTAAATACTGTTACTTCATTACTTTAGTTAATAATGGATGTTATCATGTACTCCGAAGACTTTTAGAAACACATTTAAGTAAAAGAAATCTAGACATCAGCTAATTCTCAAATAAATAAAAAAATATGGATGCAAATGCTGCTGCTATCCAAAGAATCCTTACATAGAAATGAGAAACTATGCAACCTTTTTGTACTCTAGAAATTCATCTTCTGTATTGACCCTGTGTGCTCTTGGAAATCCTATTTCCTTTATGTCTATTCCAATCAGAAGACACCAGAAAACATTCTTGTCATTCAGCTGCATGAAAGTAAGAAGAAACAATACTTGCATGCAACCACAGTTTCTCAAACTTCCTGTCTGTAACCTACTCCATTTAAACTTTTAGGCTTGTTTTTTTTTACCTTTGTTTTGATTATCATCTTACTAGACAGGAAAACAACAAAGCAGAATCATCTCACTGTAAAATCTTACTT
>NW_009954222.1:734944-744407 GCF_000747805.2 Chaetura pelagica
TAACTACAACTCCTCATTCTGTTATGTATCTCTTTTAATTTAATAACTTTCTGGATTGACTTTAAAATTAGTAAGTATGCACCTGCAGCCTTTGCAATTGGAGCTTGTTTCAAAAAAGACACTCACTTCCTAAAGAGAACTACAGCTTAATACTGGAATATGGCTGATGTTGTATCAAATATTGTGCAGCAATTTCAGCAGGGGAAAAATAGGATTGGGAACTCAGGTAGCAAATTAGATTGATGTCTTGTCCTCGACATAGTGGCATTTTCATTTCTGAGGCCTACCAAGTCCAAAACAAAACCATTTTTTATACTTGTTCAAAATCTCTAGAGAAATGAGTTCAGGTGGTCACAGCCCAGTTCTTCACGTACAAGAGGACACATCAAAAAACTGTCTTGTGTTGACAGTAATTCATCACTCTTGTCTGTGAAATGCCATGGGATTATAAATGTGGAAAAAAAGTACTGCTAACCACATTTTTTCACCAACCAAACCTCTGAGGCCCATATAGTATGAATATATGATAAGATATGTCAAGGGAGAGAATGAAGATCATGTCTTCATGATAATCAAGGTCTGCGTCTTAATTCATCTTGGCCTCTGACTGAATGTCAGTATAATGAAGGAAAATCTCTAAGCATGGAAAAAAAACACAACAATGGAAGCTATAACTTAAAGAATAATAGCTAGTGAAATATGTAACTCACTAAAGAACACTGATGAGATGTTAGAAATATAAGCAAGCAACATGTCACTGTGTACAGTTTAGTTCTTTCAATCTCCTAAAATGACCTTGGGAAAATTAGAACATTTGAAAATGTTGCATCTTGAATAAGGGTTTTCCCTGAAGTTTAATGAAGGAGACAGAAGAGAGATTGCTGGTATGATTATGTTGAGGTTAAAAAATTTATCTGAGGCACCGCTATATTAAGAACACTTTTCCATTTTCAGCAATGTCAGGCATATTTTTTGCAATGTCGAGATGTCACATCACAATGTGTTTTTATCCTTCCTGTTCTTTACATCCTCCAGAACTCATCCTGTACAGCTCTGGTGAAGGAAAACAGTTTCATCATCATAATGATAGGAAAAAGACAAACCTGTACTGTTCATGCTTCCCTTAAAGCTCTGGTGCATAAGGACAGAACACAACCTAGTATATGAAAAATGCTAATCTGGATGACCACAGGAAATTATTGAAAATAAATTTAACTAAGGGGTAAATGTTTTCAGCAGTATTTTCCTAACACTAAAAAAATTGTGGCAGCGTGAATTTCTGCCACTTTATATTGTTTATTTGGGACACTTAAGAAAATAGCATAGACACAAATGAGAAACGTCTGAGGTAAAAGGGGGAGAAGGTATAAAACAGTGAAGAAAAGGACCCGTTTTCTTCAAGATTATGTTCTATTCCACTGGCAATGGCATGATCAGTGTCCATGGTAAAATAGTTATTCCCTATTAACTACCACTGAAATGGATGTTTTAAACAATGATTCATTATATTCTGTTGAAAATGAGATCAACAGGTAATAATACAACAACAAATATTTAGAACAAAGGAAAGAACTCTATAGCAAGCCCTGGAGACTGTTTATTCTGACAGAATCTATGATGTTTAGAAGCAGGGCGATATCATCTTCTGAAGTATTTGAGTACATGTAAAATGAAGTAATGAATATCCTCTTCACTTAATATTGTTTCCAATAACTGTGTTACAGGCAGACATCCTAAATTATATATTTAAAAGGCAATATTTGAGTATGCTCAAAAGCTTATCAGCAAATACCCAATTTTCATATCAGATAGGAAAAAAAATCATAGATTTAGTCTGCAAGTAGGACTGGCAGAAAAAAGTGGATGCTGTTCACACAGCTGTAATTTGGAGGGTCTGTAACCTGTGACTGTCATCATCTAATATTTCTGTATAATTTGGATGTACATCAAGAAAGAATATTAATACTCCAGTTTCTCAATGGATTGAATACAGTGTAACAATAGTATACTGTCAAAGGACAAGTCAGAGGACAAGCCCATTTATTACTGTAATTCATTAATTTAATATTCTTTTTAGGTTCTCACACAACATAAATAGAAATATATATGAGTGCATTATATGTAAATTATCCTAGCAGAGACATTTTCAGTAGACCAAGTGGTATTACACTCTTATCATTTGGACTGCTTAGACACAGTCATGAACCTGACAGATTCAGCAGCTATGTTTGCAGTTGACTTTTACTGACTGGATTCATATGGCAGTCACAATTGCACTGCATTTTTACTATACTAGATTTTTAGAAGCTATGTGATGAACTTTCACTTTAGGGTAAATTATTAATATTAGATGTGCATTTAAACACAAAATCCTTATATTACTGATGTAGCTTTAGAAACCCCATAATAGTCAGGCCTAAATCCATCTGTAGCTTCAGATTGTGATAGCATAGGCATATTGAGTGGCTAAATTTTAGCTTGTTCTGTTAATTATTAAATTATTATTATCATTATTGTTATTAAAATTTAAGTAATTGATTATTAGTAGTATTAACCAATATGATCTGTACTAAAAGCCACCTCCAGTTTTCCTCTCTCCTCTTACACTACTCACATTAATCTTTTCGTGTGTTCTGATTTACTTTGCAGCCCACAGACAGTACACTGTAACACTGTTAACTGAACCACTTTGGGTATGAAACGATAGCCAGGTGTAAATGGACAAAGAAAAGGATCTAAATTAAGTTGCTTTTGTTTCTGAATTTAAGTTAAGCAATATAACTTGTTTTGCTCATTATCTTCATTCCATCACTACTGGACCATAAGTAAGTATTTTCAGGAGGAAACCAAAAAATACAAGACAAATAGTTTCTTCTTCTCTAGGTCTATAAAAATACCTTTGATTTTACTAGGGTAATATGGTCGTCTGCAACAATGAACATAATACACTGGTGTTGCATGATTACGCATACTGTTGCAGGGAACAATTCAGGATGTCAAAAAGGTATTTGAAACTGCCAATCTCCATAGAAGAAAAAGAGATGAAGATGAAGAGGCTAGGAAGAGTGGGTGTCCTGGTTTGGACCAGGACAAAGCCAATTTTCCTTGTACTTTTTTTTTTTTTTTTTTTTTTTTTTTTTTTTTTTTTTTTTTTTGAAATTTTTTTTTTAAATAAAACTAGCAACAGTAAAAGGAAAATTGACTTCATCCTGGCTCAAGCCAGGACAGTGGGACGGGAGAGGCTGTTTTTTTTAAGGAAAGAAACTCATTCCGTAATATGACTTCTAATTAAAACATGCAGTTCAATTCAAATTCTGTACACCAATAACTCTTCATCAAAAAGACAGCTGTTTTGAAACTGTAATGTTATTTTCATTTTTTTTTAATGTTTGTAACTTAGTATTTCAGTAGAACAAATAAAGTCAAGTGTTTGACTTTGCATCAAGACATTGCTCAACAGGTTTAGTTCAGTGTAGTGTAGTTCTATCCTGAACTTTTCAGGATGCATTTGTACTCATGCAACATTCTCCAAGGATGGAAGTTACAGAGGAAGATACTACTTGGTTAAACAGTTTTAAATTATGCATCGCGACTATCAGAGAGAATTGATACGACTTGTCCAGCTACAATATATGTCCCATAGAAACGAAGAGGCATATGAGTCATTTGAATAATAACTCTCTTGAGGCCTGTGGCCATACATGGGATACAATTAATGTCCAAGTGACTTGAATAAAAATATTTTATTGTGTCTTTTAATTTTGTTCTTACAGAAGATGAAATCCATGTTGATGTATTAGCATTGCACATAGATTTTATATCTTACAAAATATAATCCTGGAGAAAAAAAAAGGAAAGGAATAATGAAAAAAAAATGATTCTACACAATGCCACAGTGTTTAAAGTTCTACAATATAAAAAAACCTTAAGCTCAAGGCCAGTCCTTGTCTACAAATAGGAAATCAGTCTACAGAAGAGAAGGCTCAGAAGGATCTGGTGTATAAATGCCCTTGGTGGCCCTGCTTGAACACAGGGTTTCGACCAGGTGATCTCCAGAGGTCTCTTCAGACCTCAGCCTTTTCTGTGATTCTGTGAAAATCCTTTGCAATTTGTTTTTATGGTGTGTTAATAGATCAGGCAACTGAATGTCCTGTGAGATTAGCTTCTTCACCCTGTGAATTCCTTATCATTAAAGTTCTTTCTGTATTAAACACTGGGTTATGAAATGCCCTAAATAATTTAGTTTATCAACAGAAATCTCTGTTTGAATTATTTCACTTACTATGAGTGAGATTAAAGAACACATACTCTGGTGTCACATCTGCTTTGTTCTGTGTGCCAAGTATGTTGTTGCAATCTGTAGAAGCTGAGAACAGCAGAGAAGTCATACTGAGAACCTGGTAAATAATAGTTGTGTTCATTTCCTTGGTGGCATATATAGTATGGCCCCTGGAAGATAAATGATCAATATTAATTATACATCTGGAAATATTGTTAAAATACCTAAACATTGTTCAACATTTTTGCTGAAAATGTCTCTCAGACTGACCTGCAATTCGAAGCCTGTGTATTTTGAAGAACAGAACACTCAGAAAAGCAGGAATCTTCTTTATAGTGTTGTCTTTTTTGTCTTCTTGTAAAGTTATTGACACATTCAGCATAAGGTATGTATAAAGATGACTTCTGAACTACTGGTGCATAGTTTGCAGTTGTATTAGCATAGGAAGTTTTCTGTGCAGAAATCAAGTCACCAGGGGCCACAGTGGGAAAAAAAAATAAAATAAAAATTAAATTTGAATCAATGGCAACTCACCCTCTGCACAATTTTTCATATCAAAAACTAGGAAGTGATGCTGATCTGGGAGTCAAACAGATGACATGATCTAATAAGTTGGTTTTTTTTTCAATTTCAGATTCTGTGATATTGTCAATAGGTCAGAAATTGCCTTTCTGCTTAAAAGAGCAGTTCACCTTCAGAAATCACACTGCTGTCAAGATATCTGATTGGCAGTTCAGCAGTGGGACAGCCACAGTTAAAATAATTGGCTATATTTATAAATTTAAATGTATTTCTTTTCATGTGGGTGCTATTTTCACACTAGAGCAGAATAAAACAGAAGAAAGACCTGTTTATAATTCTACAAGACTATCCAGTTTCAGTTGATGTTACTTCAAATGAACACAAATATTGTTGTTAATAATATAATGTGCTTGCCCACTTTCTAATTTTAGATGTGGAATTATACATTGAAGTGTAATTCATCACTACCTGAAAGATGACCTTCATTTTCCTTTCAACACGTTCATTTTCATTTCTCATGAAATTAATTTATTAACAGATACTTTTTGCGTGTTAGAAAAAAAAAATACCAGCTAGAGCAGGTCATCTTCTTTATACAGACCATCTTTACTGCAAACCATTTAGTCCTTACTACCTTTTCTCTCAAATGGGCCATAGATCCAAGTACATACTTTAATGTTTATTAGTTTACACATTTCCAAGAGTTCACAGAATCACAGAATGGTAGGGGTTGGAATGGACCTCTGGAGATCATCTAGTCCAACCTTCTGCAACAGCAGCTTGCCCTAGAGCAGATTACACAGGAACACATCCAGGTGGTTTTGAATGTCTCCATGGATGGAGACTCCACAACTTCCTTGAGCAGCTTTTACCAGTGCTCTGTTACTCTCATACAAAAAAGTATTTTCTTATATTTAGGTTAAATATCCTGTGTACCAGTTTGTGACCACTAACGCTGTTCTGTCACCAGATACCTCTGAGAAGAGCCTGACCCCATCCTTCTGACACCTACCCTTAAGATATTTATCTCTTCTCTAAGCTAAACAGACCCAGCTCTTTCAGCCCTTCCTCATATGACAGATAACCCAGTCCCTTAGTCAACTTATTGGCCCTGTGCTGGAGTCTCTCCAGTAGTTCCTTTTCCTTCTTTAACTGGGAAGCCCAGAACTGCACACAGTACTTCAGGTGAAGCCCCACCAGGGCAGACTGGAGGGGGAGGATAACCTCCCTCAACCTGCTGGCCACGCTCTTCTTAATGCACCCCAGGTTGGCATTGGCCCTCTCGATTGCAAGGGCACATTGTTGGCTCCTGGTCAGCCTGTTGTCCACCATGACTCCCAGGTCTTTTCCCCAGAGCTGCTTTCCATCAGGTCAGACCTTAACTTGTACTAGTATATGGGATTATTGTTCCCCAGCTGGAGGACTCTTCACTTGCCCTTGTTGAACTTCATTAGGTTTCTCCATGCCTAGCTCTCCAGCCTGTAATTGCAAGCTCCTGATAACATACCATTAGCTCAGGTAGTTCACGGTAAGTTTGCTCCTGTGTCATTATCTGGTTTTCCTTCATGTCCAGTGATTAAAAATAATGAATTGGCAATAGTTTAATCAAATTAGTTCACTGATGAAAAATTGACTTTTTTCATAAATTGTATGAAAGCAACAAAAAACTTTTCTTTAAATCTTTCTTTTCACAATGAAACCTTAAAAAATATATTGCAAGCTCATAGGCAATTACAAAGTAAAAGTCAGTCTGCTACTGACTAGTTAGCAAAGAAGCTTTTGGTGGACTGCTGTGGCTGAGATTTCCACTTCGCAGACTTTTACCCTTTAAGTTCAGTAATTAATTGCTGACAGCATGCATGATATTTGTGCTTTTTCCTGAGGTAGCTCATATCAATTAGCTTATTTTTATTTACATACTTCCAATGACAGTGCATCTGATTTGTATCTGAGATGTCATTTGTGATTACTCATTCTGCATGAACTCCAGGGGCCTTCTATTGTTGTGGCAGGAGCACACTGCCCCCTACACACCAACAGGGACTAGTGTTCTTAATCTGATGGCTGGTACTCACTCCTGCCCTTTTTTTTCAATTCACTGGTGGCACACTGTGGTTGCTGCACTCTTGTCAAGTGCAGAACAGCTCTTTCTTGCCCCTGCTTTCACTTCACTGGTGGGGCACCATGGCTGCTGCACACATGCACCCTGGCTGGGTATGGCCCAGCATTCCTCTTACACTGGTGGGAAAAGGGAGATGGGATCCCTGGGTAAACAACAGGGTCCTTAGCCAACAAGGTGCCAAAGCTCGGGGGAGCCTTGAGACCACAACCAATAGATAGTAACAGTTCAGATCTGACCATGCTATAAAATGGGGCCCCTGCTGGAGACCCCTTTGTGTCGTTCTCCTTGGAGCAGTGGGTCTATGATGGGAAGCCCTTCCCTGGGGATTCGGATGCTACTCAAGGAAACTTCCCAGGACTGTGTGCCTGCACCTCCCCATTGGTAAGTGAATACTTCTGGATATTCCTGAGTGAACCCTCACCCCTTTGGAGTGAACAATTACATCTTCTGGGTACCATTGAGTGAGAGGCCTTCCTTTGTGATTGAATGTGTGCACACTTTGGAATTATCATTCCTATGTGTCATTGTTTTTATGTGTTTTGTAATAATAACTTCCTCAACTGCAGCATCAAATCTATAGGTTTTTAGATGTTATTGGAGAACTATTTTGGTTATCCCCATTCAGCCCTTTGGAGGTTGTTACTAATAAAAGTTTGTTTATTATCTGTGTGAGGTCATTTTTGGGTGTTTCTGTAACAAATGGTCAGTCGCTTCTTCCTTTTATCTTCTTTTGGAAAGTCTTAAGTGTGTGTTTCCTCAGTTGGCCAGGAAAATACAAATGTTTTCTCTGTGCTGTATGGTAGTGAGAAAGAAATCTAAATTTGAAACAAGAGATTATTTTGATCTAGTTTACAAAACATTATTGCAGCATTTATTTAATTTATTATTACTTCTTTATTCTCTCTGAGGATACAAAAAAAAGTTAAATGAATAGACTATCTAGTTTGTAATTTTAGATTCAACTTAGATGTAGTCAACAATCTTTTATCAAAGACTCTGTATACTCCTTTGGATATACAGTCAACACAGCTGGTATTATATATGGTACCATAGAGACAAATGTTTTTTGAATTATTTTCTTAATTGACACTAGTAAAATTACTAGGCTCACATTGTTTGAGCAACTTTAATTCCTTAGTGATTCAGAAGCCATTTAAGATATTATTTATTGCTCTGCAGCTTAATAAATTAACAGAATTAAGCTTTGTGTGACTTCATCCTTTGTAACTCTTACGTACAAATTAGTTGACTACTGCTGTAAAAAATAAATCATTATGAATTTGCTCATTGCCAATGCAATACACTTGGCTTCTGGGATATTTCCATTCTTGCCTTTGTGACTGTGAGCTGTCTGCTTTATGTTCACAGGAAGCCAAATTTTGAAGTCCTTACTCTGGCATGGAATGTATTGCATTCACTGGGAAATCTTCCAGAATGCAAACATCATGATTTATAGAACAGTATTGCTTAGTTCAAAAGATTTAAATTTCTACTCAGACACAAGTATACCATACTATTGATCTAGTATATAGATATGGTTTATCCACATTAAAATTTGATCCTGATAGGCTGTCTGCTTCTGAAACCCAAGACAATTCTCTGCTATAGAGTTTGCAGATGCTTAAATTCCAATCTGTTTAAACAGATTTTAGTGAAAGTTCCTGAATTAATCTAACTAAACACACCATTGTCACTACATTATCTCCAGGAAATCTTCAATCTTTTCAAATCAACAGATTTTAATTTTCTCCATTTAGATAGTTACAACAGTATAGATCTTTTTCTGTGTTCTGATAAAAGAGAGATTAGTATCTTCTGGTATATGACTTTGAAGGAAATTTAGGCTGTTTCTTAAATTTAGTAATATATAGGTAAGAATCATATCTAAAAAATCTATTACAGCTTTTAAAGGAATGATAGTATATGCAGATAAACAAATCTAATGTACTTGAAAACAAAGATGGATTATGTTTATAGGAGTCTTTTAAGTATAAAAAATTGTATACAGACAAAGGTGTTACAGAATGTTACTCCTGTGGTGGAAAGATAGAAAGCAAAGACTAAAGACAAGCAAACAGCTTTCACATTGAAAATTTCACCTCAAAAATTTGTACTGGGACTTTTACTATAAGCATAAATAAGCATAAATTACCAAACTAAAAAATCCAACAAATCCCAAACCAGAAAATAGTGTGATAATAAGTCTGCTGATGATAAAACCTTATCCATGTCATAACCAATGAAGGGCTGCAGAACCATCTTGTGATACTTCTTGACTTGATGATATAAGGAAGAAATTTTTTATGATGAGAGTTGTAGAATACTAGAACAAATTGTTCAGAGAAGTTCTGGATACGCCATCATTGAGAATGCTCAAGGTCAGTTTGAATCAGACTTTGAGCAAACTAATCTAATGAAAGATGTTCCTGCCCATGGTAATGTGGTTGGACTAGAGGATCTTGAAAAGTCCCTTCCAACCCACACCATTCTATGATTTCATGATTAAGAATGGTGTCCTGATTTGAGCCAGGATGAAGCCA
>NW_009954222.1:744461-817850 GCF_000747805.2 Chaetura pelagica
TGGGGAGATCTGTGACCCCCCCCGTAGGAGGCTGAGTTAGATGGACAGCAAAATTGGCCAAAGATATTCCATTCCATATATCTACGTAAGCTCAGAGGAAGGTCAGAGATCACAGAAGACAACTTCCTTCCTTCTTCTTCTCCCCTTCTCTTCCGTCCATGGCCAGCGTCCGGGGAGGACTCTGTTCATCCATCACCATTGAACCTTAGGCTTGATCTCTCGTTACCCTCATCACTCTGTGCTTTCTCCAGCAGCAGCTCCGGGATTCCTCGGGACTCTTCCCAGTTCAGGGAAGTGCTGTGGGAGTTGCTGAGGGTGGGGGGAAGTGAGAGGCTTTTGCCCATTCCTGAATATATCTGTATATAATTGTATATATTTTCTTGTATCATTCATTAGTGTTTTAATTAAAGCTGTGTAGTTTAGTTTTCAATCCAGCCAAGTCTCTCTCTTTTTCTCTCTCTCCTTCCCTACCTGGGTGGGGGGGGGGGAGGGGATCGAGAGCATTGTTGTCAGGCCTGAGTCAAAAGGTGACAAATGGAAATTCAGTATCAATAAAGGAATACTATTATAGGAAGAAGCAACCTTACCATATATAGAGAAGCAGTCCTAATCTAGGCTTGTAATGTCAATATTGGCTTGCAAAGAAGCTTTCTGGTTATTCTTCATAATGAATAGAGAAAAATAAGCACACAAAATACATTTCTTTCTAAAGCATATATGTAAAATAGATGTGGAAAAATAATGGCTGTTTTTTTGTTTTGTTTTGTTTTTTCCCTTAAAGTATCTTGATATTTATTTGGTTGTTGAATATTATAATGTACACTTGCATTATTGACACATGACTGGAAGTATCTGTTATATGTCTTCAAAAGCTACCACCTCTTGGCTGACACATAGTACCTGATTATATGACCTTTGTAAATATTTTGCAAATGCCAGTTTAAACAGTGTATATATCCCTTTCCCAGATTGTGCCTCAGCTTAAAAACAGTTACTTCCTATTAAGGTTCAGTAAAGTTTTAAACTATGCTAACTTGTTTTCTCGCAAATGCATGGTCATAATCTTATTTTTAACCTACTGTGTATAATGGACCCAAATCAGAGCCTGACCTTGAAGTCAGGCCTTTTCAGAAAGGACCTTTTCTGGAGGCAAACTCAGCCTTCCTGACCACTGTTCTTAAATGCTGTGATGACAACGTGTAATATTGTTGGCATCTTAACAAATTTATTTCTGTGTGTGAGCAGGTCAGATAGATTTCAGGCTCTTTATTACCTATGGCTACAGTCAGGTAGTAAACAGTGATAAAGCAACAAATCATCCAAACCAAACCAAAACTAAATGAAAGAAAACAAGCTACCTGATGAAAGGGAGCAATTATGCTGAGACTTAGTCTGAAAACAAGTTTCTTGTCTGGCCAGAGGAAAAAAAAAAAAAAAAGAAAAAAAGCCCTCCTTTATTTAACCTATTAGATTTAAACACTCCTAAATGAAAGAAGTGACCCAGGGGAAACAGTAACTTTTTCATCTAAACATCACATATGAAAAATACTGGTCTCCAAGAGAGCATCAACTAATTTTTACTCACTTCTATGTGTTCATGGCCAACAAGTGACGGGCCATATCAGGATATGTGGATTTGACAAGGCTACATGATCACCTTAGTTTCTAGTATTCAAAGCTTCTGTCTCAACAGCAGCTTCATTTCAGTAAGCTATTAATACCCCTTTAAAGTCTTACATATCATCAGAAAAAACTTTCTATGGCTACCACTATGACTTAAACAAGTTAAGAAGTTTATTAAGCCAGATGTTTTAAAATATCTGCCTTAGCATCTCTTTTCAATGCTATAGTAGACAGAATAATGGGTTGAATAGGCCATTAGGCTAACACAGTAGGGCTGTTCTTACTTCCTGTTGAGTTTACTTAAAATTTGCCTGATGACAAAAAAACACATCTGTGCCAGTACATTGGATACCATGAGAGTAACTTGACTCTTTCAGTATATGTACAGTATAGTAATGACACTTTGGCTTGACTTCCATTCCTGTTTAACAGATAGTTGCTTCAGTTTGGATCATTAGTTTTATGTCTCCTACAGACTGTTTCCAAAATACTGTAAATGTTTTCAGCATGCCAGACCTCACCACATTAAAGGAAAATTAAAGAAGAGTGAAAAGATGAAATTTAAATTAGACAGGGCAGTCATGTCTTGCCACCTTTTTCCTAACTGCTGTAGTGATAATGAGTAATACCATCATTGACTTTAAAAGTTCCATAGTTTCCTGCCTTCTTTGCCAGTGATACTAGCTTGTGTTAATTAGCAGTTTCATGTCCTGCTTTCAGTTAAATTCCCTTCTCTACTTTCTTTATTGGAATTTTAAGTAAAGTTAAAAATATAAACGTTTAGATTTCAGTATTCAGTTACTATATTAACATTTCTAATTGAATAAAAGCAATGTTAAGTTAACAATTAAATATATATGTATATATATAGAGAGAGAGAGAGAGAGAGAGAAAGCTGTAGGGTTGAACTTTTGGATTTTTTTTAATTTTTGAATGCGGTGAAAATAGAAAATTTGTGAAAACAGAAAAATAGTGAAAATACAATTCATGCAAATAAACTTTCCAAAATTGTCACAACTGGAGAATGAAGATATAATTGTCATACATTTAGGTCACCCATGGATGTATTTTCATTCTTCTATCAGAAATGAAAAGGAATAAAAACTGAGTATTCTTCTATGTGTTCACTTGGAAAAATATTTTTGTGTGTGAACAGAACTCCAGAACCATTCCAGATGGGTTTATAGTTGATGGCAGGTTGATGTATAGATTTTACTAATTTTATTCCAATTCAGAATTTAAAGTCCTGTAAAATAGGTGTTGTGGTGACTTTATTATAAATAATATTTTTATTAATGTCAAAGTTGATGAACTATTTCACTTCTATTGCATTGATAGGATCTCTTTTTTTCTGCATATTCCAGTGATGCAAAGAATAACAGGAGACCACATATTTCTTCTGTAAGCTCTCCAGAACTGAAAGTATCATGATTTTCAGAAAATTGCAGAAGAATATTCCATGCTAAATGTTTTTAAGTATTTTAAAAATATTTACTAGGGTTTTATTTTTTGAAAGAAAATAAATAGAAAAACCTATGGAAATCTGGGACTTGACCAAGTTCCGTGTTAAAACTGCATGAAGCCAATAATTGATCTCAAGTTCATTTGAAGTTGCTCAAAATCATAACAAAATTAATCTGAATTTTACTCCAGAAAAAAATAGAGTAAAATAAGTAGTGGGGTTTTTTTGTGGTTTCAGGAACTCTACTGCAGGCATTTGGCATAACTTTAGAGTAGTTTATTATTATGAGTTCTTTTGAAAGATATTTGTACTTTTATCCTCCCTAAACTCATTGTCTGAAGAAAACACTTTGCATGAAAATTCCTTGTCGGAACATAATTGCTGAAATAAAATCTAATATTCAACCTTTTTTTGCCCATTGGCCACAATTGTTTGGAGACAACTGAATTTTGGCAAAATAAGCACCTGAATACGTGCATGACCCAGAATTATTTCCATTAGTGTGGCTACATTGTATGTAGTTTATATTAGCATTAAAGCCTGACACATACCCAGAGTAGAATTTTGTTTCTAACAAAAATTCTCACTATTCATTTCCACTGTTTTCGGCAGCTGAAGAAAACAAAAAGGTGTATTTTAAAGACCATTGGACACCTTATTTCATCTGGGGGATATCAGTGGACATTAAGCTGAAGATATACTTAAACGTGGTATTATAAATAACTTGCCAATCATGAAGAAATGTCTGGCAGAGCAGAGATTCAGGTCCAGACATCATGTCTTCTAGACCTGTTTTCTAAGTAGCAAGTTGTTCTCACTGTATTACACTCATGCATTTAACGTTGTCATCTTGGAAGATTAACTATAAGAAATTACATAGAACAGATGGAATATATTAGAATATTAAGTAATAAGGAAATGGTTCATAAATAGGAGTAGCTTTAGGGTTCAGACCACCTGGGAGTTACATTTTGCCTGACTGTGAGCAAAGACATGCAACATACTTCTTAGGAATAAAACAGTTCTCATGCAAATGAACACTATTCTAGTCAAGTTGTATGTCAGAGGTTATCTGTTTTTAATGAACATTTATCCAGGTTCAAAGAAGGTTTTGTAGTGAAGGTATATGTTAAGTGAGAGGAAATGAAAAAACAAACCTTCTATCTAGGGAACAATGTTTTCATTCAGTGTTGAATAAATGGGACATGAAATGCCAGAGGAGATACTGGTCTCAATGCTAATTCTATATCCTCAATTTGATTAGAAGTCACCACGTAACAGAGAATGCTCACATTAAATTTCAAATGATTCTGACAGAATAATGAAAAGGATTCCCTTAAAAAAAGGTTTTTCACTTTTGAAAATCTGTGATGAGATCACAAGTAGAAATTCTTAAACCAGGAAAGATGGTTAATGTTGGTAGCAAAATAGCTCTAAATTAATAGATTTATCTTTAAGCTGATTCATAATAATACATTAATAAATCTTTTTATGCCATCCTTAATTAATATCCTACGTTGTTTTCACAGACAAAAATGGACTTGATTATTTGGTAAGTGGAAAAAGGGAGCAAAAAATAGTTAACTTCAGGCATTGCTCCAAGACTTAGGTCAAAACACTACCCAATATAAAATATGCTTGTATGAAGTTGACATATTTAGATAAACTAAAAGGAATGGAATCTTTTTTCTTAGACATGTTATTTATCTTGATATGTACTTCAAGAAATCTCACAATTACTTGATTTCCTCTGGACACTGAAATTTTCAGAAGATGTGGTTTCTCTCTGAAATGTGTTCCAAAATTTAAAACACAGCCTCTGAGGAGCATGTTTTTCTGACAACCCAAAAGATATCTGTGAAGATTACTGTCAACAGGAGTTCTTCAGAGTCTGTTCTGTAATTTTCTCCATTATTAACTACTGTGTATTTATTACCCTGCTAACAATCTAAGTACTAAGGAGGAAAGCAAGTAATCCAGTCTTAAAAATAATAAATGGAAGCAGGACCAATGGAGGAAATGAGCAATAGAGAAAGGAAAGCAGTCAAAACTGAGGACCAGTTTAAGGAAAGAAACAAGCTGAAAAAGCAAGAAGAGTTCAGGGCCAATCAACTATTCAAAGACACAACTGCAAGTATACTTAAAGAAAATCCTTTCAGAAGCAGATTTCATAGACTAGCTTTAAAGAAATGTAATACTGAATTATAAAGATCTCCATTCAAATACATTGCTATATCTACCTAAGCACAAAAGAAACAAAGGAGTACTATGGTCCTAGAATGTATGTCAATATTTACTTATTGCAGAGAATAACTGAATTAGAAATTATTTTTTTAAATGGGATTGTCATTCCTCCTTGACAAATAGATTCTTAAAAGCATATTAGCTTGTGACAGCCATACAAATTGGAATGATTTGCTTATCACCACAAGAAGATACATCTGCAGTCAGTTTCACTCTGATATTAATACATGTATCTCAACTCTAGCCCACAGGGACTACTTTCAATGATGAGAAGGCAATTGCATCTTCCTGTCAGTCTTCATTTGGTTAGCAGAGATTGCCGATTAAGACCAGTTGTTTTGCTGGTTTTTGTGCCATAGTCGTATATCCGCTGGGATTTTACGTCTGCTGGTGACTTATATTTCACCTCTAGAGCAGCTGCCAGATGGTGGCCTTTCAGTCTCTATCACCTTCTCTTGCATTAACGTAATGACTTACAGGTGAAAGATTCTCAGTCTTCTGAACCATTGGAGCCCTCACAGTATACTAATTCTTTCTGAATTTCATTGAATTTTATGCCTGCTCTAGACTATGAGGGAGGAAAGAAAAAGTAAGAGCTGGGCATAAAATTAAGTAGAAATGCAGACATGGGTGAAAAACACTCTTTTAATTTTTTTTCATCTTCCCCCCCAGCAATAAATACTTTCCATGACAATTTCACTGGTTGGGGGGAGGGGGAAAAGTTAGTAGATTTACCTGATTTACCACTGAAGACTAGTGGTAGTACAACATGTTTTGGACTTAGATGAATTTACCTAATTAGCTGGGAAAGCACCCTGGATCATGTGAAAATGGAAATGTCTGAGCATGAAACGTAAAATAACTGAAACAGAAAATACATTTGGTATCTACAGATTGTGTGAAACAATGACAGCAGGCCAGGAGAAATGAGTATATAAAGGAAAGAAAATGTAAAGGAAAAGTAAAAATGAAGAAAATACCTGATGACCTCCTAAGGAACTATTTTGAGTGCAGCAGAATTCAGCAACGGATTTATCCAGCTTGTCTCTTAAAAGGATTTGATGGTTTAAGGAATGATGTTTACCAGCAAGATGATAAATATATTAATTACTAAGACTAAAACTAAGATCATCTTGAGTGTTATTAGAAGACATACAGAGGATAACCAGGGAATCAGGCCCAGGTTTATGAAAGGCCTGTCCTGCCTGATGAGCCTGATCTCCTTTTATAATCTGACTATTGGATGAGGGAAGGGCTGCAGATATTGTCTATCTGGACCTCCAAAAAGCATTTGACATGGTTCCCCATAGATCTCTTATAAAAAAAAAAAATCAACAACTGGCTGCTCATGGCCTGGATGAGCATACAATCTGTTGGATCAAGCATTGGCTGAACAGTCGGGCCCAAAGAGTGGTGGTCAATAAAGTCAAATCCAGCTGGTGGCCAGTCACAAGTGGTGTTCCTCAGGGCTCAGTGTTGGGACCGTTTCTGTTTAACATCTTTATTGATAATCTTGATAAGGACATAGAGTGTATTATCAGTAAGTTTGCAGATGACACCAAGCTAGGCAGGACTGTTGATCTGCATGAAGATAGGGAGGCTGTACTGAGAGACTTGGACAGATTGGATCACTGGGCTAATGTTAATGGTATGGGCTTCAACAAGGCCAAGTGTCGTGTCCTGCACTTGGACCACAACAACTCCATGTGACACTACAAGCTTGGGGAAGTGTGGATGGAAAGCTGCCTGGCAGAAAAGGACCTGGGGGTTCTAATTGACAAGTGGCTGAATATAAGCCAGCAGTGTGCCCAGGTGGCCAAGAAAGCCAATGGCATCCTGGCTTCTCCTAGAAATAGTGTGACCAGCAGAAGGAGATTGTCCCCCTGTACTCAGCACTGGTGAGGTCACACCTGGAGTATCATGTCCAATTTTGGGCACCTCAATTCAAGAGAGATATTGAGGTGTCGGAGTGAATACAGAGGAGCGCAACAAAGCTGGTGAAGGGCCTAGAGAATCAATCTTATGAAGAACGCTTGAAGGAGCTGGGAATGTTTAGTCTGAGGAAGAGGAGGCTGAGAGGAGACCTCATCAGTCTTTACAACTACCTGAAAGGTCATTGTAGAGAGGTTGGTGCTGGTCTCTTTTCGCAGGCAATTAGCAACAGAACAAGAGGGAATGGCTTCAAGTTGCAACAGGGTAGGTTTAGACTGGACATTAGGAAAAAAAAAATTCACAGAAAGAGTGGTTAGACACTGGAACAGGCTGCTCAGGGGGGTGGTTGAGTCACAATCCCTGGATGTGTTTAAGGGTTGTTTAAATATGGTGGATATGGTTTAGGGGACAAGCTTGTAGAGTAGGGATGATGGTTGGACTTGGAGATCCCAAGGGTCTTTTCCAACCTGAATACTTCTATGATTCTATGATTTAATCATAGCAAAGATTGTGAGAAAAAAATGTTCTTGCTATTTCAGTGGTTTTTGAAACAAAAGGGGAAAAAATCTTTCTTTAATTTTTTTTTTTATTTTTTTATTTTTTTAACAGAGCTGTATGAGTGATCTTACTGTTACTTGATAGTTTAGCACAGATTAATGTTTCAGAATCACAGATGTTTGTATTTCAGCTAATTACTTGATACTTAATCTTAAGTCAGTGAAGAACAATATCTATTTTTAGGGAATGATTCATCTTATCCTCCTGCAGAAGTCTAAAATAGTTTAGGTTTTCTTCATTAAAAAAATGCCTATTTCTGTCTTTCATGGTGAGGAAAGCCTGGAATGAGTATCTCAAATATTCTGTTGGCTTTGTCGAGGAAAAAGTGAATGAAATGGAGACTATTACTTGTGCATGTCTGAATTAAAATGGACACTATTATTTGTGCATGTCTGAATTACAAAGAAATACACAGCAGGCCATGTTTTGTAAGATAAGGTAGCATCACTGAAGCTGGAGCAAGAACAACATAGCATCTCATTAACCTCACTTGCCTCCATAACGCAAATTGTGTAGGACTCCAGCAGCAGTCAGTATTGCAGCTTCAATGGTTGTTTTCAGTCATGTTCACTGTCAAGATTGCTCTTTTCTATAATTAATTTAAAAGAATGTATTAAGATATTTTAAAATGGAAATAATTCTGGTAAATACTTTACTTGTTGAATGGTGATGACTGAAAGAAAGCACAATTTCTTAAAAGAATAAGCAATACAATATAATGCCTGAAAGTAATCTCTTCCAGCTACTGGCAGAGAGCCAGTAAAATTTTCCATTGATCTTCCACCAGTTTACTGAGTATAGAGATATTTAGTTTCACTGCTAAGGAGAAAATGTCCCAGCTGTTAATTTAAATCTCAACTTGAAATTAACATTTATGTTGCATAAAATTTTCACAGATTTTAAATTATTAAGTATATCTCTGCATTCAAACAGCAACGAGTAGAGACAGTAATAAATGCAAAACTATGTGTAGGTAGAACTGCTTTGATAATATTTGGCAGAATTACTTCTTTTCTTAAATACCTTTTTAGCCAAAATTAAAATATTTCACAGGAATATGCTGGTTTAGTTGCAATACTGACAGAAAAAAAAACATAATAAGGTGATTTAATATTTTCCTTCTAGGTTTTTTTTCCCTCTGTGTTCTCTTTCCACTGCACTCCCGTAGTCTGTGCATATTATGTCAAACTAGGAATGTCCATTCCTGTTGTGAGCTTTTCTATTTCCATATAGTATATTCCTGACTGTAAGAGAAAGACTTAGTGGATGTTAGTTATTAATTATTTACTGAAGGTGTCTGCTTCTCTCCATCAACTCTCAGGTGATTATTACTATTTCTATATTGGCACATAAAGTGACCCAAAAGAGTGAAACAACTCATTTGGAGAACCCTACAATTGTACTGTAAGGAAGAAGGTGAGGGAAGCAGATTACTTCAGATTAGTTTTCTCCCAGTCTTGTGAACTGAATGCCTGTTAATATTAAGAGTTCACCCTTTCAACACTTTTTTTAGTTTAGATTCATGTGAAGAGAGTAATTTGTGCACTGTGAGTATGCCTTATCTTAAATAAAACACTAATGTGTTTCAGTTTTAATTAAACACACTATACTTCTTACTTCATACAGTAATTTTTAGTAAGAATGGATGCTTAGTTGTTAATGTTTTCCAAAAATATAGTGACGCTTCAAATTATAGTATTATATTAACTGTGCATGTATGTGTGTGTATGTGTGTATTAGACAAAAGTGGAGAGAAAGAAGCACCAGAAAAAAGAGGTGGTTTTATATTCAATTGTTGTAGTCATTTTCCTGTCCCCAGACAGCAAAACTGTAAAGCTGATATTCATAAAGTTCACATGCACATTTAACCTATAATTCATCTTCTGAAAATAATATGTCATATATTTAACTTTTTTAAATGTGCATATTTTTATTTCTGCTAAGGAAGGATAGCTTGGTGTTATCCATTGTCAAGATGTTTTCCCAATTAGTACTGAAATAGAGCTTATCAGCAGAGAGAATGGCAAAAATAATTCATACTGAAACAATCTCAGATCTTACGGGGTTTTTTAAATCTGAAATTTTGCATTGTTCAATTTATCTTGGAAAAACTGAGATTTGCTTTGTGTCTTTTACTCAAAGTGATATGCTATAGTGTCATGACATTTCTGGATTCCAGATATAATGTGTTCTTTATAGGGAAACAAGGTGAAAGTTATGATAAGAATATGACACAAAGCTGATTTAAGTGAATACTCCTTTGCTGCTTCCAAGTTATAATTCTTTAAATGGAATTATTTTGCAGCTTTATTGGCAAGAGAGATAAGTTTCTTTCTGAAGAAAAGATTGTATCATGGGAAGTAAAATATTCCAAGGATCCTCTCAAAACAAACCTTCAGATAAAGTCAGTGCTGAAAATGGGTTATTATTAAGACTATTGTCACATATTTGCCCTTTGTTGTAAGTATATGGTATCTGATCAACAAGTCTCAAAAATTTCAAACTTCTTCTCACTTGCTACAAAATCAGCAGCACTTATGAAATTTTTCTATAATGAGTGGTAAAGATATGGAACAAATTATTCTATTAAAATCAATGTTTGAGATAGAAACCACAGGAACATTAAAGATTGTTTTGAATAATAATGAGTAGTGGATGATTATGATGGTGATTAGATTTTGTCATCACATCTTTTTGCTTCACAAAGGCTGAAAGAAATGAAGAATTGAACAAGAATATTTATCACACAGCTCTAAAGAAAAAAAGCATCAGCATGCAAAAAAGTCATTAAGTATTGCAGCTTAATATAAATATATGTACTTTCTCACACGAGTCTCTGTATATATACATATTTTTATAGCAGTTAAGAAATCACAGAACAATACAATAGAATTATTTAGAAAACAATTTTTAAAGTTGAAACCAAACTTCACTTGAGATTCTTTAGCAGTGTACATTGTACTATCCAAATAAGTTAGTATTTAATAAGAGCATTTTAAATTTGCTGTGAGTGTACAGTACCACAATACTTGCTTAGATGTTGCTTCTTTCCTTAAAGCCAAATCTTTTATTGAGTACTGGGAAAAAGAGATTATTGATCAGTAATTGGCCCTTAGCAAGCTGTTTTTCAGTCGTCTCTGTTTTCAACCATTTAAAATATTTTCAAGGCCTTTGCTGTTAACTTGTGTTAACACTGTTCATCATAGAAAGACATATCCAGAGTTTGGTTCACACAGGGGGTGTTATTCAGGCATACAATCCAAGTGAGACTCCGTAGTGCTAGCACATCTATGGCATGCCTGTAGCTAAGGCTACAGTGTTTTCACTGGGCCACTGAATTAACATATGGTGATACAGTTTTACTGTAGTAGTGTGCTTAAGTCAAAGATTAAGACTAGTTACTGTTGATTAAATCCTTTTTAGTGTGTATCTATTTTATGAGTGCAAAAGATCTCTGATTTGCTTACATAAATCAACTTCATTTTCTTCCTTGACCAGGGTAGCTTGCCCAAAGGGAGAAAGTGAAAAGCTATGGTATGATCTAGCTAAGCATGAGCAAGGGTTCTGCCAAAAATAATGGATCTTATATCATAAGAAAAGAGGAAATTATTAATTACATAATTATTGCAAATTAATGACAGAAGTACTTAGTGAAACAGATTAACTATCATATATTCCACTTTTAAGTGGAAGGAGGGAAAAATTCCCATAGGACTTTGGTGGTTTTTTTCTGGTGTTAGGCAAATAATTAGAAAAACCTAAAAAGATAATACAGAAAGTAAATAACAGGGGCAATATATAAGGATAGCATTATCACTCAAAAAATACCTTATAGAAGTTATTAGAAATTGTTGCAGTAGTAGAAACAAGTGGAAAGTTTCATACTTGGGAAGGAAAAATGAAACTAACAGGTTGGAAATAGTAAGAAATACAGCAGGAAGATGTTACCATCCTCAGCAGAGCATGTACAAAAAAAAAGTCCCAACATTATGCACTTGACAGAAGGGGGAATACTCTTCTGAAATATTCTATCAGAAGTATTGCTTGTAAAATGATACACAGGTTCTCCTGTAAGGACTTGTGAATTGTTGCCTGCTTGGTGCCTCCGCATTTGACAATGATATAGACAAATGGGAGAAACTCAAATGAGAGCAATAAGAAATATTTAAAAAGCATTTTATAGTATGTTAACACCTTTTTTCTTCATCTAGAAAAAGGAATAAAATAATGGTCTTTGAAGTATAGAATTTACTGGAGGAAAAAAAAAAAACAGTGATATATTTTCTGTAGGTTATCTGAAAAATCTTTCTCTAAAAGGCAAGGGACTAGTTACAGGAGCTGTTAAAGCATTAATGGTGCAATACAGAGATAACAGGGATCTCTATTACTGTGAATGTTTAATAATATAAGAAATACTCATGGACATATAATAAATACCGTTGGGGACATTATTACTATATTTGTAATTTGTTTGGTGCATTGGAAAGATTTTTGTCCCTACTAGTATTCAATTTTCAACACTTCTAAAGTGAACTAACTTTCAAAATATTTTCTCCTACTTCAACAGGGATTAGTCAGGGAATTTCTGGGCTATCTAAGCTAAAGAACTGAGTGACCATAGTTACTTAGTTGAGATAAAAAAAATATGCATATATTAAATGGTGATAAAGATAAATTGTGGATATGGGTTTTTTTGCTATTCAGAACTAAATTTAAAAAAATTATCTCTGTAACTATTTTTCAATTTCTCTATTTAAATATTATAGACTTGATTTCTCCTTTCTTGGATCTGACTAGCCAAATCCAGACTGTGTCTCTAAATCCTGGCTTTCTACTCTTTTTTTTTTCAAATCTGAGGATCCCAATCTACTAATCAACCTTTTCTTACTGTTGCAACTACTGGGATGAGAAAAACTAATACGAAAATATGCCTGTGCAAATAAACTTTATTCCATACACATTCTCTCTATATTTAAATTGTAGCTGACAATTTGTGTATTTCTTCCTTCTCATGCTGTGAGGGACCAGCCCTCAAGACCTGTACTTGCTGGAACTGGTGTTGAAACCCCATTGTAAACCCTCTTGTTTTCATCCCAAAAGGCCTGCCTGAGAGGATGAAGACAAAGATGATGGATGATGCATAGGACCTGGGCCTCCATGTACAATGTCTGAGATAAGGACAATGGTCAAGGGGTGGAAGGGGTGGAGGTTCACTCCAGTTGCTCAGTCATGCTTGCTCATCTTTGCAAAACAACAAAAGTAGGACTATAAAAAAGGTGGCTGCAGTGGTGGGCTTTGGGAGCCTCACTGATGCCAACTGTCTCCCATTGGCTGGCCCAGTGCTGGATCCAGGTGACTTTCATTTATCTATCTCTCTAAACTTTTCTTCTCCTACTCTCTCTTCCTCGCTAAAATAATTAAGTAATGCAAGGCCTAACCATGATATTTTCTCAGGTTTTGCAGCTTAAACATATATGCATTGTAGTCCTGTGATGTACATGTCAGCCTTTATGAACGTGCAGCTTAAGATAATAATTGAATTATCCATATTCCTTCTATAGCTTTAATTAAACCTAATGCAAATACAGACCTTGAATGTCATTTCACCTTCATCTAATCAAGGGGTATTGGATGGTTGAACATGGGACATTCAAGCTCAGACATTTTAATCACTCTCCCTGGAAGGGCCATATCTGAGACAAAGTTTGGATCCAGCCACACCTGGACCCCTCTCTGAGGAATTTAGAAAGCAAGGGAGTGCAATTTGAATCTTCCTGGGTTGCCCTACCTGGGTTGTGACAGATGCTTCAGAGCTACTTTTATGTAGCTTCTGCAGTACATAGACACTTGTAGTGTGGCATTATTGTATAAAATATGTCAAGCTCATTAAATGTCTCTGGCTAAAAGAAATAAAAATCCTGCTGCCCTATTCTACCATATAGCTTTGTGTTTCGTATCTTTGTCTTCTCATTTAAGATACTTCTTTGCAATGTCTAGACATACAGAGGCAGAAGTCTCCAAAAGCTCCAAGGTCACCTGCGAGTCATGCTGCAGATCAGTTTAATTCATCCAGTGACTGATTTATTAATTTTGAACCTTATGCGCATTACTTTATAACTGTCAACATTAAATAACACTCTTCTTGTCACTTCATTTACGGAGCAAATCAAACCCTTTTTCAATTTCCCTTATTGTTTAGTATGAGTTCACAGAATTCTTCTCCTCCTTACACAAATATGTTTTACTACATCACAATTTTAATACTTCCTCCCTCTTTCTACAATTAATTTTATTCAGTTATAAACTGAAAAAATAACTAAGATATGTATAAGGCAGCATGTGTGTGCCTTATGCTGTATGTTATATTTAACATCCTTATTAATGACTTGAAGAAAAAACTTGCAAATAGATTTTTTTTTTTAAATTTCTATAATTATAGATTTGTATCTATTAATTCAAATAATTTAATGCAAATATATTTCTTGCCATGACAATTAGAAATTACTTGTGTGGTCATTAATTTTTAGGAAGCAACTTAATACTAACTCCACAATCTTTTGCATTGGAGGAGAAATTTTATTGTGTGTTGAAATATCTCACCTGTTTACTCAGAGAAAATGTGTAAATACTAGCAAAATGCATACTTAATCTTTTGGAAGTATATTGCAATGCAAGAAAAAGATATTGATTGTTGAAATTTTATTATTTTTTAGTGTGTTTTTCAGACTTATCTATCATATGAAGACATTGAAGCACTCCTGTCATACTAATATATTTTTTTCTTGTAGATGAGGATATAGAGTTCTAAATAAATGAGATTTGGTCATAATGTATGGGTTTTGGTTAATGGCAAAAACAGTAAATCATAGATGTTTCAGTTATTAAGAGAGAAAGCAAATTTAACCCAGGTATTGCAGTATCAAAATATTATATGTCTACTGAAAATACTATACCAAAGTTTTCTACAGTTTCTTAATTGTAAATCTCTGAACAGTAGAGCTTTCTCTAAAGAGCTATCTAGGAAATCTACACTGAGAAGGTGTTTTTGAACTTATCAGATGTAAAATCTTATAATAGTTAAGAGTGTAATTTAGCTATTTCCTCTGAAATTTGATAATGTTGAATTATCTTAAGAGAATTGATTCTTGCTGGAAGAGGAGAAGGTAATTTTAGCATTCCACCCTAGTGCATGAGCACTAGGTTTGAAAGTGTAAACTATTTTTCTTACTTGATTGAACTAGGACTAAAACTCAACTCCTTGTTGAAATAAACCAATCAGTTCCCTCTGAAACAAAACCCAGGTGTAAAATATGTTCAGTTTCTTCCAGTCTCTCTCAATAAGCTATAAGCATAACACCACATGAGGTCTGGTCCTTTTCTCCCTATTTAGGCTTCCAATTTAATTTTAGCATGTCAATTAGTGTTTGCAAGCACCCCAAAATGCCTTTTTGCCATACGTCATGCCACGTGTTATAAATCCTTAGTTTGAAGAAGTAGGAGTTCTGGTGGGCTGCAACATAATCTTTATATAATTTCAGACATTCACACTGTAGCAGTGTGTCTATAATAAAATTTCACATTCTTACTAGATTTTTTACCCGTGGAGTTTTAGTTGGTATATCTGAATGTTGGGGTCTATATGTATATACATACGCACATATGTACACGCATCTTTGTCTCTCTATCTACACACCTACATAGCCATATATAATAGCTTAATTTAGTAATATAAGGTATGTTCCAGAACACAATTGAATGCCAATGAGAAAAATCTTCAGAGCCTAACAAACCTACAGCACTACATCCACCACGTTCTTTAATCACAGATCAGAAATTATTCATTTAATTACTAACCATATATTTTATGCATGATGATTCTTATGAAAGTTACAGACAGAGAATGAACACTTATTTGAGCTACAAACATCTTCTTTCTGCTGTTGAATTGGTTACACTTTATATTTGCATTTTGGGCTAATTTTGAATGTGATTTGTTATTCCTTTCCAGGTTTGTAAATGTGAGATTATGGCGCTGCTGCAAAGTTGCTGGTAAAAAAAAAGAATATGGGTGAAAACCAGAGACATCACTGGAATCATTAGGCTTTCTAGATGTTAGCAATGCAAATAAACTAGATGTACCTTATAGCCTACCTTTGCTTTAGTATTGCATTTTAATGTATGGAATAATATTTTACAACGACATGAACAAAAATATAATTATTGTATCTGTAAATGAAATCTGAAAGCAAACAGGTATTATTTCAAATAATATTTAGTGCTTAATTAAACTTTTTTTCTTGTTTGCCAAGAATACAATCTGAATACATTAATGCATCAATATTTCGTAAAACGCAATTATACTCAGATCTGAACACTGTATATCATTACTAGCTAAAATTTATCTACAATGCAAAATTCATTTAAAAATAAAACTACATACAAATAAATTTACAAAACTATGCAAATGTTGCTATCAACTTTATGACCTGGAATTTTCATTTAAGGTAGTGTAGATAAAGAGAATATCTGCATGACTTTCCTAGGTCAGCGGATGAAACTAATCAAATATACAAAGTATTTGTAAGCTTAGGTGTAAGTCGAAGTGCAATTCAGTCATTAAAATATGAAATAAAAATATGAATATGAAGATATGAAATAAAAACAATACATAAAGAATGCGAAATTTTGTGTATGCCTTCAAGCCTGCAATTACTTTGCATAATAATGACTTCTGGAAAAATTGATTATGTATATTCCGCATATTCAGTACAAAGAAATAGTACTAATATCCTTAAATGATTGTAAAGCACATCACAACATACATTCATGAATTTCCAAAATATAATCGGTGAGCACACATTCCAGATATTTTTACACTAAACAAAATAGGTTTTGTTGTTGTTGCTGTTTGAACGGGTTAGATTTAATTTTAGGTATCTCAGCTAGTCATTTATGGCTCCCCCCTCTTTTGTAGAAAAATAGGTGCTTGCTAAGATGTTATTCTTCTGACTAAATATAGATGTTGGGTGAAATTTCCTTTCATGTGTTCTACATTTTTCCATTAGCTGTGAAGGAAGTCCACATTCAGAAGCAGATGTCTACCCTTTAATATGTAACATAATATAAATCCTATTCCATGTGTGAGTAGTGAGAATGGAATCCAAGACAACCGATTCTTGTATTCATAGTGTTTTCCTGTTTTCCTTCTGCTGTTTTGTTAATTCTTTGCCATACTAATTAAAGTATAAAAAGAGTACTTTAAATTCTCTTTAAAAAGAACACTTCTGAAATAATAGTGTGTGCCTTTTCTTGGAGTGGGATTTGGAAGGAGCAGGATTTTGTTTGTTTGTTTGGGGTTTTTTTGGGTTTTTTTTGTTTTGCTTTTTTTAACCTAAGGACTGTATCCATGTTTTCAGGCCAAAAGCATCACTACAGCTATAGTAGGTTTCATTTCACTTTATTGCCAGCAAATCAGTGACTTTGGAGTATCCTTTAGAAAGATGCCATAATTTGATTCAGAGACTTCAAAGAACGCAGGATTTTCCATATACCTTGATAATCTCTATGATCGCAAACTACAGTATTAAAAAATATAATATTTTACGTATTTTTAGTGCTGCTTCCATTTGTAGCGATCATCATAATTCCTCATGATTAGGTTATGCTAGTCAATGATAGTTCCTTCTCCAGAATTCATAAGTTTGAATCTAAAGAGAACCCAGCTTCTATCAGCCATTATCACACCCCACTTTTAAATGCTTAATCCACAGATACAAGTAGACTAGAGTTTTGAATTCAAATAAGTATGTTCTCCAAAACACAAAGTCAGCATTGGTTCTGATCAGACATGTAGTGCAGGACATACAGCTGGAGTATCTTATCAGCATTCCCAACACAAATGGGATTTGTAAAGAGACTTAAGTCAATCTATGGATAGATTTCCACAGAGAGACAATATTAAAATACGTGTTGAATCCTCGGGTATGCTCAAAGCTGAGAAGTTCCTGGTGCTATTCCATGTGGTCCAATGTAAAGATAGCTTTTATTTATTAACCTAACATCTTGTTTCAAATATTTTTTTAAATTTAAAAGTATCATGAAAAGTTAATTGGTAATGTGTATAATATACACATTAATATAAAATATATTTACAGCTTTAAGGGCATAAAACATGACAAGCTAAGCAAATTATTTTCCTACATTTTTTCTAGGGATAAACCAGAACTTTACGGTTCCTCTTACTTATATGACAGTGAGAGTAGAGACTAGCAAGTACTTGTTTCTTCATTATGGTGAGGGTAAAAAACCCCTTTCCACTAACTTTAAGAAGCAAGGAATAGAAATAAAATTTTGAATGCTGTGCCATGTATTAACATTTGAAATTATATAATTGCCTATAAGTCAAGCTTGAAAATAAGTTTTTGAAAACTTAGACTGAGTTCCAAAACCAAAAAGACTTTCTGACAAAGAGATGCATGACTTGTGTTTTAGGGAAAACCTGGAATTTCTCATAATTTTTCACTTTTAAAACTAGGCATCAAAACCAAGAAAAAATCAGTGCGAGAGATCAGTATTGCACTGGAACTTAGATAAATGATTTGATCTAGCAGACCTTTTCTATTTGTTAGTTCTAGAAAAACATTTATTTAATTAATTTATTTTTTCTGTATTTTACAAAGAGCATGTGATTTTTGCTAATGAAGCCCAAGAAAACAAACAAAAAGCACTTTTTGACTGCTAACACTGATCAATGGACTGTATTGTGTGTAACAACAGAAAATATCACCTTATGAAGTGTAATGGCATTAATGACTTAAAAATGATTGGTTAAAGTAAGAAGAAATGGGGGAGAGAAAAGTCAAATTAACATAAAAATTGTTTTGAAGACATATGAAGAACAGTTTTCTTCAACATTTAAAGTCCTTGATTCATGGAAAACATATAAAAATTAAAGTATTGCTATGGTGAAGAAATTTGGTGGATGAGATTTGAGTTTCTCTCCTCATGCTGACTCAAAATAAATTATCTCCTAAGACATCTCCTTTGCCTCTGAAAGTTTGACAGTAATGCTGTAATAAACTGTGATTTTATCTCATAAATTTTACATACCCTTTCTGTACAGCTTTAGTTAGTTGGCTGTTTAGCCTTAGTTAATACATGCTATACAATCAAAAAAATGGATTTGTGTATTTGGTAGATTACATACTTTGACACTACTGTATGTTTGTCATGTGTGTATTTCACAACACTGACTCTCAGGCACAATTTTTAGTCCACATTTTTTAGTCCATAATTTTAGAGAAATTTCTTGAATATAAGTGAAAATTAAGATTGTTTATTCATCTTCCCACATTACCACATCTGTAAGAGGCATTGTAAAATATTTAAAATATATTTGTGCTCAGTAAGATATAATGTCTTTTACAGAATTTTTTTCTGCAATACAGGTTGCAATATGTCATTAGTTCTGAAATATGTCTCAATTTTATTTGGTAATTAATACAGCTGATTTTAATTAATGATCAGTTAATTGCTTTAAGGGCTCTAAATTCTGACATTGTGATGTGAGGGATGCTTGCAAGAAACAGAATACAATAATAAATAGCTGTATGTGGATAAGGGTGTTTCCCACATAAAAAATATATGCCAGGCCACTGAAAACAGTAGAGAGACAATCTTTTTGTCTAATAGTTTCTTCCATAACCTTTAGATCTCAGGTATTATACTGAAACTTTCATATAGTGGAGAAAGCGTGCCATCAACAACTAATAAGAGAGTATTTTCAAACACTGAAAACAGTGAAACAGTGTGCTTTATTTTCAGGGCTGAGTCCTATTCAGAAAGTGCACTAACAGCCTGTCTCCTAGCCTTCTCTGTCATACTGCTCTGTTTGGAAACTTTCTGGAAATGAGAGCAGACAGTAAATCTGTTCCATATTTATTAAGATATTGAGCAATCCAGAACCTCTAGTTGTGGTTAAACTTGCTGTTGTAAGCACAGCCTCTTTTCAGCAGTTTTAAAAAGTAAACGGAAAAACTTTGCTTGAGATATAAGGTGAAATCTCCTCCAACAATCCTGTGAGCTGCCTCAGAAGACAGTGATACTGAATATATCCAGAAATGTGGATTTGATGTTTGCTGCTCAGTTCTAAACTTCATTGGTGTAGCTCACCTCTCTTACATACAGAAGGCCTGAGTTCATTTAAGGTGCAGACTAGGAAGCTTAAGTTGGCCCTCTGAAAAGTGAGAACTTCAGGTTTATGTTATGCAAGAAGTAAATGTGCTTAAATTCTGTCTTTCACAATGTGTTTTTAAAGAAGCAAAACTCTTTTCTGTTATCTACACTCAACTAATTGAGACGCTTAAAGTTAACAGCATGTCTTAAAAACACTAACAGCTCAAAAGCTCAAAATGCTGCAAAATTCCTTGAGAGGCACATCAAATTCTAAGGTTCTTTTTGCAAAAACAAAACAAAAACAAAGAAGAAAATAATATCATTCCTTAAATAAAGCTAAATTAATCTCTACTGTATTTCCCAGTTTCTCTTTGTAGACAATCTGTATTGTGAAGGAATTTATCTCAAGGACAGATAACGTTGCTAAAACGTCAGCGTACAGTAAGACAGAAAGTGCATGTCCAGTAGCTGATACACCTAATACAATGTTAAATAGTGTACATTTTTCAGCTTTCCAGATGTTCAGATGCAGCCATTGCTGCTTCACAACATTTTAAACCCTACTATGAAAGAATATAAGTACGGTGGTATTTTATTTTTGCCTTAGCAAAGCTTGGTTTTTTTTTAAATTCCTAATGAATAAAAGATAAAAATGTAAAGAAATTGGCTTCAGTCAATTTTCATGTATTATTCAATAGTCTCCTGTGTGTACACAGTACCTAGATACTCTAATTAGCTACCTTGGGCAGAGAAGACCTGGTTTAGAATGCTGAAAATAATAGGTTTCAGAGAGCAATTAAAGGTAAATATGGGATTAGGTTTTCTAGTGCAAGCTGAGATGCACCTGGCATCATTTCAGTTACAGTTCTATATATTATTTGTGAGATGGAAAATAGTAAATAATCCAGAGTTGGATTTATTTCTTTAAACTCACTTTTAATTCACTAACTGAGTGGGAAGAAAATACTCCAGAATAATGAAGCTCCTCTCTACAGAAACATACACCTCACCTCCTCATCAAGAAAACTTTCTTCTTCTGATTTATTAATTTAAAAAAGAAGCTTTTTTAAAAAAAATTACCAAAATTCTCAGTTGGCATTGAGTTATGTGTGTTGAAGATTTATCCCTCTGTGACTAATCCATGAGTATTCCATTGTACACAAGAGCAGACAGTGAAGACTTCCAAGTTCCAGACTAGCAGTGAAAATTCCCATCTCAAAGCTATATTCTGATTTTTATTTCTTTCTCCATTTTTTGTTATACCTGATGTTGGATATACAACATTAATGCACATATAAATGTATTAAAAATGATTTTTTTGTCTTATGTGTGGTCTAGATGAGAGAAATTTCATTAATAAAAAATTACTGTTTTCCTAATTTCCCTTTTGGGGGTGGCAAAAAGGAGGTAGACAGAGGGCAGGGGTGGGGGCATAGGCAGGAGTGACACACATAACTGGCCAGAGCCAAGACTGGTGATAATGGTTGATTGTCTTAAAATCTGAAGAACAGGAAACTAAAGGGACATCTTCTAGCAGAACTTCCTGTACCTGAAGGGGCCTACAGGAGAGCTGGAGAGAGACCACTTTTTACAAGGGCATGTAGTGGTAGGACAAGAGGGGATGGGTTCAAACTGAAAGAGGATAGATTTAGATTGGATACTAGGAAGTATTTCTTTAGTGTGAAGGTGGTGAGACAGTGACACAGGTAGCCTTGGGAAGTTGTGGATGCCATGTCAGATGTGGCTTTGAGCAACATGTTCTAGTGAGAGGAACTAGATAACCTTCGAGGCCCTTTTCCAGCCCAAACCATTCTATGATTCTATGAAATTTTCACTGCTGCTTCATGCCAGCTGAGAACAGCTGAACTTATTTTTATGATGTGATGTGTGCTCTTATACATTTCTATCTATATCTTTCCACAAAATCATACAACTGTATGTACATAATGATGATTTAGATATGCTTCAACTTGAACCTTATAAATCTTACCTGTGATTTAAGTAACATTTGTGTCAATCATTGTACTTCAAAGAGATCATCTGAAAAATGACAAGACTCAAAATTATCAACTTCCACTCAATAGGCATGCACAAGCTACATACTTAAATAGTTCTACAAAATAAAGATGTTATAGTTTTCTTCCATTTATATTTTGGAAGTTTTTGTGCTTTTTGTTTCTCTTAATTTTCTGTCAAAGTCTGATATTTCCAGAAAAAAAATAAATCATTGTTTTTCTGATTATACAAGAACTTTGTATATTATTGTTTCTCCTAGAAAAAATTAGTAATTTTTCATTCTCCATTTGACTAATAATTCTAAGATTGATCCAGCAGATACTTTGCCATATTTGTGAGATGGCTGATTGTGATTCAACAACTATCTATCTAATGAGCATTCTCTTGTCATTCTGAACAATGATTATTATAGAATAAAATTCATACTATAAGACGAAGGGTAACATAAGTTTTAGGAGATGAAACTATTATGAGGGGTTCATATTTGTTTCTATAGTCTTTTCCTGAATTATTTGTTAGTAGTAAATATTAATTTTAAAATTACCATACAATGAGAGAGTAAAAAAAACCCTGAATAACATCAAGCATTACTGCCACATAGTAAAGTCACAAGTGTTGTGTTATTGTTTTATAGGGATCGCAGTGCAAATGTGATTATCTACAGCACAGATGCGTATGTTTGAATTAGTGACCCTGCATTTCTTTGAAGTCAATGTAGAGAATTAGGCATTTGTAAACAAGGTAAGATTTTCTTGAAGCCTAGCTGTTTTTCTCCATTGGCTATACGAGGGCTAAGCATGTGTAGCTCAGACATAGATAGCTGTCTTCTGTTCAGTATTAGGTGAGGTGAAAATAACTTTTATTGGCTTTGAGTTTTTTTCAGAAAATGAAGACATTGGAAGGCTAGGACTACCGTGATGATCTAGTCTGATTTCCACAACACCTGAAGTCTTACTTGTTCCTGAATTCAACTTTGTAAAGGAATTTGAATTTGGGAATATAGTTCAGGAAGTAACAAAAGTAACTCAGAATATATGGAAAATTATTGCTTTGAAAATGCAGTAAGAAGACAGATTCAATGTCTCAATTACCGGTTCTTACTACACTACTATATTACCTAATATATTAAAGGACACACAAAAAAAATCACCTGAAAATACGTTTCAATTTACAAAAACAATCTTTAGGATAACATTTTAATTTATTTTTTGCAGATAGTAATCTAATTAAGCAGCAAAGTAAGTACAGCCCTTACAGATGATAATTGCTGCACTTCAGCTATCAAAAACTGCAAACACAGGAAAACAAACTATCTGTTCAGCATAACATATCTGCATTTATGTTATTTAATAATCTGTATTTCCACTACTGAAAACATGCAAAATCAGTTCCTTTTTGTAGTGTCAGTAAAATATTGGGGGCATTGTTTCAATCAGAATTCTGCATAATGCTCATATTTTTGATGTAACTCTTAAATTGTCTTATCACTACTATCTGATTAAATGCTGTAATTTATATATATATAAAACACACATTATAGAACGCTAAAAATACACTAGATATTAGTAGCATTCTTTGCACAGACTGTGTAGCACACAAACACACACAAAATGTTTTTAAAAGTACACATTACATTTACAACTTTTACTGTTTCTACTGAGCATAACATTTCCATACCACATTTTGTTCTCAATTTATTTCTTAATTTAAATATTTTCTTTTGCTTTATTAAGTCATGCTTATTAGCCTTCATTAAAAATGTTTATTTAATTTTCATTAACAATATTTTGTTTGTTTGTTTAATTATTGAGAAAAAATATACAGCAAATAGTACATCAGCTCTCTCTGCCCTCCTCCTCAGGAAAAAAAACCAAACAACAACAACAAAACAACAAAAAAACACACTTCTTTGTAAGCAGGGAATAACATAAGAGATTATCTACTGGCAGTATTCAGGAAATAGTGAAAAGCCTCCCCATTTCTGTAATTCAAATCCACTATAATAATCCTACAGAAGAATATGTTGTAATTTATTGTGGAGTATTAAACAGAATGGGAGTTACATGGAATATAAATAAAACTCTGATACTGGTAATTTGCCTAGGCAAGTGAATGCTATTGGCAATATGTGTCTTTTATTATGTATATATTCTTATGTCTTGCCTTGTTGACAAGAATCAACAGTCTACTTTCTCACCTTTTGAATATGTATTTAGTATCTGAGATGCTGTAAATGAGCAGTGCAAGGTATTCTAATAGCATGCAATAAACTGTGTAAGAATATAATTTTAATTTATTGCTAAGGTTTTGTCTTTAAAAATCTGTTTTGAAACAAGCAAGTAAAGTCTTCTCCTGAAAAAGTCTTCCTTGTTGCTCACAACACAAACATAACTAAACACTCACAAGGAGCTGCTTTTATTCTTTTTTTTCCCAAACTAATTAGAGGAAAGCAGACCATCACAAAGAAAAGAACAGTTTTAGGGAGCCATAGAAATTTAAAGGAAAGCCAAGATGAGATACACAGACTAGGCAACTACTCCTACTACCAAACTGAGTAAACAAAAATAAGTTAATATAGAACATAATTTTAAAAAAAAAAAAAAAAAAGAGAGAGAGAGGAAAAAAACCCACCCTGTTCTGAATGGTCCAAATATCTCAGAAAATAAAACATTTTAACAACTGGAACCATTAATGTGGGTCCACAGTGGGCTCTAATATGATGTATGACAGGTTTATTGCACTCTTGCTTAGAAGACATTCAGTAAAAAACGTGCACGACTTTGTCTTTTCAGTTGCCTAGCTGAGATAACATGCCTTGTGGTGTTAACCACCCTTGCATAATTCCACACCCACCACAATGGATGCCATGTTTTTAGTATATTCAGTCCCCTACCAGTCACTCTTCTAGGAGCCCTGCAGTCCTTACTATCATTACAATTAAAACTGAAGGCACTGAGAAGATCTAAACATAATAATAATAACAAGAACAATAACAATAATAATAATAATAATAATAGTTTTAAATATATATAATAAAAAACCAACATAGGATCTGCAAGCTGGACCAAGAGGAATCTGTAATGTACAAGGCTATGAATGCAACCTGCCTGCCCTAGGAAACCCCACGCAAGAGTTGTGTGAACATGAACAAACCTGGCTCTTGATGCTGCCTTTATACTATTGCTTTTGTTGCTTTCAAGATAAAATCTGTTTCTTGCATTTACATTATAGTACATCAATTGCATTTAGTTTGTATAACTGTAAGAAGGTTATGGTAACATTTATTAAAATGCTAACAAATATAAAGATACTGTCTACTTCAGTAGGATGGTACTTTAATACTGCTACTTGGAAAACAAAATACACTATTAATATTTATAATAATGTTATAATATTTTAAATTACTCCCAGTGCAAAACTGATTTGCATTGTACCTACTTTTACATAACAAGATCAGTATAACAAAAGCAAGCAAAGCCAGAAATATTTAAAGCATTGTGGTGTTATTTTTTGCCAAAAAAAAGCTGAGCACAATTAATATTTATAAGTTTTCCAATAATTTTTTTCCACTGATAAATAATTAAATGTTTTCTATACAACAAATTTCCCTAAGAAAAAACAACAATAAAACCAAAAGAAAAACCCCACAACAAATAAAGAAAGCAAAATAACTTTGGCTGTGATAATTCCAATTATGTTGGAGATCTAAGGACTATTTCCCCCCTTCTGGAGATCTTTTTTTTCTGGAGTTCAGAAATCTGACTATATTCTACCTGTTTTACCTGTTACCCAACACCTAGTTTTCCTGCCTAACTTTAAAATGTCTAATTACAGGACCTATATTTAAAAAAACAAAAACAAAACCAAAAACAGCTGTTTTTCCTAGTCTTCTAGTGCAATGAGTGGTGAGAGATAGAACTCTTCAGAGAGTTGCCAATATAATATCTGAATTAGCTTCTGAAGTTATAAGCCCTCTCCACCAATTGCCGTGAGACCTAACATACTAATACTCTTAAAATTTCTAGCTGTACATAAACATGTAAATTTAGATGGAATTAGTTTAGACCTACCTTGCCAGTGAAGTCACCACTCCAGCCTATTCCATGATTCTATGGTTCTATGACTGTTTTTTTCAAATTCACTTAAATCTGTAGTAGAGGAGAATACTCAATAAAATGTGCTAGCTCTGTTGTATTGGGAGGATCAGGTCTCTCTTACAGACTCATTGCATGGACTGTGACATCCATGCCAGAGTAGACATATTTTCAAGTGTTTATTTTGGAAAAAAAAAACCAACCAGAAAGCAAAATGTGTTTATGTTACCATATATTCACAAACGTAGTATACAAATAAGATTTACCTTGATGGAAATTGCTTTGACTTGAAGCTGGGGATAATCTTTTTACAGTTTACACCTTTTGTAACATATTGTCTAAAGATTTTTACTGGTTCAACTAGGCCAACAGCTGAAATTAAGTGTATTTCTGCTTTAAAAAAAAGATTTATTCACACACTACATATTTAATTTTTTTAAAACAAATTATAATCTAAAACCATAAAATCCATCCAGAACTACATGCCAGTACTCACAAACCACTCTTGATTATACCTCCTTTGTAGTTTAACTCAAGGGAATACAGGCTGTACATCAATAAGTCTTTAATAAAGAACGACAAGCACTCATTTAAAACCTACAGTCTGGGATCCCTTTTACCTTTTGTTATTATTTTTATGTCTGCACAATAATTAAGCATCTTCCTTTATAAAAGTTATCTGCTGAAAGAACAGGAAATTATTCCAACCTAGTTTTATAAATAATAATACAAAATTTATACCTGTTTGGTAATATATAAAAAGATTTTAAAAAAGAAGCAGGTGACCTTCATACTCATACTCTGTATAGGCATGAGCTTTTTCTGCTACTTAAACATAAACATGGCTTTTGTGTATGTCTTGCACACAGGTTGAAAGCTGAAGCAGAAAGAATAAGCTGATAAAGAAAAGAGTCCAACTGTACATTTGAAGGGCAAAACAGGGTTTCCTTATTAGTTTTTCAGTTTAATTAAATGCAATCACTAGAGCTGCAATTTCCCTTCATTGCTATTAAGCATCATAATGTATAAAACACACATTTAGCATATAGAACTTTATGAATTATTAATTCTTCCTAAATTATGTTGAGACCAATTATATAAATCTCCTTTAGCTATTCTTCCTTTTCTTTGTCTAAAGCATAGAGAGCTGGAGGACCTATCCTATGAAGACAGGCTGAGAGAGTTCAGCCTGAAGAGGAGAAGGCTCTGGGGACACCTCATATCAGCCTTCCAATATCTGAAGGGGGCCTACAGGAAAACTGGGGAGGGACATTTTGCCAGGCTGTGAAGTGACAGGACAAGGGGCAATGGTTTGAAACTGAAAGAGGGTAGATGTGGATTAGATGTTAGGAAGAAATTCTTTGTTGTTAGGGTGGTGAAGCATTGGAACAGGTTGCCCATGGATGTTGTGGACAACCTGGAGGTGTTCAAGGCCAGGTAGGATGAGGCTTTGTACAACCTAGTCTAGTGGAAGGTGTCCCTGCCTTTGCAGGGGTTTTGAACTAGATGATCTTCTAGGTCTCTTCCAACTCAAACCAATCTATGACCATAATTCTATACATCTTTGACCAGAATATTTTTCAATGGTATGGTTTGAAAAAACATATTTACAATAGCATCAGATATTTCCACGTCAGATTACAAAGCCTGTATTTTACTGTTTGTTGTTTTTTTTTTATCTAGTGTCCTTAACTAACATTCTACTAGCTAGTATTCATGGATATCTTTTAAGTAAATTTTTTTTCAGTCTCAGATGTTTCTTAGCATTTTAGCAATGATTAAATTATACTTGAATGATTGTGTATATAGATGTAGATATAGATATAGATATATGCACATACATACTTATTTTCTTCAAGCCTTCAAGGTCAGGTTGGATGGGGCTTTGAGTAGCCTGCTCTAGTGACAAATGTCTCTTCAAGGGGCATTGCTTTAGATGATCTGTCCTTTCAAGCCCAAGCTCTTGTTATTCTTGACATTTAACATAATTTCTTTCCCAGGTGGATAGAAGAGGAGGGAAAAATCAATAAGCGATTTAAAAATAAATGTTTGTATAAATATGTTACCTGGACTTATGTACTAGCATGTTGATATGATCTCTACTCAGGGATGACCAGCCTCCGCAGCTGCAGAGTACAAATATCACCCCACATCTTTGAAATGTTCTGTTTATTGCAATGGGTACCCATCATCACTTCACAGAAAAAAATATACACAATCCATACAGAGTCAGATGTTATTCCAGTTTTTGAAAATGGGCTTACCTGAAACGAGTTGAATAACCACAAAAAACTCAAACTAACTAACAAAAAAACAACAAGCCATCAGAGGGTAGAAATTTTTCATTTACCTCAGTGTTAGCAATCATCATGCAGTAATAATCTAAAGAATTAGTACCAGACTGATGTCTCTGCTCTTGGCCCTAAAAAACAAACTGAAATAACCAACTCCCTTTACAACTGAGATAGCTGGGTCTATGTTCCTTGCCACTACGTGGATGTTACAGACACATTTTACCTGAATGCTCACTGCCATATCTCAGAGGCTGTAACTTTTGCTAGAAGATGAACATTTTGCTTGGTTTATTTAATTTCATTTTCCTTTTATATCACTCTTTCAGAGACCACTAAAGTCCCAGAGTCCACAGGGCACAATCTGTGCAAGTATGAATGACAGTCATAAAATCAGCTCCCAATTTAGAAGAATGTTTCTCAGAACTAGCTTTCTCATGTTACTATGACAGTCAGATCACTTGAACTGAAGCTGCTTCCCATTTGAAACAAGATGTCCCTTATGAGGGATCTTACTTCTCCCATTGCCAAAGGGCAATGGGTGCAACCTGGAACACAGGAGGTTTCGTATAAAGATCAGAAAAAGCTTCTTTACGGTGAGAGTGACAGAGCACTGCAACAGGCTGCCCAGAGAGGTTTGTGGAGTCTGCTTCACTGGAGACATTCAAAACCTGCCTGGATGCATTTCTGTGTGATATAATCTAGGTGATCCTGCTCTGTCAAAGAATGTGCAGCTAAATCAGGGATTCATCCATCTGTCTAAAAAGGGTCCCTATTTCCTTCTTTTTTTTCCCCCCTTCTCTTCCTCCAATATCCTGCTGTAAATGTAATTGGACATTGAACTTCTACCAGTGAGAAACCACAAGCACACAGGAGATAGAAGCAAGACTTCTGTTGATTTTTATGAAAAGAAGATCAAGCATTAAGAGTTGTGTGATTCTCACTTCCAAGTTTCTTAAAACCTTACCTGATTATTCTATGTTTCATAATCTGGATGGTTTCACAATCAAGATATGATTTTCTTGCTGTATCATGATACTAATTTAAATTTCCTGCAGGACTTCAGCTGTGTGAAGTGTAAGACCACTGTCTTCCTATGTCTTGTAACCATAGAAAAGAAAAATACCTGAGCAGCTATGAATCAGAACATCTTCAGCTGTTGAAATTATTGTGGCTATGCTGAAAACCAAAGGTTTTGTTTTATTTTTGTTTGTTTTTTTTCCTTTCTGCTTAAGGTTCTTAAAAAATAGTAAGGGGAATAATTTTGATTCACACTCCAAAAAATGTTTAGGTGCAAGGCTAACAATCATTAGTGTGAAATATAAAGCTTTCAAAAACCTTTAAAGACCTAAAATAAAAAGCTATCAAGCATCAGCTACTTCTTATTTTCTGCTAGAATAGGTGGCAACATTCAAATCTCAGTTTACTCCCTAACACTAATGAACTAACTCTTGCTTTTAGCTTTAAAAAGCTTTTACATTTGAAGAAGGTTTTATGATTATGTCTTTTTTCAGAAAGATTTTACTTTCTACTGAATCTACTTGGAAAGCTTTAGAGAAGTAGTGCAACAGTGAAGTAAAATCCTTACTATTTTTTAAGAACCTTAAGCAGAAAGGAAAAAAAAAACAAACAAAAATAAAACAAAACAAAAAAACCCAAATAATTCTCTACAAAAAAAACCCAAACAACCAAATAATGTACATAGACCTTAGTATACTTCATATGAAGTTCTTTAATATTCAAGAAATACTTTTTTCCAGTATACTTGAGCTTAGTACTAGTAGTATTCATAGCACTATTCAAACATAGTAGTGTTCAAATATAGTAATATTCAAACAAAGAATAGCAAAAGCTTAATTATTTTTTCTTCAGACTACTTTCAGTAAGAAAAAAAAAAATTAAGAACAGTCTTAGAATCATAGCACAGCCCAGTTTGGAAGGGACATGTAAAGATCGACTGTATGGTCCAAACTCTTGGAAAACAGAGCTTACTCTCTCATGTGCCAAAACTTTATTGTATTATATGCAAAAATGCATGATCTTTCAAAACTTTAGATGTTCTTCAACCAAAGGAAACTATAGGAAGGGTGCACTGAGAGAATTTCCTATTGTTCAGTAGAGAATTTTCTGCTTTTTCATATCTCACAGTGCAGTTAGACTCAGTTGTCTATTGTCGTCCTTCTAAAGATACATAACGTGGATGGGAAATTTTTATGCATCACTCTCACATTTGTAAATATGAATATATTAATGTTTAAGTTGAGTTGCTTACACAGTAGCATCTTGCACCATTTGAGAGGCTCTACAGTATCTGAGGCAGTCTCCAGGGACTTGCAGATATGATTAAAGTATAGCAGGAAATCCATTCTCCCCTTAAATAATAAGTGGCAGACTAGGCAGGATGGAGTCTTTGAAACATGAAGATCTTTACTGACATTCTTGTGCTTTCTTTTTACCGAGAAAAAATAAACAAACAACCAAACAAAAACCCCAACAACAACATAAACATCCCACAAAACATTTTGAGAAAATATGAAAAATTAATAATGCTAACAAAACAAAAAATCACTTTTGTTTGTCATGAGAGATATGTAATCTGGCTGACATATGTTAATAAAAATGTAAACCTCAAAGTTAATACTTTGGTCTTACATGTGTGCACTATATTAGTTTAGAATGTTTTCTTTGCTATTTGCTTTAAAAAATATTCTTCCTCACCTTCTTACTGCTCACTATCAAACAAAACTTAATTAGTTAAAAGGTAAAATCTGAATTATTTCACAAACACAATTATATTCTTGGGACTGGGAGAGTTCTACGTTCTGACAATTTTGAAAAAAAATGTAAATTATTGTAATACTAGCAAAAGAGGTAAGAACATCTGTTGGGTTTTTTTAATCTAAATTTTGTCAATTCTAATTTATATTTAATGGAATTACACATCGTAAATTTCATCCAGTTATTTGGCTAGTGTAACACCATTCAAATGAGACGTTTTTGACAGTTCACACAGTTTGGAATCTGTGTTGCCATTATAAATATTGATATTGATAAAACACTGGGTACATAAAAACATCACTTTTATTGCCATTATAATTTTCTCCATCTAGTAAATAGATATTAGGCATAAATAACTTTGGAATACTTTTAATCTCCAATTTACTTTAATGAAACTGCAGTTTTTACTACAGTAGTAAAAAGTTCAGATACCTTCGTTCTCTTATCTTTTGAAAACACGTTATCATCCTACTTAAAGTACTTCTGCGACATTGCAGTAATGTCTTTCACAGTCAGACCTTGAAATGGTCATTCACGCTTTTGCTAGTTCAAGATTAGATTATTGCAATTCCCTACTGGCTGCTTGCCCAATAGGATGCTGCTTAACTCCAGCTGGTGTAGAAAGCAGTTGCCAGGTTTCTCTTTTAAAAGGGACAATACAAGTATATTTCATTCTTTTTAAAAATATTTGCCCCAGTTGCTGATTAAAAAGCATATTGATTATCAAATAGTCCTTTCTATTTTGCATCAGAATCATAGTGTTGGTCTAAGGCACTTTATACTTAATTATTCCCCCTCCACGTCTGTGAAACAAGATTGACTAGAAAAAAAATCAGGTTTTTTGAAGGTCATCTTATAAATGGTAGTAAAGTCCTATGCCATATGAGTTGCAAAATTTTTCCCCACTTAATATAAATGATCCTGAGTTTTGGTATAAATTTTTATACAGAACTACTCATTTGAGTCAATGGGATATCACAACTTTCACCAGCTGAGAATCTGATCCTTGATTTCAATATCCTTTTTAATTGCCTTTGTGTTTGATCAAACTAATTGCAAAGTCAGAGGGCAATGCCATTTTCTCTCAGGTTTATGTTTTAATGTGTACTTTTGACTGAGAATCTGCAATTGAATGGTTCATGTTTGAGTTCATCACGGAACAATTTCTCACAGATAAAAATGAATTCAAAAGGGGAGAAAAGGTTGACTTTTTCTCTTGTACCTTACACTGCTTGATAAAGCTTGACATACTTTTCAGCTTTTTCAAAGTGAACAAAAACTCATTTAGGATATAAGAGACATCTGGAAAAATTAAATACACTACTGAAATGACATTAAAACATACAGAAATTTAAGCTAGAGAAACCTAGTAATTAAGAAACAAATTATTTCAAATAAAAGTGAATTCTATTTTTAAAATGTGATCAAATTATTAGCTGTACCTTTAAAAATTACTAACCTAATTTCTTAAGCTCAGACCTGGACAGCACTGAGGGAAGGGCAGTTCATCAAAGGGCTGCTGAGGAAACCCGGGTGAAGCCAATCTCCCACTCCCACAGAAGGTGGTCCCAGGGAGTGCTGCAGAAAGGGCAGACAAATGGAGTGGAATGTCAACCAGGGCCTAGCACAGCAGTTTGAGCTGCAGGTCACATGGAAGGACACACAGGAAAAGCTCCACTTTGAGATCTTTGCACAGGTCAAGAGCACTCATGCTAACTGACCCACAAAACAGAATGGTGAGCACTCAGTGGAGAGTTGAGGCCACAGCTCCATCTGGGAGGGATGTTTGCACCAACCACCAGTGACTGATGCCTCTACCCAGAAGGAACTGTTGATGGGAGAGGTTGGTGTACAGACCTCAGTATGTGGGAAGTGCCTAGACTTCTTGCATGGAGAATCAAAAGAAGTATGGCCAGCTGGTCAAGAGAAGTGATTTTCCCCCTTGTGTGAGACCCCACCTGGAGTACTGTGTCCAGTTCTGGAGCCTGCAACACAAGAAGGACACGAGCTGTTGGAGCTAGTTGAGAGGAGGGCCACAAAGATGATGAGAGGGCTGGAGCAACTCTCCTATGAAGACAGGCTGAGAGAGTTGGGGTTGTTGAGCCTAGAGAAGAGAATGCTCCATGATGACTTTATAGAGGTCTTCTGGTACCTGAAGCCTGCCTGCATGAAACCTGGAGAGGGACATTTTACAAGGCTGTGGATGCCAGTGATGGAGAAAGGGGTAATGGTTTTAAACTGGAAGAGGGCAGATTTAGGGTAGAGATTAGGAAGAAATTGTTCAGTGTGAGGTTGATGACACACTGAAAGAGGCAACCCAATGAAGTTGTAGATGCCTCATTTCTGGAAGCATTCGAGGCCAGATTGGATGGAGCTTTGAGCAACCACATCTAGTGGGATGTGTTCCTTGCCAAGCAAGGGGTTGGAATGAGATGATCTTTAAGGACCCTTCCAACACAAATCATTCTATGTTTCTATGATAAAGGGATTTTCAGTCTGGTTTGGAGATTGTACATTTTTTGTAGTGAACACCTTGTCTTCATATTTGCCTTTAAATTATCAAGACTTTTTTATTAAAATTTCTACATGGACACACACATATTGAATGCATATTTGCAAATATACATACACATACACATATATTTGATATACATACACATTATATTACAAATCTTATAACAAGAAGCAATTTGTCATTTTGCAGAGGCAGGTAGTTCTGCACATGCTTTATTTCTCGATTTTCAATAAGACATCATACAAAATGTTTGTGACACTCAGGAGGCATTGCTGTGGGGGATAAAGTAGCTTCATAGAATAAAACCCAGGAACTGATAAACAGACTCCATTAAAATGTGTTTTCATACTAGTATTAAGCCAAAATGAAAGTTATCTTTTCCTTTGATGTTACCATTTGTACTGTAACCCTTATTTAGTTGTTTTGATGTATGCAATAATTGATACTTCAATAATAAACTTGTTTATATTCAAAATGTCTTTAATCCTTGTTTGGTTCTTTTGGTGTCTTTTTTGAGACTGAAGTGCCTTCTCGTATCACTACTCTGATGTCTTCTTTGCAAGCCTTTCACTGCTAATGTATTGACAAGAATAGCAGTGTTTTCATATCTGCCACCTAACCAGCACAGAGAAACAGATACAGAATTTGTGTCTTTCTCTACTCATAAACTTTTGTGCTTTAGTCATACATACATAATTTATATTCATATATGAAAACAATCCTTATTAGACGGAATGATGTGAGAAAATAGAAACGTGATATTGCAGTAGAAAAAAACCCAAACAAACGTGAGAGAAACAGAAAGAACTACTGCTACATTTTGCCAATGTGAAGGAGAAAAAACACTTACATGCAAAACAAATAACACGTGTGTTAGCCCATGCAGAGGAAATGACATTTTCCTTTCTGCGGTAATCTTTTAAAAAATATGTAAATAAAGACATTGGTAGTGATTCATTCCTGCATTTCTTTTCTTTGCTAGATTTTATGTCTCAGTCCACTTTCCTATACACAATAAACTTGTTTTATGCATTTTCCTTGCACTCCAGTGAGAATGTGAAGTGGGTTGATCACGGTTTTCTGCCAGATACCCATCCAACTGCTGTTTCACTTCCCCTCCTCAACACAACAGGACAAGAAAATAAGATTAAAAAGCTTTTGGGTTGAGATAAGGACAGAGAGATCACTTACCACTTACTGTCACAGGCCAAACAGACTTGACTTGGGAAAGGTTAATTTAATTTATTGCCAATTAATAATGTAGGATAGTGAGAAACAAAACCAGAACCAAAACTACCTTCCTCCTCACCTCTCTTTCTTCTGGGCACGACTTCACTTCTGACTCTTATGTCTCCTCCTCTGACAAGCACCTTCTGCCTATTCTTAAATCCATTTTCCCCAAAGGACCCACCACCTTACCTAAGGGGCTAAGCCACGCCCTGGGGTGGGTGGGTTGGAGCCAGCTGCAACTGGCTATGTCCAGCATGGGGCAGCCTCAGCCTCACCTCACAGAGATGACCCTGCAGCCCCCTCTGGCAACACACAGATATGAATGAGTGACTTGGGTTGTTATATATGTATGTCTGAAATATGTTAGCTGGACTGAAAACATCACTGAGTTCTTAGGGAATATTTTAAGCTGTGTTCACTGCAGTGTCAATGGAGGAATCATAAACTTTTTTGTTCATAAATAACATAATGCTAGTCATATTCACCAATAGCTAGAATGCCTTGTGCAAACTCTTAATGAACTTATGTTTTGCTAATTGGCAAGGATCATTAGTCACATACTGGTGTATACAGAATTTTATTAAAATCTTCTACCCTTCCTCAAATAATTTACCTACTTAAAAACACTTTTGGCATAGTGGACCTTGTGCTTTCACATAGATAGATAGAATTTCTTCCTGCTTTCTTCTCTGGCAAGTGTGCAATTGACTTTTATAAAATATTTGTGATTTGCATTTTCTCCATGATATATTGCCACTGTAAACACATTAGGAGAGCAGAGGGTTTTTTTTTACCATGGGTGGTGTACTTGAGACACATCTCCTGCAGCTCTGTCTAAATAATATTTGTTCAGAAGAAAGAGGAAAATGCTTTGTGGGTTAATGGAGAGCACAACTCTAGCGTGAATTCAAGGTGACTAATGGATGTGCATTCAGATACTTGAGTGCTGCTGAAGAAGCCAACCTGAACTGGTAGCAAAAAAACTCTATTAGTAACATTATTATTTTTCCAAGACTTCAGTGGGATAAAAAGTAGAAGACATTAAAAAGAAACACTGATTTCTTGTTTATGGATACATGAATGTGAATGATATTTTGCTAAACAAAATGAGAGACATAGGAAAGAAAATGGAGGTTTCTAGAAGTAGTGAGGGACATACATGTCTGTTTGATTCCTGGAATTATTGTGTACATACTCTGCTCTAAGCTTAGAATCAGGGTATTCACATCAAATATCTCTTTAAGCATAAAGGAATATGTAAGTGTGTAGATCACATGTTTCTGAGTTCAACAGCATAATGAGATGAACTGCAGCTGCATTTTGATACTGCATTCAGAAATACATCAGATGACATCTCACCCTGAAAATGCTTGCTATTGCTCAATGTACACTTAGTTTGGGGAGTCTAGGGTGATAAGATCAGGGATTAGATAGTACAGCAAAGAGGGTCAAGGTGAAATTTCCAATCCGTTCCACTTGTCAGAACTATGACAAGAAATGGAAATGAAAAGACAAAAAAATAGAAAAAACAGGAAATACATTCAAAAGACTACTTATTACTTCAGTACATCACCACAAAACTTGGATACTTCTCTTTTACAGAAATGCAGAAATTAACAAGCTTGTTGCCATGTGTAGGCACAGATAGAGTTAAAATAAACTAACATTTTCCAGCTGGATAGTTTCACTACTGATATGTTTCTTCCTTTTCCCTGAAGGAAATGTTTACCATAATGGACACATATCACATGATACACATACCTTAAAAAAAAATGACATTTCTCCTGCTCTAATGCATTTTCGCATTAATTCCTGAGTGGCTTTCAATTCCCTCTGCTAAAATGGAGTGGTGCCAGATATGAAGTTTAAGTAAGGAAAATATAAAAATAAAAGGATCTTTACCTTCACAGTCTGAAAAATGCTATAGATAATGTAATAGATGGAGAGTAGTTGCAGTCTAATGCACACTTTAACAGGGTGAACATGAACACAAACACATGGTGAGAGCAAGATTTTCTTCAGTACACTGAGTGAAGTGATTTATCAGTGGCACTTCTGGAGAGGAATGAGCACAAGCAAAACAGTTTGGAAAGGACTGATTGTGGAAGGTTAGAACATGTGTCTGTGCCCCTGGAAGCAGAGTTAACTCACAAAAATCAAGTATTATTTATGCAAAAGTTTGTAATAAGCTCATTTCCATGGTATCTGGATGTTTGCATGACATAAGTATTTAGAACAAGATTTTCAAAAGGGAGCTTTCAAACTAACAGAAAAGGAACCAAAATGTTAATGAGTACATGAGAATTCTAAAAAAAATAGGAATGCTGATATAATTTTTTAGAAATTATATAAATCTTTCTGTCTTGTGTCTATAATATTTTCCAAATAATAGTAAAGAATGTCTTTTGTGCACTCCTTGTTTAACTGAGAATCTACAATGCCTTCAGTAACTTTGCATTGCCTTTAATAATAATGCACCTCATACTACTTCTGTATCTCACACTAAGATAAAGATGAAGATCTGATTTAATTTCACAGATTTTAGAAATATGTTTACCTTGTTCAGTTTGTTGCATACACAGTTAGTCCCAAGCCTTCTTTCATCTTTGAGTATGTTTAATACTAAATTGAATACTTTTTCAACACTATTTCCTCAGCCATTTAAGAGCTTAGAAAAAAAAAAAAAAAAAAAGGAAAAAAAAATGCAATAGTTTGTATTTTAGATTCTTTATCTGTGTCCTAAATTATCTAAATCATGTGAAAATTGATGAAAGACTTCCAATATTTTAAACTGACTCTGTGTCAGAATGTAAAAGAAGATGTTTCAGTGTGCCAAGCGTTTAACTGTCTCTTATATTTTTTCTTCTTTTTAAAAGAAAATGTTTCTTTCTGCTTTAATATATAAAAAGCAAGGAAGATAATATTCATTAATCTTCAGTGTTGTTTTGTTGTTTTTTTTTTCCTTTTAAGCTAATATAATCATGCAACGACAATAAGATAATTCAATATACTTGACACATCTGCTATAAACCAATGTATCTTACATTTAAATACTTGGTCTTCAAATGTCTTTTTTTTTTTTTTTTCACTTTCCTCTTGACAAAAGGGGGCACTAACTATTGTCAGAGACTGAAGTGCTTTTTGATTTTCTTAATCTTGAATGTTAGGCATATTATGAAAAAGGAAAAGCAACAACCTCATCTCCAGTTTACTTCTAAATATCTTTTACATTTAAGTAATTAGCCAGTATAAGGTAGTGGTATTGATATTTTGGAGTATTTTTCTGAGGAAGTTTAAGTGCTGTAGAGTGAAATGTGCCGAAGTTATTTAAAGAATATGCAAAATCCTCTTTGAACATGGAGGCACAAAAGACTAGAAACTATGAGAAAAATGCCACACTTCTTCCATTCTTATTTCTCACAACAATTTCCAACCCTGTTGTACATAGGACTGCCACCTCCAAAAACTCTGTTGAAATGACACTGAAATGGTTTTGTGTTTGTATACCTCTGTATATTGTTTCTCTCACTGTTGTCTGGTTTTTTTTAATTGAAACTTACTATTTCTTTCTTACACTTTATTCCAGCCACTCCTGTACGTCTGAGTTTTTAGTCAGATCTCAGTAAGCTTCTCTTTTTAGCAATGTGTAGGTAAACACAGATAACTCTTACTCTGTCTCTGTGTGTATCTTTTTACAGGCAGATCTTACTGTTTCATCTGTCTGATCTATAAAGGATGCAGACAGGATGGTAGGGGTTTTTTACCCTTTAGCTGAGTGAAAGACATTGCATTTATGAACTTCACCAAGGTTAACTTAACTCAGAACAAAGCATTGAAATGAAAGTTACAGCTCGGAATACAAGCTACAGAACAGAAACTAGGGCGTTTGCACTATAAACTTAGATTTCTAAATCTGGGTGGTATGAAATTGGAGATAGATAACCTGAACTATTTCAGTTGCCATTTGAAAATTAACAAAACTCCAAACAAACAAACTCTAACAAATTTCCCCTGACTTCAGAAAATTAGCTTTTTCACGACTTAGTTAGAGCTTTATGCTATATTTAGTAAATTACTAAGCAATCCCTATCAAGATCTACACTTATTTCCACTGTTATTCCACAAGGTATTGGTTACTAGATTTCATATCCAATTTCACACATTTGTGACACTAAGAACAAGAGGAAAATGGTGTTAGGGGTGCAGCCTAACTTGTACTCCGACTGCTCCTCTCTTCCTGCTCCACCTCCTCCAAATCTTGCTTGACCAAGATGTCTACATATACCAAAATAATATTTATGAGTATTTCCAGGATAGTTGTGAACAATTTCCACAAAATAATGCTTAAGTGCTCGGCACACTTCTAACTCATACAGAGGGATTACACTCCTCATAACATGGAGTAATTTATTTATTTTTTCGCACTAAGTACGAAAATTGTTGGTGTCAAGACCTGTCTTGCGTATCACAGTCACAGAATGTTTGAGGTTTGTCCTGGTTTGAGCCAGGATGAAGGCAATTTTCCTTTTACTGCTTTTTTTTTTTTTTTTTTTTCCTTCAGTAAGCTTTCTTTTAATTAGCAACAAAGCATTCCAACTAAGACTGATAATGGTGGAATGTCTTTCTAACTGCTGGGTCATCTTTACTCTGCTGGCTCAGACACTACCCAGAGATCTGTGACCCCCCATAGGAGGCTGAGTTAGACAGACAGAAAAATTGGCCAGAGATATTCCATTCCATATATCTACCTAAGCTCAGTGGAAGGACAGAGATCACAGAAGACAACTTCCTTCCTTTTTCTTCTTCCCTTGTCTTTCGTCCATGACCAGTGTCCGGAGAGGTCTCCGTCCATCCAACACTGTTGACCCCTGGGCTCGAGCTCTCCTGACCCTCATCACTCTACGCTCTTCTCCAGCAGCAGCTCTGAAATTCTTTGGGACTGTTTACACCTAAGGAGAGTGCTGTGGGAGTTGCTAGAGGTGGGGGGAGGTGAGAGGCTTTTGCACTTACCTGGACACATTTGTATATAATTGTATATATTTTCTTATATATCGTTAGAGTTTAATTAAAGCGGTATAGTTTAGTTTTCAATCCAGTGAAGTCTCTCTCTTTTTCTTGCTCTCTCCTTCCCTACCTGGGTGGGAGAGGGAGGGGATTGAGAGCATTGTTGTCAGACCTGAGTCAAACTGTGACAAGATTGTAAAAGATCTCTGGAGATCACCTAGGCTAATCCCTCTGCTGGTGCATGGCCATCTAGATTCAGTTGTCCAGGACTAAGTCCAGATGACATTTAAATATCTCCAAGGATGGAGACTCCACAGACTCTCTGGGCAACCTGTGCCAGTGCTCAGTCACTCACAGTTAAAAAGTGTTTCCTGATATTCAGAGAGAACCTCCTGTGATTCAGGAGGTTTGTGCCCATTGCCTCTTGTCCTGCTACCAGGGAGGAAGGGAAGGAGAGAGGGAGGTTTGTAGTGTGTAAACCATAGAATTTAGAAGCTTGGGAATTTCAGCTCCTAAGTCAAACTTTTTCCTGTCTGCAGATTGAGATGAATTCTCATTCTGAATTTCACTGAGAGGATATTTCAGCAAATGGACGAAGAGAAAAATGTACACCATCTACTTTCTCTGCATGTACAATCAAAGCCCAAAGGCCAGGACGTCAAATCACACTACTTTCCACAGAGTTTAGTGATAGCTGGAGTGGCTATCCTACATCTTCACTCTGTGAACTCTAAAACTTTACATTTTGTTGCTATTTTCTTTATCCATTAGAGAAATATAATAAGGAAAAAAAAAAAAAAAAAAGTATTTTTCATAACATATGCCATGATGCCCTTGAATGTCAGTCCTGGCAGACCAGAGATGAAACTCACTATTTCCACAGCTCCAATCAATTTTAAAATCCTGAAGACTACAAATATTTGAGAGATGAGGTGCTATCCAGGTTTGTTTCAACTTTTCTTAAGTTCTTAAGGTTTTGCATTTATTCAGACATTCAACAGCTGTATTTTATAACAATGCAGTACTACATACATAAATGTAACAGGGGAGCTGATCTGCCTGAGTCAGCAGTGTGGCATTATGCCCTGTAGAAGTCTTTGTTAGAACAAACATATTAGTTACTATTTATATGAAATGGACATACCAAAAGGAAATTCCAGAAGGCAGAAAGCTTTGCAGGGATTCAATATCTTAGAAGATGGAAGCATATAGGAATCCATCTCATACTCTATTGGATGAATATTGAAAATTTTGGAGCTAGAGGAACTGAATGTGAGAAAAGATGTGCATGTTCTTCTGCAGTACCCAATACAGGTGTTCAGATTTCTAAACAGTAAGAGGAAACACATGATGTGATGTTAATAACTTGGTTACAATTTCTTCTTATATATATGTAGCTGTACAGCTTATCTTTCTGTTTTCTGCCATGTGGCTTATGATAGAAATCCCATTGTCTCCTGGTCTGTCACAGAACTGCATAGTGTATACACAATCTTGTCAGTTTATCCATAATTCACTTTGGCTATTTAAGATCTTTTATAGCTTAAATAATTAACAAAGTATCTTATAAATAATTTAAAAATGCAACTGTGACAAACTCCCTGTCTTTATATTACATTTTGCACAATACATGAAAATGTGTATTTTATAGCTGGTTATTAATAGAGAGCTATGTCTAAAAGTTGCAGCCATAAGTGTTGCTTGAATATTTCCTTTATGAATAGGTATTATTACAAAAATATCTGATTGTATGGAATTGCCAAAATGCTCACTTTATTGGTGTTGAGAATTGCCACATGAAATAGACAGTGACATTACTTCATGGTAGGAGTCTGGATAATGGTGGTGAGTGTGAGGAATTTTTCTACATTTCATTCTATGATCAGCTTTACCTGGCTTATGTTTTTCCAATTGGAAACTCAGACAAGGACTTCGTGATAATATCTGCAGGTGTGTTGACAGTAAATGTACAGTCAAAAGGTTTGCAGATTTGACAGATGCTGCTACTGGCTTTGGCTCTGTAAATTGTACCATATAATTCCTGGTTACTGAGTGCAGAACCTGTAAAACTCATCTCTTGATAGGTTAGGAACTTTAGATCCATCTTTTACTTTTTTTTCTCCTTGCTCAGAAAATCATGAAAGGAAGTTAATGTTATCAAAGGAACTAAAAAAAATAAACAGCACTCAGGTTTAGGAAATGTTTTAATAAATGTTAAGGGCATTTGAGTGATAATAAGCATTTCCATGAGAACTGCAAGAAACTTGCCTTTAGACCTCACATACAAACCCTCTGGCATGGCATGTTATTTTATAGCTTGATTTTTCATCAAGTCTCTCAAAATATTGAAGGTGTTATATATGCATTAAAATGCAATATTGTGTACTGAGGAACATTCTTAATGTGTTATGTTTTCTACAGCAAAATTATTCAAATCTAATAACAGAAAAAAAAATTACTTTTCAGAATTGTGGACTATTAACATGAAAGCATGTGTTCAACTATTATGACATTAAATCAGGATCATAAAATAAGTATTCTAAGTTCTTTTCAGAGCCAGAGATAAAACTAACAGATTTCTGAAGTGAAATTCTGGTCCACTTTTAAGAATTTCATATCTGATATGTTTTATTTTCCTTTTACAAGTGATTTTCTAGAAATTTCACCGTCTGTTGGTTTTGATCTCTTTCTGCTTTGGAAAACTGGCTATGAGCCAGTGATATCAACTAAATTCACAAGGCAGAGATCTAGATATGAAATCTCTCATACAGGAAGAGCTTCCTACTATCTCATTTTTTGGAGAGGATAATATGTTTTGGAAAGTATTTATGCTAAAACTACAGCAGAGAAAGAAGAGGAAATACACTCCATTATTAGAACCAGATAGTCATTGCTTGTGCTTTGATGTGCAGTAAAAATCTCTGATAAGTGGTGATTTGGTCTCAACCCAGACCAGAAGTTCAGAACAGATTGGAAGATGATTTCCTCTCCAGCTTCATATTGACCATATCCATATACCATGGGATGCAGTAGTTCAAAGCAAGAGAGATTTATCTGTATTTTATGGTCTCTTTCTCCTTGTGTTATTGAAGTTTTTCACTTAATGCAGTGAATCAAAAAATCAAAATTATCTCTGTGCAAACCAGAAAGAAAAGAACTAAGAGAGGGGTGGTAAAGGTAACTGAAAATGGGACTAGGCTGAATCTGCTCAGGAGAATCAGTCATTTAGCATGAACACACACAGAGAGTGTTTCATTTTGATGAATTTTAAGTTCTCTGTTATTTTCAGCAGTGACCAACAGCATTTCAGTGTTTGGAAGGAAAAAAGCAATCTTCAAGGAAATGAGGCTATGACCCCTTCTAAGGTGCTTGAGTCATTCGCTGATTACAGCAGGGCACAGTACAGATTTTGTCTCTTGCTGAGGGACAGAAAGATAGTACACTGCCACTAAGGTAGCTGAATGCACGGTAATAGTTATTCTCGCTTATTGGCATCACGCTGCTCTTCTAGAGCCTCAGATAACCAATTGCTAAATTGTGCATAAACTTCCTAAGTTATTTTAAAACTCATTGTGAAAACACCATCACAGATAACTAGTATGCACTAGCCATTAGACCTTGACAGAAACACATTATAGACCCAGAGTTACCTGTCACAACCCCTAAAATTACATCCTTTCCCTGCTAACCCCACCTTCATTTTACCAACTCTATTTGCAGCTTCATAACCATATAAAAATGCTGCCTATTCTTAGAGCTAGTTTTGTATTCCACCCTCATGAGCTTTTAGAAATGTTTTAGCCTCCTCATAGGATGCCTGGCAGGAAAGTACTACCTAGCAGTTTCTGGGTTGGTTTGAAGCAGGTGTCAGCCTTATACATTCACAGTATTTCTATGTGGCTGTGCTGTAGAAGGTTACTTTTCTTCTATTACATGCCACAGCAAGAGCTACTGGCACAGATGCACCCAGAAGAATATTTATTTCTGTAGTCATTTTTAAGGTCAGGAAGGAAACACTGTAAATTATTAACATCTTGTCATAAAAAAACCTAAGCCTGCTGCTTCAAATATAATTAAAACAAAGTAAAAACAATCCTTCAAAACACAAGTAGATTTGTCAAGATAAAAATCAATCATTTTACTCAAAATTTTCTAGGTGTTCATACCCCAACATAAACTGCTCACTTTGTAGCTGTTTAGTCACCCTCATGTACTCCAGGAATACAGACGCAGACAAAGGATTCTGTCTTCTTTTCTGTCTGTGTTTACTACCTAATGAAAAAAAAAAACCCAAAAAAACTGTTTCTGTGAAGTGTTTGGCATTGTATGATAATCCTCACTGAAATTTTTCCTTATTGATTGATCCAAGATATTTTGTTTGCTGTGCACTAACAAACCAGATTATCTTGTTACATGACAATTTGATAAATAAGTTGTCAGTGTACACAATTTTTTAACAGGCTTGCCTGCCCACTTATTATACAAATTAATACTAGGTGACATAGTATGATAGTGCACTGGCTATACCTAATATTAACTTAGCTCACATTATTTAAAAAAAAATAATAAATTCTGCTAGTAATAAGGTTCTTAAATTAAATGTTCGAGGTTTTGATCTGTTTCCCATTCATCCTCATGACCACTGGGGTTCTGCCTCACCTCCTGTATACTGTACTGTAATTTATTAATTGATATAGATGACAATTTAAGATGTATACTGTAGATCTTTTTTTGTATACTTTGACAACTTTAGAAGTATTTATTCACAGATTTCTTAAAAAGCAAGAATAAGAAATGAATTGCAATTCACTGAGCAATGAGTGAAGACGTAGAAGGTAGGACTTGCAAGTCAAAATTAAAATGGACAACCTAGTTAAAGGTATGATGTAAAGATTTTACTAGAGTTAAGAGACAGGAAACAAAAAAACCAATATTATTTAGTGGTAATTAAACAGATTTAGCTGGCACAAAATTTAGATGTTCTGCCAGAAGTTATAGAAAAGTCGAAACTATATGATTGTTCACAATTAATGAAATTTTTTCAATGTTTCTTAGCATGCAGTTACCCAATATTGTACAGGCTTATAATTAGATATTCCTTACACCAAAGAATTTGCTGTCTAAAGCTTATCTTGCATTACACAGAAGAGTCTGAGCAAAGGGACGTATAGAGGGTGCTTTTCTGTATTCCAGCAGTCTGTTTCTTCAAAATCAGATAGAATGGTGTGGTCCATCTTGCTTTATATCCAAATGTAAAGTGAATCAATTTCACAAGATTTTTCAGAGAAAAGTGTTGTTCTACCTTTTGCTCTACCTTATGAACCCTATCCAATTTTAAGAAGTCTTAGAAAAAGCAGGAGTACAAAATTATTTGTGAAGAATAAAAATTTGGTAATATTCAGAGGAATGCATTTTAGTTAAGATTAGCAGACAAAAGAGAGCTTTTGATTGTCAATTGAAAACAAATCTCTGAAACAGTTTAAATATCTAACTGAGGAAGTTTCCTGGGTACTGACATCCACAAGGCAATGCTAGCAAAATAAAAATTAAAAATGTACATGATCCATGCTCATGAAGTAATAAAAGCCATTTTAGAGAGAGAAAACAATGGAATAAAGTAAAAATGCCTCATTTACCAACATAGTGTGGTGATACTAATGTATAATAGCTTATAAATGATGGAAAAATAAATATATTTTCATAAGTAATTGTAAATATTGAAGGATGCAAACGAACTATAAAGTCATGGTAGCAAAAATTGCCTCCATTAAGAATGTAAAGACAACAACAATTAAGAGCCAATTACATTTTTTCCAGCATTTCTATTTTCTACTGCAAACACTGATCCTGAATGTGTATATATAGGTTATTAGTTGAAAATATATTCATGCTCAAGTCTGATAGGTTAAAACATTTATTTTTTTAAAGTTTGAAATTTATTCTAACTCAATAATACTGTTTCAATTTTATTTCTACTTCATCTTATTTGAATTCCAAATATATGATAAAACAGTAGTTCTGAAAAGAAGTTGTTCTATTTAACAGAAAGGAAAAATAACTTAATGTTAGCAATATTATTTTGAAATTTCCTCTCCATCACCATTAAACCTTTTGCACATAGAGGTTACAGCTTTTTATCAGTTCTGTAATGTTTAGCTGTAAACATACTGTTATCCTAAAACAAATAATAATCTTCAAGAGAAGGATGTAAATTCTGAAGATTCAATCAAATACAACATATCTCATTTAAGAAAGTCAACATTACTTTCACTGTAGGTAGAAGAAAACAAGCAAAAAACACAGTAAATTAAGAATGTTATAATAAAGGACTTACTGATCACCATTCTTTTGGGGGAGCACACTCTTGATTGGTGTAAAAACTAGCTTACTAGTTAGGATTTATCTGCTCATGGGAAGTCTCATGGGTACAGGATAGACTAGTGTTGGCCTTCCACTTTCATTTTGAAGTGCATCATGGGTGAAATAACCTGGCATTCACAGGGTGAGTAAATCACAGCTGGACACCAAAAGAAAGCACTGGAGTCTTTGTCCTGAAGGAATGTGTTGACATCCAGATCTCTGGCTGCCTCAATGAACAGCCTACTGACCCATCTTGATCCTGGGTCTGGACTTGGTAATGGTTCTAGCTGTGGCCAGAGGGCTCGCTTTGAGGTACAGAGTTGCTAGGCAAATCACAGAATGGTTAAGGTTAGAAGGGACTTCTGAAGGCCATCCAGTTCAGCCACTCTGCTTATGAAGGGTCACCTAGAGCTGGTTGCCCAGGATCATGTTCAGAGGGAGGTGGAGGAGGGAAGAAGCTGTGACAGGAGGTGTCGAGACTGTAACTTCAGAGATTAGAAACAGGACATCTGCAGAAACTGCACAGAGACTGCAGGTAGAGGAAACCAAACCCCATAAGTCTCAGAGGAGGAAATAACCAGAGGATGTCTTCAGACAGGGGACAGCAAGGACTCCAGTCATGGCGGAGGCTCACACCTTTGCTACCAGAGAGGAAAGGACTTAAGGGAGAAGGGAGTGAGGAGAAAATAAAATTGTAGTCTTTTACTACCAAAAACGAAGGCTATACAGAAGAAGGAGTCAGACCCTTCTCATAGGCATAAAGCATGAAGACAAAATGCACACTAGTTGCAACAAGGGAAATCTGAACTACAAATTAGGAAGCTGAATGCTTAACGTCAATGACAGCTCTTAAGTGTTGGAACAGAGAAACTGCGGAAACTCCATCCCTGCAGATCTTCAAAACTTGAGTGGAGAAGTGGTGAAGAGCCTTATATCACGTCATATGCTATCCTCTTAAGTGGGGACTTGTTTGTAAATGATTGCCAGACATTCCTTCTAACCTATATTTTTCTGTGATTTCATTCCATCCATAATACCAAAATTGCAAGCACTTGAAATGTGAGTGCTTTAGCTTCAGTCTTTGATCTTTTCCTTGTCTGAAGACGCGTTGTTTCATGCTTGACTAAGTTCAAGGCTAGCTAGTTATCGTCCTGTAGGAATGTGAATGAATTGATGACAACCTAGTCAATTAACCAAAATGCTTCTTTAAGTTTCGGTGGTATACTGTGTGTTGTGGATAATCTCTCTTCTATTGCTCAGCATAATCAGTCTGTAGACATGCATACTGAGAGATGTGTCCTGGTAAAAGGAATTACTTTGGGGATCTCAATTCCTGAATTTGGATCAAACTACAGAAAAGTAGTTATCACATATTACTTCTCAAACATAACCTCAAAATTCCTTCTATTTTTCAATCACAGTACTAGGGTATCCCCAAACATTTTCTCACAACATAAATGCTCGTGAGCTGGCATTTCATTGATGTGCATCATTGTCTCTAGTGCAATTATATCCTTCCTAGTCTCTGCTCCAAACAATCAGTGTAAGAGGCCAGGTTAATTTAAACTCGTATTTGGTATAATTTATAATTTAACCTTGGTCTTAACATTTATTCTGCTTTCTCTTTTTTTTCCCTTAAGGGATATTCAATCTGTGTCCCTAAAACAAAAACTGCATAAGAGACTCTTTGGTCATTACCTAAATCTCAGTTTTCCAGTCCTCTAATGAAGTGCTAGGCCGTTGTGACTGTTACATGCACATGCTTCTTTTGAGGATTAAACATTAGTAATGACTGTAAAATTATTGCTTCAAAGTATATTAATAACTAATTAAGAACATAAATAATGATGTCAAATTGATTTTTAAGAATTATTTTTAACATAGATAAATTGACTAAACTGTCCAGAGATTAGAAGTGAATAGATGAAATGTAGGATTTAAAATATTTTTTTTAAATCCCAAACAGAACAAAACACAGCAGTAGGATTCATCCATACTTAAAAGTCTCTTTCAATTTAATGAAAAATTTCCATGGAAGATGAAGAATATTCTGCGTACATATACAGTTTAAATGCATTTAAAAATTAATGAGCCAAATGCATTCCCAGCAAAATAATAATAATAAAAAACCCACAAACAAACAAACAAACAAACTTAGTCTGTTAAAAAGCTCTTTCTATAGTTATTAATACTTTTATTCTTGTTACATGTTGTCAGCATAGATAAAAAACTGGACCATGCCTCCTGGCAACGTTATGGCAAAAAAATAATTTTCTCATGGCAATGCTTCTGTATTTAGAAAAAACCCCAACAAATAACAAAACTCAAGTCTCTATAACCATCTGATGACATGAGACATTTCACTACAGAATCAGGAGTAAAGAAATTCATAGCTGATAATTTTAAATAGACAGTGTACTAGGTTTGGCTGGGATAAAACCACTTACATGGTGCTGTGTTTTAGGTTTGTGACAAAAACAGTGTTGATAGTAATGCATTGCCAAGCCAACAAAGCCTTTTCTGTTTCCCACTCTGCCCAGTCAGCACATAGACAAAGGGAGTACAAGAGCTGGGGAAGGGCACAACTAAGACAGCTGACCCGAAGTGACTAAAAGAATATTCCATGTCATATAAATTCATGCTCCTCAGTAAAACTGTGGAGGGATTTTTCCCAAGGTGGCCACTGATATGAGACTATTTGGGTGTTGGTCTGCCGGTGGTTAATGATTACTTTTGCATCACTCATTTGTTTGTTTTCTTCACTTTTTTTCTGTTCACTTGTAAAACTGTTTAATCTTTACCCACAAGTTTTCTCACTTTGCTACTCTGATTGTCTCCCCTATCCTGCTGGGGTAATAACAAGTGAGCAACTGGGCAGGGGCTTGTCTGGTGACCACAGAGAGTGAAGTTAGGTGTTAAGCTAGCTATGTTATTTTTTATATAAAAGAATCTGCAGAAATAGACTTGGCTTAATTAAATAATATCTGAGTAACTAAGGGTGGGATAGAATAATTTATGAACAAAATATGATCTGGCTGTACTGAAAAGTAAATTTTGCTAACAAGTTTTGGATATAGCACTGCTCTTCAGTGAGGGAAAATTTTCCACAGGAAATCACTTTGTTATGTTTGGTTGTAATTTTTAGAGGTATCGCATGATATAATATTTTTTTCCACTTGATCAAGTTTTGGTACCTCTACTGATGTTGCAAAAAATAAATTTGCTTTGATCAGCCCTGTGATTAGGATGCTGTTAAGAAACTGAGCATTGTGGTGTTTGTTAAACCTGACTGCTTTTTTAAATTGTTGGAACTGATGAAGTGTTTGGAGTGTCATACTTTCCAGAGCTAGCAAGGGTATAAACATAACCTGTTAAATATATTCATTTTCAGTTGCTAACTGGTTGTTTCTAATGACTGATCATAGTTTTAAAGTCTTTAAGCTAAACTTTAAGAGGAACAAAAAAACCCACACATATTATATTTTACTTGGAATTATTTAAGATCAGTTGTTATTGGATTTATTTTTTTCTTTTTAAGCTAGAAAATATCTGCTGCTGAGCAGAATTCCACTGAGAGATTAAAAATCATTGTTAAGATCTACAAAGGCAACTAAATGTTAGGGTGTGATAGAAAGAATTGCCACTACAGTTTGTTTACATTGTTACTGGTTGATGGACCTTGAAGCCTGACAGCATTATATTTGTTTTATACCTTCTAACATTTTATTAGACAGGTTTTTTTGTAATGTTTGAAAGTTGTCAACTTTGGATGATACAAGCATCTCAGACACAAAAATATTGATATATAAACAAATATATAATTAAATCATGCTTTCATTTGAAAAACAAACAAACAACAACAACATGTAATACATAAATGATCCATAGGAGCAACACCTGTTATGCATTTGCGGAATATTTTTCAGAAGGTGGGATTTTTTTTAGTTTATGATCCACATATATGTTCTGTGCTATATGCAAAAGTGTATAGTTTGAAATGCAATTAAGTTACTGATATATTTCTAAAATAACAACTCTGAGGCAGGGAGTTTCAAATATACTCTACTGTGGAAAATTATAGATAAATTAATAAAAATAAATGTCATCTGTCAAATATGTTTATATCATGCTAAACTGACATGAATTAATCTGTTTCCTGTGGTTAAATTTATAATAGATATGTTTGTGTTCAGAACAACTTGCCTTCCATTCCAGCTTTGATCTATGCTGTAGAATGGAATGAGATAAAAGAGTAATAGCCCAAAGAGCAAGGATAGGTGAGATGGTCTGTTTCAGATAAATTAGAGAGTAATGAAAATAAAGGCCACCAGATATAACAGTGGAGAAAGACTGTTTTTTGTTGTTGTTACCACACAACATCTAAAGAATATATCTAAGTGAAAACGTTTTAAATGCTTTTAGAAAAAGTTAATAGTTTGGAAAAGAAAAAATAAAAAGAGGAAAAACTTTCCTAAACCTGGAAGTCAGAAATCAGGTTTTGATTTTTATTAAATGACAGATTTACAAAGAAAATACAATTAAAATGTCCTTTTTTCCTACAGGGAAGTTTGGATTATGTAAAGCACGATCTGTGTTGGTCGTGGTGTGATAAAACCCTGCATAAATCTTGAAGAAAAAACTCTGAAATGGGCAAAAATAATTTTAAGCCGTTTGTTTTGTTTCTGGGACAAATGCAGAAATTATTGTTTTATAGATGACCCAGATCAGGACTCATTCTGTGTTAGACAATGTACCCAGATCTGAGGCAATCATTTCCCTCCCCTCCTGTTTGCTGGTCATCTATGTATTTAAGATCAATTCTTTTCTCTGACAGATAAGTGGGGGGTATATGAGACTATACTGAGACAGTTTTGATTAACGGAGTAAGCAGAATAAGAAACCAACAGAAGAAATAAATGTTTCTGGAATTATTCCCATGGTATTTGATAAAGACCACATACTCCAGGGAGAATTTTGTGTAGTTAAAATGTCCCATTGTGTGAATATCTTCAACTCTGTTGAAAGCTGATTTTGCAACTGTTGAGCAGCTTATGTGCTTGCCTTGTCATGGGTAATAACAAAATTATAGCCAAGCCAACTTACTGTGCAAAAATGAGACTATCTTGCTGTAGAGAAAGGCAGCCTTATTTATATGCAACTAGAAAGCAAAGCTGGTGGGAAAAATCAAGGAATCACAGAATCACAGAATTGCTGGAGTTGGAGGGGACCTCTAGAGATAGTCCAACTCGCCCACTGAAGTAGGATAACCTAGAACACTTTCCACAGGACTGTATCCCCGCAGGTTTTTAATATCTCCAAAGAATGGGACTTCACAACCTCCCTGGGCAGCTCTGTTCCAGTGCTCCATCACCTTCACTGTAAAGAAGTTTTTCCTCATATGTAAATGTAACATCCTATGTTCCAATTTGTTCCTGTTGCCCCTCATTCTGATGCTGGGAACTACTGCAAAGAATCTGGCTCCATCCTCCTTGCACCCACCCTTTAGATACTTAAAGGTATTAATAAGGTCTCCGCTCAGCCTTCTCATCTCCAGGCTAAAGAGTCCTCGCTCTTTCAGCCTTTCCTCATAAGAGAGATGCTCCAATCCCCCTATCATCTTCATCAGGCTCCTCTGGACTCTCTCCAGTAGCTCCCTGTCTCTCTTGAACTGTGGAATGGAAATTGAAAACTGTAGGAACAATTACAATCATTGACCATAAGCAATTTCATTCAAGCCGATTAAGGAATGCAAGGGTTCACTGGCTGCAGTGTTACAGCAGTTCTGGATTCTTATTTACTGAAGATCAGTGGACAATGTTATAGAAGCTTTTAAAATTTTACTCCCATTTTAAGGCTTCTAGCAATTGAAATGTGTGCATGAATGATATTTAATGTTCTTGGCTTCCAGAAGTCAAATGTATGGGTATTCAGAGTATTTTGTTATACTTTTCCCAATAATCAACATCTAGATTAGGGTGGTGAGACACTGGAAATAGTTGCCAAGGGAGGCTGCGGATGTCTCATCCCTGGAAGTGTTCAAGGCCCGGTTCGATGGGGCTCTGAGCCTGAAAATTGAGAAAGCTTTGCTGTTCATATATAACCCATATGTTATTTTCTTCACTTCAGAGATTTTAATGACTTTTTGTTTAGAAAACATTCCTGCAAATAGTCTTGTGAAGGTTTTTATAATTGTCCAGGGACTGTAGGATGATCTCAAAGTGGAATCCTAGTTTCAAACATGTGAAAGAGCAGAAGCGAAGTCCTTGAAAAGAAAGTATCACAAAGGGCAAATTCTGCTCCTGTCTTCATGTATGCAAATTAATTCAGTTAAATCTGTATCCAAAGACAAAATTGGCCCCAAACACTGCATATTTTATTATCTCAGAGCCTATTTGTGTAGAAAAGATCTAATAACTGCTCTGTTTACACAGACAAAATTTGTAGGTATATGAATCTTCTTGGAAAGTCCCATATCCAAGCTGACATATCTACTTTCATAAAGTAGGTCATCATTTATGGAGAAAGTCACTAGGCAGACATTATTCTTAGAAAAAGTTTGCTATTTGAGTACAGTAAAGTATTTTACAATGAATAAACCATAGAAACATATGCAAACTTTGGCCACCAGAGCTACCCTTATGTCCCAGAAGCACTCTACAACAATTTCTATCAAATAGTGACACTTTAGATTAAGTGCCAGGTTCTCCCCTGCTGACCTCAGCCATAAAGCCACTCATGACTCAAGCAGATGTTTCTGCACTTTAGGCAAATTGCAGCATGTTTGTATTCCCCTTGCTACCTCCTCTCCATCAGCTGTGACAAAGGCTTTTACCAGAGACATCACGGGGATATTACTGAAGAGAAACAAGATGCTGGCCCACCAGCAGTGCTACACAGTAGCCTAAGTTTCCATCATCCAGAACATAGGGGAATATAGGGGATGGAACACTAAAATATACAAAGAGTTAGCTTCATCAGTATAACTAAACTGATTGTTACTGTATTTACAGGGCAAAGGGGGGATAGCATGTTCCTTCTCCCTAGCATGTACTCAAAAAACAACAATAAAAAAAAGTATTTTTTTCTGAGCTCATTTTGGTAAAGTTTGTCATAAAATTGGAGAGGGTAACAGGTAACTATCTCAGGCAAACTGATTTTCTGTTCCCTAAATGCAAGTAAGCAGAGATGGAGTGGACAATATCAGGTATTTTCACAGCAGCAAGACAAAATATTACAAAGGGCAAAGCAGTGTAGCAAGTGTCCCCCTGGAATGTCTTGTGACCCTCAGGTACCCTGAGGAAGCCTCCTGTGGCAGTGAGATCAGACAGCTTTCCTGAAGATCCTGCAGTGCATAATACCATGCTCCCAGCTGGAGACTCAGCGTTGCTAGGAATATCGGCCAGTGCCTGCAGCTGGATCCGTCTACACAACTTCTGCTGTCCTTTTGATCTCCCCTTCCGAGCATTAGTACTCTCCTAACTCCTATCTATGCAATTTTGTAGTGTCCTTTTATCCTTCAGTTCCTGCTTTTCTCAGAAAGACATATATATTGCTGATAGTCTGCATTTGCTACATCTCAGTTACTATTTTAAAATACTTAATCATCTGAATAAAACTGGATTAACAAGAACTGCAGAGCTCTGTACAATTGTGCATAGACCAATCAGAACAGCACAGGAATGGTACATATCTTTCCGAATGTGTCACTTTTTCAGTGACATTCTGTTTCCATTTCCACATAATGTTTCTTCTTCCCTCCCCACTACTCCCCCAATCCATTTTTGCAGGAAGACATGGAACAGTCTTTTAATTGGAAAATATTTTGCTCATCTGCAGGGCTTGTGGGGGTTTTTCTATAGTTTTAATTATATTCCTTTCTTGTGAACCATGTGATAATGATCCATCCTTCTGAAATCCTTGCTTTTTTCCTAATAGTGGGACTATTTTAATCTTACTCTAGCTTTCATCTGATTGCTTTTCTCCACTTTCAGACCATAAAGCTTTCTAAATTCCTTGTCTTATTCCTCCTTTCTTTACAACTCAAGAGTGAAAGCTCTGGCTTTTCAGCTAGGTATCTTCCTCAGTAAAGTTGCCTATGGATTAATTGTACGGCCATTGTGATCATTGGAGTAACATGTACGTGCTGTCCATCTTGTCTAGAAAAACATAGACATGATATGAAGATGAAGAGACTGGCACCACTTCCACTTTCCTACCTGAAGGACAAATGACTGAGTGCTTGGAAGAAAGACATAAATGAACTCCATCTCTGAAGTTTGCAACTTGTTCATAAACTATGGGAAAAGCATCTGTTTATTTTTCCTATAACCGTGATCAAGAAAGCTATCCTGGATTCCTTGGAAATTCGAACTTTAAGATTTTAACAAGTCTGTTTCTTTAAAAACTGTGATACCACTCAAAGTTGCAGTTAAAAAGAACAAGGAAAAAAAAAAAAAAGAAAAAAAGAAAAAAAGAAAAACAAAACAAAACCAGAAACCTACTTTGTCAAACTATCAGTTCCAGACTGTAGAGAAATTGCTTATCAAAGAAACTGTCATGGTGACCTAAAATTTATTTAGATTTAAACAACCTATTTAGTTGAACGTCAGAGAAAAAGCTGGGATATTCAGAAAGAAATCTTCCCAGAAATGGAAAACAAGTATAATCAGGCCAAGACAGGCACCTGACACACACAAAATCAATATGAATGTTAAGCTAAGTCTGTTATAATGTTGTGAAAATAGGATCTTATAATCACACAATTTTAATCAAAGAAAATTGAATCATTCCTTTTAAAGAAGGAGTATTCACTTATTTCAGTAAGCATTAAAAGTGGAAGTTTTGGATACTGTATTTTAGAGGAAAAAAAATAATCTGTTTCTTCAATGCATTCTTTCCTGTGTTCTTTGAGAATGTGTTCTCTGCTGTGGCCACGGACAATGATATGACACTTGTGAACAAGATACTCTAAATAAACTTTACTCTTTCATACACTTTTTTGAAGTTAAACCTTTTTTTATTTCAAGAAGATATGTATATTGCAGAAAAAGCAAAATATTTTTCTATACAAATATTTCTATGTAGAACATACATTAACATGAGTGTTTTATTTTTATTGCCAGTTAAAAAAAAAAGAATTTTAAAACTTTATATTTCAAAGTTATTTTTTGCATGTAGGAAAAAATCTGTCTCTTCTTTCACTTTTACAATCTCTGCATATATAAGACAAAAAATATATCTCCAGAGCTTTATATACAAGGATCATTGATAACTAATTCTTCAGATTTGCAGGAAAAAATATCATTATAGCAGTGCCTTTGAAGGCACTTAAGTTTCTTTATATATTGCTATCTAAAATATTACAAGAAGTATAATTTTGTTCTTGTTGCTAATGTTATTTTTTTTCCAACTTCTGAGCAGCAGCAAGCATGTTTGCACCTCATATCTCTCACTAAGGGCTTCCAGTTGCAGACATTGCCTTCTTGCTTTCTTATTGCACTCCATGGTGCTGCCCTGGCTGAATCACTGCCACCCACATCTATACAGCCAAAATGTCAGCAACTGTGATGAAGAGAAAGAAAAAGAAATAACTTACCATACAAAGCCTTATGCTGTGATGTTTATAAAGCCAATACTGTTAGTCGATGTCCATCAGTATTGCTAGTGAAAAGCACAGGGCAATAGATTTAATTAACTGGAGTTGAGATAAAGTTCAGTTATACAGTGCAATAATTCACAGGGTGTTCACAGGATTTTGCAAAATGTGTTGTGAGAAAGGGAAAATGCAGAACTCAATGGATGACTTAGAGGTGTGGAATCCGTGACTGAGACTAACAGGCAAGATGACATGAATTAAACGTGTGGGCAAAATGCTCTGTGTTACTGATACCTGAGATTCAATAATTGTCAAACATGTACTGGGGAGTAAGTTCTACTTTCTATTATCAGGTGCTAACACAAATCAAGACACTAAACAAATCAGCATTTGCTGTGTGGTTGTCAGAGAAATAAAGCTTTTTAATGTAATTGACTTTACAATAACATGATGCTCATTTAAAAAAAAAGAAAACCACAATACAATATAATCAGTGACACAAAGACTCATTAAGCTTTTACATTACTTACTTCATGAATCTGATTCTATCATTTGTTCCCTTGCAAGTTTTTATCACATGTGATCCACTCTGGGAAAACCAATGCAAGTGGTAAGAATCTAAATAAGTTAGTTTTTAGATAGAAACAATGAACAAGTCCTCTTTTCTACCTGTCGCATGTAGAATTGTTTTTATTTTAGTGTGTGTATCTATGTATATTGTTATTTGTCTGCACTGCATACATACTACTAAAAATTTTAAGTCTTAAAAATCACTTAACTAATATTTTGTCTCAAATATCTCTTCTTGGTTTGTAGATTTACTTAATTAAGTGGCTCTTAAATATTGAAATATGCAGCTCTTGCAGACTAATGTAGTAATTAGAAATATCTATGTGAACTTCATTGTCTCATTTTATACCAGCATCGCTTTAAAAAGTCTTACTGAATTAATCTTGGATAACAGTGTTTCACAGTTGTGCTTGACAGGGAAAAAGTTTCTGATTTTTCCTGCTAGGAGATTTCAGAGTATTCCTTGCTTTTGACCTTTCTTTAACAATCTTAATGTTGACAGCATCTCAATAATCCAACCTGCTCTCATCTCCACATCAGATACAGCTATTTCCATCTTCAATAAAGGACATTAGCCAGTCTTTGTTTTCCACATAGGGTTCAGTGGTTCAAGAGGTTCACTGGATCATACAAAAGCCAAAAACAGGTTTTATATAGAGATAGACACAGAAATAGACACAGACATAGACACAGAAATAGACACAGACATAGACATCCATATAGCTATAGATAAGATGGTATACATACACACATATATGTTTATATATGTATTTCTAAGTATATTCTTATGTATACTTGGAACCATATAAAAATGTCAAGTGTATCTATTTTGTAAAATCAGTACAATATACTAGACAGTTAAGAACTAGTTAAGAAACTTATTTTGAAAATAGGTCAACTTGACTAAAGCATGTGAGAGTGTAAAAATACTGTTATCTTTCAAGATGACAACACTTCTTTATTTCCTCAAAAATTGTAGGAGTCATTTGGCTTAAACTAGTAAGCAGAAGAAGAACTCTTTTATTCTGTGATCTTGATAAAGATGGGTACATTTTGTTTGTCAGAAGGCAGATGAGTATATAATTATTCTTATGTTATCAGAGTTTTATTAAAGCATAATAAAATTCATACAACTGTTTTGCAGTTTTATCCTGTATTGATTCAATGTGCTTCCATAAAACACAAATGACGTGATTAACTCTTCATAAACTGTGTTTAAGTGTCAGAGATTTCATTGAAACATCACAAATCCAGATGGCACTCGTATCTGGAAAACATACATGGAATAACATAGGAAACAAACTGTTCTGGTAGGAACAAGAGCAAGATATTATGATGAGAAGGAATAAAAAAGTTGGTGACAGGTTATTTGTTGGAGATGTAGCAGACAATCCCGCTCTGATTGTAGAAGAGAGTTTGTACAGAAATCTAGTTTCTTGACTATGCAGTTTGCCAATTTATTTTGCATTCCTTGTAGTGAACAGTTCTTAATATTACAGAGGAATGAAAATGAGAAAATTTCCCAGATATAGCAAACAAGTAAAAATACCTCCAGGGATGGTGACTCCACCACCTCCCTGGGAAGCCTCAAAGTTTCCTCAAGAATCTGCAACTGTTCATTGCTCGAGAGAGGACATTGCATTAAATGAAAATTTATTCTTCCTCATAAGGATATTCTTATTTTATGACACAACTTACTCTTCCTTTTTTTCAGACCTATGTTTTGAAGCACTGTGTCTCTGAATGAAAGAATTTTCCTGAATAAATACAGACTTGAAAAAGGCTGTTCCCTGGTACTATTACCTCCAAAAATATGCTGTGCTCTTAACGTCTACAGCTCGTAGTTGTAGTTCTAGCATAGGATATGTTTGGCTTCACAACTAAATACCTATATAAATTTTTCATGATTCACTGTGAGTTTGAAACCACTTATGGTGAGTGACCAATGTAAAAGCAGTTTGAATTGCTTTAGTTAGCAATATTCCTTACCTTTTTACAGGCACTGGCTCTATTGCTTGTTACTGTTATTTTCAGTGGCAGCAAAGAGATATTAGTAAATGTCCAATTTATTGGTCTAGCTTGTGTTCATTATAAACTTTCTGCACTTTTAGCAGAGCAATACTTAGAGCATAATAAATGCTCATAATTTATTTATTTAGCAAATTTAGTTTTCTTTTTGTTTGGAGTCTCTTATTCTTTGTTCTGTATCTGTTATCAAATAAGACCTGTGACATGAACCACTCATCTCTGTAGAAATTCAAGGTTCTTCACATATTCAGTAAAATAAAATTAAAAAAAAAAAAACAATCCCACCCTTCCCCTTTCATTTTTCTAGATTTCTGACAATGTATCTTGATTATACTTTTTGGAATACAATTTGATGTGCCACTGACACAACTTTTTTTCCATACTAGTAGTGTATTTTCAAAAAAATATTTCTACTCCTCCTTATGATTTTTAATTTTCTTTAATCTGCCTTTACACTGAACAGTTCCTCAATAGCCTGTGGCTATGACACATTTTTTTAGGAGATACAGTCATGCTAAAAAATGAAAGAGTGATCTGTTCATAGGTCAGATAAAACCATATATTCTGTTTAATTGAATTTAATATTCAAATATGTTGGATTTTGTTAGTTCATTGTTTTATTTTTAGCCAGGCTTTTTTCAGTGATGTCTAGTGGTAGGACTAGGGGCAATGGGTGCAAACTAGAACTCAGGAGGTTCCACATAAACATCAGAAAAAACATCTTTACTGTGAGAGTGACAGAGCACTGGAACAGGCTGCCCAGAGAGGTTGTGGAATCTCCTTCGCTGGAGATATTCAAAACCTGCTTGGACACGTTCCTGTGTGATGTACTCTAGGTGATCCTACTCTGGCAGGGGGCTTGAACTAGATGATCTTTCGAGGTCCCTTCCAACCCCTAAGATTCTGTGATTCTGTGATTATTATTCGTTGTAGGCCTAATTTAATTTGATATTATTTATGTATTAATCCCAAGTAAGAACAATAATTTAAATATTTGGCTTTTCCATCCAAGTAAATTGTACACTCCAAGAAAAACTGTTTGCTTCATACATTTGTTACACTTCTACCAATTATAATAAATAATTTTTAGTAGTCTCTAGTTTGCTATTTAGCCATCTCTGAGCTGCCATACATTACTTACATTTGTCCGGTATGGTTTTAGGATGGCAAAACAGAGTGTATGTACACAAAAAGCAAAAATTGTATTCTAAATTACAATAATTATGTGATTGGACTAATAGGTATAATCAAAATGCTAGAACATCAGACTATCTCCTACATGACAATAAGTGGTCTAACATCTACTTATTAATTGGCATTTACTAGATCTAGAACATTAAGCAAAGAATACGTTAAAACAATAGATTTATGTTAGATTTATTATTAAATAGTCTCTGAGGAGTAATCCTTCTAGAGGACAGAATATCAACCACACCTCATGGGAAAAGTGTCTAAGAATCTCGTCTGATCAAGAATGGGACTGGGCTTATAGAATAAAATGATTGACTGTTAGTCCTTCATTGCTAAGCCAAACCTCCTCTGTTTTTCTCAGGAATGCTTCTAGCTTTGCAAAATACTTTTATCTCAAAGAAACATGGTCTCTTTCTTTATCAGTTTTCTGTCTTTCTCTCTGTCTGAGCCCAGCTGCTTCAGAGTGTTTTCCAACACCAAGCTACAGTATGACCTTCTAGGCTTATCTGGTAGGTGTTTTTCAGCAAAGAGCACTCTGAGTAGGGAAAATAGTAGGTGCACTCAGTCCCCTTGACCAGATTATTGATAAAGATACAAAAGAGAACTGGCATTAGTGCTGAGCCCCAAGATACGTATTTATATGCCCTACCTACCTCGCTGTATGTATATATATAGATAGATAACTATATGCTATATACGTGGGTGTGTATCTATGTGCTCCATATCTAATACATATCTAAATTATCGTCTCATACACACTTAGGGCATTCTGGGTTGTTTAGCACAATTTGAATGACTATTTTTTGTTTTTTTATTTAATGTGTTTGTATCTTTTATACTGTATATCCAGGTTTATTAGTAAAAGTCTAAAGCATACACTGATGTAGGTATAACTTGTCGAATTTCTGGCTTCAGTCATTTGTGTGCTGTTAAGAAACACTCTGCATACACACATACCTATACACAAATTAAGAAGCACTTCACAGTGAGATCACACTAGTGTTCCTGCTGCCATGTGTCTGGAAAGATTAGTTCTTTTGTCCAAATTTTAAATCAGGAAAAGGCAACATTATATTGGAAAACAACCCCACTAGAAAAAAATCTGAAGATGTATTTAAGGAAGCTGAGACTGTGTATGTATTGGAAAGCTGATACACAATATTAATTAAATTTTAAATGTAGTTGTCACTGCTGGCAAGTGATCATTCTATGCATACAATTCTATATATTATACACATACTACAGTTCTTCTCAGAGCTCCTCCTGAAGTCAAAAAAGTCTTTCTCCTTATTTTTAATAGAATCATAGAATCATAGAATCCTAGGGGTTGGAAGGGACCTCGAAAGATCATCTAGTCCAACCCCCCTGACAGAGCAGGGTCACCAAGAGCACATCACAAAGGAACGCATCCAGGTGGGGTTTGAATGTCTCCAGTGAAGGAGACTCCACAACCTCCCTGGGCAGCCTGTTTCAGTGCTCTGTCACTCTCACAGTAAAAAAATCTTTTTGGATATTCACCTTGAACCTCCTGTGCTCCAATTTGCATCCATTACCCCTTGTCCTGTCACTGGTCATCACTGAGAAAAGCCTAACTCCATCCCCCTGACACTCACCCCTTACATATTTGTAAACATTGATGAGGTCACCCCTCAGTCTCCTTTTCTCCAAGCTAAAGAGACCCAGCTCCCTCAGCCTTTCCTCATAAGGGAGATGTTCCACTCCCCTAATCATCTTCGTAGCTCTGCGCTGGACTCTTTCAAGCAGTTCCCTGTCCTTCTTGAACTGAGGGGCCCAGAACTGGACACAATACTCCAGATGTGGCCTCACCAATGCAGAATAGAGGGGGAGGAGAACCTCTCTTGACCTACTAACCACACCCTTTCTAATACACCCCAGGATGCCATTGGCCTTCTTGGCCACAAGGGCACATTGCTGGCTCATGGTCATCCTCCTGTCTACCAGGACCCCCAGGTCTCTTTCACCTACACTACTCTCCAGCAGTTCAGCCCCCAACCTGTACTGGGACATGGTGTTGTTCTTCCCCAAATGTAAAACTCTGCACTTCCCCTTGTTGAATTTCATCAATGGTGTTTCTCTTCCCCAAATGCAAAACTCTACACTTGCCCTTGTTGAACTTCATCAGGTTTCTCCCTGCCCAACTCTCCAGCCTATCTAAGTCCCTCTGAATGGCAGCACAGCCTTCTGGTGTGTCAGCCACTCCTCCCAGCTTTGTGTCATCAGCAAACTTGCTGAGGGTACATTCTATACCCTCATATTTTGCTGGAAGATACAGTAAAGTAAATGTTTTCTGACATTAAATTTAATAAGGGACACACCGATTATGTTTTTAGAACAGATTGAAAATACATATTTAGGATACATGTTGCTAAAGAAAAGAAAAAACCACCATCAAATTTTCATACATTCTCACAACTTTCACATTTCCGTATAGGGTGGGATTATGTTCACCTAACTTTCCTTGTCTGTGTGTAAACAGTTATATTGGAGCTAGTCACACTAAACACTCAATTCACAGTAGAGAAATACACATTTCTGGGATGAAATTCTTAGCATCCTGAATTAGTCTAAAGCAATCCAGATGAACTGCACACTTAGAGATATCCTTCTGTCTCCATTCTGCAGGGAAGGAGCCTGTTTCAGTTAGCTCAGGTGTAGTTATTTGTGCTATGGACATTTAAGCTAGGTTATATTAATCCAGCTCCTAAGAAACAGGGGCGGAGGTACATGACTCCAGTGTGCTCACTAGCTCAAAGTAAGAATAAGAGGGATTGGTCAGTTCTGACTTCTTTTGGATATCTGACCCTCCCTTAGATGCTGGAAGAAAAGTTGTAGGATTATGACCAGTTTTGGAAATTCACTATGTCCAAGAAATAAATGGGATTTTTCAGCAGTCCTGTTTTCCTGAGTTATCTTATCTGATGTAAATAATTTACAGCAATATATGTGAGAACAGCACGTATGAGTGGGCTGGTGTGAGATTTGGGTCGAAAATGAGGGCTGTCTTTTCTAATGAGGGGCAGTTGAGAGCTACCATATGCTCCTAAGTTTCAAATTAGTAGAACCATCTGTTAAACTAGTTGTTATTTTCATATTTTTAAATTTTGCTTATTTTCTAATTAAATTTCATTATTAAGCAATTATACTACTTCTAAGATCTTTACTTAGAATTTTCAAAGCTTTCAAAATGAGATTCATTAGGTTTTTGACAAATATATAGATCTCTTTGAAAAAATCTCTCATCTCTATCCATCTAAGTCTTTCTACAGAAAGTAAGTCTGTGTTAATATTTTTACAAAAAAAAATCCAAGCAGAAAACCACAACCAATATCAACATATTTACAATAAACTTTCATTTTAGAAATTGAATTGAGTCTTTCGAAAATTTGATGCATTTTACTCTTCAGAAACTAACTTCTGTCCATCACTGGAGTTATAGTTTGCCTTGGACATATTAACGACTTCATCTTTTCCATGTGTGCATACTTTTGCTGGATGCAAATTGGCTATAAAAAAGCTTTTCTATTACTCATTGCTAATTGCAAAGGAAATGTGGTGAGTTGTAGATTGACAGATCCTGTACAAATTTCAATTTGGTGAAGTTTCTCTATGCTAGTTGGTGTATGTGGCTACAGTAAACCAGATTCGTAGTTCTGCCTCACCTCTCTGCTTGGTAAGATCATAAAACTAATCCTCCTGGAACATATGACAAGTTACATGGATGATAGGGAGGAGATTAGAGGTAGAAAGCATGGCTTTGCCATGAAGAAATTATGCCTGACTTCTCTGGTGGCCTTCTCTGATGGAGTGAACACATTAATGGACAAGGGAAGAGCTACTGATGTCATGTATCTTGATTTATGTGAGGCCTTTGACGAGGTCCCACATAACACTACTGTCAGTAAACCGGAGAGCCAGGGATCTGACAGATGGACTATTTGATGGGTAAGGATCTGGCTGGCTGGATGAATCCAGAGAGTTGCAGTCAATGGCTCTATGTCCCAATAGAGATTATGAAAGAGTTCTGTCCCTCAGGGTTCTGTACTAGAACAGATACTGGTTTAAATACTAATGACATAGACAGTTCAGATAATATCAAGCTGAGTGATGCAGTTGATATGTTTGAGGAAAGGGGTGTCATCCAAAGGGACCTTTGAGGAGTTGACCCGTGTGAGCCCAATGAACTTGAATGAGACCAAGTGCAAGGTCCCTCATCTGGGTTAGGGCAATTTCCAGTATCAGTACTGTCTGGGGAATCAACAGCTTGAAAGCAGCTCAATGGAGAAAAAATTGAGGATACTGACTTATGAAAAATTACGTATGAGATAGCAATGTGTGTTTGCAGCCCAGAAAGCTGAATAAAAAGCTCTGGGCTGAATAAAAAGAAGCACTGCCAGAAGGTCGAGGGAGGTGATTCTCCCCCCATACATTGCTCTTTTGAGACCCATCCTGCAGTTCTACACCCAGCTTTGAGATTCCCACCACACGACATGAACTTGTTTGAGCAGTTGCAGAGGAGGGCCTCAAAAATTACCAGAGGAGTGGAACACCTCTCCAGTCTAGAAAGGATGAGAGAGCTGGGTTTGTTCAGCTGGGAGAAAGAAAGGGTCTGGTTTTGTATAATGTCCTTTCAGTATTTAAAGGGGATTTATAAGAAAGATAAAGAGAGCTCACAAGTCTGTTAGTGATAGGACAAAGGGCAGCAGTTTTAAACTGAGAGAGGGTAAATTCAGTTTGGAAATAAGGCCGAAATTCTTTATTCTGAAGATGGTGAGACACTGGATTGGATTGCCCAGAGAAGTTGTGAATACCCCGTCATGTAAAGTTTCCAAGGTCAGGATGGATAGGATTATCTAATAAAAAATTTCCCTGTTGAGGAGAGTTGGAACTAGATGATCTTTGAAAGTTCCTTTCAACCCAAAACCTTATGTTGTTGTATTGTTCTATGATTTTATGAATAAGGAATCTTTGGATGGCAACTTACACTAATACTTAGGTAAGTGGCTTCAGACACGGACCACTTTAGGCACATCTTTTGCTCTGCCAGTATAAAAGATATTAAAAATAATATTTGGTTGTGAATCCATTTTCCTCTCAATTTGGTTTTCAGCAATTTTTCTTTAAGTTTCTGTCCTGGTTTCAGCCAGGATGAAGCCACTTTCCCTTTTACAGTTTTTGTTTGTTTGGGGTTTTTTTGTTTTGTTTTTGTTTTTGTTTTTCCCTTCAGTGAGCTTTCTACTGATAATGCTGAAATGTTTTGTTGCTGTTGGGACTTCAAGGTCATGCCTCTGTGCTGCTGGCTCAGGCACTACTGGGAGATCTATGGCGCCCCTGTAGGAGGCTGAATTAGACAGACAGCAAAATTGGCCAGAGATATTCCATTCCATATATCTACGTAAGCTCAGAGGAAGGTCAGAGATCACAGAAGCAACTTCCTTCCTTTTTCTTCTTCCCTTCTCTTCTGTCCATGGCCGGCATCCAGGGAGGACTCTGTTCATCCATCACCATCAACCCTTTGGCTCGAGCTCTCCTGACCCTCATCACTCTCCGCTTTCTCCAGCAGCTCTGGAATTTTTGGGGACTGTTTGCATCTAAGGAGATGCTGTGGGAGTTGCTGGGGGTGGAGGGAGGCGAGTGGCTCTTGCACGTATCTGAACATATTTGTATATAATTGTATATATATTTTCTTTTATCATTAGTGTTTAATTAAAGCCATGTAGTTTAGTTTTCAGTTCAGAAAAGTCTCTCTCATTTTCTCTCCTTCCCTGCCTGGGTGGGAGGGGGAGCGGATAGAGAGCATTATTGTTGATTCTGAGTCAGACTGTGACAGTTTCCTTCTTTATAACATTGATGAAAGAAGAAGGAGGCACTTTTTTTTTTTTCCACTTACTATAATGGAAATGTCATTCTAATGTGTTAAGAAATTTTTCAAAAAAATTCAGCCTATGTTTTTTTGATACTGCAATTAGAGGCTCAAGAAGATTTACTTGAAAAATAATAAATATGGTTTAAAACTAAGAATTTTCCTGTACTATTCTAACACTTAAATTCAAGATTATGATTATTTTTTTTATTATTATTTTCTTCAAATGAAGATGAAAAAATTTAGTTTGTAGGTTGAAGATTCCAGGAGATCTATGGAGTTTTATCTAGCTAGTTATCATGGAGGTTAATTATTGAGATAAACCCAAAGGATTATGAAATTTCAAAGCACAGAAAAAGTGCCATTCTATGTTACATAAGGACTGAGTTCCCAAACTACTCAGATGTCCTTATTAGGAACAGCAACAAGGTAGGACAACTGCAAGGTTGTTTTTTTTTAAATTATTTTTTATTTTTGTAGTTATGTTTCAGGTGAACTGCTCCTATCACATTTGTGATTTTTGTCCCTTTCCCTCGGGGAAGGGAGGAGTTAATGTGGTGTTTCTTCTCTTGGTTATTAAGCCTTTCTTTTGTTGCTTTAACTAAATTCTCTCTTTGACTCATAGCTATATTTAACTCCAGCATTTTTTGAGCCATCAGAAAAAATATTAAAAATATCAACATGAAGAAATGGTAATATGAGTGGTAAAGACACATTGATTGCTTTCTCCACTAGGCCACATAACTTAAAAAGAAATGTTAAAAATGAGGTTATAATTCTTGTTAAAATACAAACATTGGAAACATAAAAAGATATCCTTCCCTTTGATCTGTACTAGGGAGAAGATAGGAAAAGTTTATCAGTTTCAATGGATTTTATTTTCACTGTGGATAATTTAACATAGGTGTATATTTGATTCAGCTGAATACCATGTCTTCAAATATCCAGAACCAACCATGCAGGGTGTTATGCACTTGTATTTAATAAGTAAAAATGCAAAAAAGATTTAAGGTTCCTCAGTCTTCCCCCAAAGAAGATGTCTTATTTTTCTAATTCCTATGAAATGAAATATTTTTAGATTATTTCAGACCTTAGCAGTATCCTCAACATCTGGGATTATTTTAGTTATGATAAAACTGTAATAAAGTAATAAAAAGCCAAATGCATTGGAAACTTGATTAAAATAAAGCACATATGAAAGAAATATTATTAACCATATTCACATGACAGATCTGAAGGAAATCTGGTGCTTTTTAAATAATATATAAGAAAATAACCTTTTTTAAGAAAACTTAGCTAAAAATGGAAACCAAGCAAAACAAAAAAAAACAACCCCCCCAAAAAAAACCCCACCATAAACCAAAATAAAACAAAACAAAACAAATAAATGAAAAACCCAAACAACTTTGAATCACTTTTTTGCTTTCTTGAGATTCTTGACTGTGCTATAAAACTGTTAATAAGTACAGAAAATATATTCCTTTGATTTTAATTAATTTTACCAGCTAGCCATTTAAACACTCAGGTAATCACTTATAAGTTAATAACACCTAATTTAAGACTGAGCTTCAGTTTGTCTCTTCAGGTTTTAAGTTGATATTTAGACTCTGTTATGGTATTGACTGGGAAGCTGATAAATTTTGACCACATGTACAGCAGTTTAATGTTATTTGAAAGATGGCATATTGACTCCAGCTTCCACAGCAAAACTGCATGAGTAGTCCGTAAGTCTTGTGTAACCTATCCTATGAGTATTTTTTTTTTATTGCCTAAGGCCTCTCAAATGTCAGTAGATACCATGTGGACAAATTAATGAATGTAATGGAAAGTTAGACGCCTGACTCATTGCATATACCTGCATTTAGACACTTAATTTAAGTGATTTGCCCCACTCATCTATTTGGATACTTCAGTTTCACACTGAATCCCTCTCAAGTCTTGATTCAGTTGTTGAAACATGGGCATTTGGCACTGTCTGAGGAACTCAGGAATATCTGAGACATCCCCATAAGGATGGTAGAAATGACAAAGAGGCCTTACAGGAGACTTTTTTAATCAGGTGTTTTGGCCAGAAGAGATACACTGAAGCAGTTTAAGTATCATCAGTAGTAGATTATTTTCTGGCATAAATAAATGTTTTGTTTGTTTTGTGCAAAGAAGCCAGAAACTCAGACTGGCAGATATGACACATTTCATTGCAAAACATTGCACTGTCCAGAAGTAGCAATTAGAACCTTTGAATTTCAGGCAGAACAGGGAGGCCAATATGTAGGCAATTGGAATGAGCCCAGAGTGTTCACAATGGTTATGTTTAACTCCAAGCTCATCATCCTAAATGCCATTTATATCTAAAGGAAAAAGAGTGGCACTCCTAGGGTGTAACTTATTTGACCCAGTTTAGCTGTGCTCATTAAAGGTCATACTCAAGGGACCTCTTTGAGTCAATGGGGGGATGAAAATTGCATTAGAATAACTGTGAAAACATTTTAAAGTAAGTTTTGCAACCACTTAAGCACTGACTTTTCACATTGAAAGTGATGAGCATATTACTGACTGTATGTTGGGTAAAGTTAGTAGACAGACATGAGTTATGATTGGCTCTAGAAGAAGCAGCTGCTGAATTTGTGTGCACAGCAAGGACTGCCTGATACTGTTTAAGAAAAAGAATTGAATAGGTGGCTCTGTAGGATTCCTGTTGTCTGAGATTAGGAGGAGTAGACTCACTAAAAAAAAGAGCTGGCAGCAATCCCTTTTTTTCTGTCTGTGACATGAAGTCTTTGCCACAAACCGTGTGACAGAAAAAATATTGAAGTTGAAAGATTTAGGGCAGCAGAGATTAGAGTAAGAAAGATTTCCATTAAGGAGGAGGTAGCTACAACTGTGAGGTTAAATATGACTGATGTAACAGAAGCTAGAGACTTGGGAAATGAACAACAGTTGGAAGAGGTGAAGATTAGAGACCAAGAAAGCCAAGTATGTTTGGCAACTGATACTGAAAATCTAGCAAGCAACATCGCATTTTGTAGATTTGAACATTCATCATGCCTAATTCTTCTCATTGTCCACGCTGACTATTTGTTAATCTGAACTAGAAAAAACATGGCATTGTAGAGGAAGTCAGACACAGGTTGTAAACCAAGTCAGGATCAAGCTCTGAATTTGCAAGCTGTAAGAACACAGTAGGTGCTAATAGTTTTCCAGGCTTCATACCTAACTTTGAACAACTACTGAAGATAAAGCAGATGTGTCCTTGTATAAGTCTTTTAAGTTACTGCTTCTATCTAGTGAAAATATGTTTTGAGAAAACATTCCCCCTCCAAAGATGGAGGGGAACTATCACCAAGAAGGAAGAAGATTCTCTGCCAGGATTTGGCAGGGCTCATTGAGAGGTCTTTAAACTAGGTTTGAAAGGGGGAGGGGATAAAACCAGACCAACTATACCTGAGCCTAGGTGTGACAAGAGGGCAAGGGTTGTTTAGCAGGGCTCGTAGAGAAGGCTTTGAACTAGATTCAAAGGGGGGTGGGATTGTAACTTGGCCTGCTAGAGAGGTGCTTGGGTGTAGTAGCTCAGGACTTGTGGGGCAGAGTACCAGTATTTTTGAAAATCAGAAGGCTTACTACCACTCAAAGGCCAACAGGGAAACACCCATGAAACAACTCAAGGGAATTAAGGGGTGTTTCCCTAAAAAGATTACAAGGTCAACAGGCCATCTGAAGTGCTTTTACATGAATGCATGCATCATGGACAACAAACAGGAGGAGCTGGAAGCTACTGTGCTGCTGGAAGGCTATGACTTAGTGGCCATTACTAAAACTTGGCGGGACAAATCTCACAACTGGAATGTGTCTATTGATGGCTAAAAGCTTTTCAGAAGGGACAGGAGAGGAAGGAGGGGCAGAGGTGTTGACCTCTATGTTAAGAAATGAATCGAGTGTGAGGCGATTTCCCTTAAAAATAGCCAAGAGCAAGCTGAAAGCTTATGGATAGGAATTAGAGTCCAAAGCAACGAGTGGAACCTTGTGCTTGTTGTCTACTACAAACTGCCTGATCAAGGGGAGCCTACTGATGAAGCATTCATACTCCAGCTCCAGGAGGCATCACACTCACAAGCTCTTGTCCTTTTGGGGGATTTCAACTACCTCAACATCTGCTGGAAAAGTAGCATGGCAAGCTGTAAGCAATACAGGAGATTCCTGGAGCGCTTTGAAGACAACTTCTTGAACCAGGAAATATATAGCCACACTGGAGGTGGTGTGATACTGGACCTGATGGTCATCAATGCAGGTGAGCTAATCAGGCATGTCAAGATTGGAGGCAGCCTGGACTGCAGTGACCATGAGTGGGTGGAGTACGCAGTTCTAAACGGTATGAGTCATATGAGGCGTGTAGTCAGGACCTTGAATTTTAGAAAAGCAAATTTCGAGCTCTTCAAGGAGTTAGTCAATAGGACCCCTTCAGAAATGGTCCTCAGGGACAAGGAAGCAGAACAGAGAAGGCAGATCTTTAAAGATGCTATCCGTAGAGCACAAGAACTCCTGATCCCTAGGTGCAAGAAATCAACTAATGAAGGCAAGAGATCAGCATGGCTGAGTGGAGACCTGCTGACCAAAATAAAAGGCAAGAGGAAACTGCACAAGCAGTTCAAGCAGGGACTGGTATCTTGGAAAGAGTATAGGGATGCTGCCTGGTCATGCAGGTATGAGTTCTGGAAGACCAAGGTACAACTGGAGCTGAACTTGGCGAAGGAAACAAAGAAGAACAGAAAAGGGCTTCTACAGGTATGTCAATCTGAAAAAGAAGGTCAAAGAAAGTGTTCCTCCCAATAACAGCAAGGATGGCAAACTAGTAACAACTGATGAGGAGAAGGCTGATGTTCTCAATTACTTTTTTGCCTCTGTCTTCACTGGTTACCTCTCTTCCTCATACCTCTTGAATTGAAGGACCTCAAAGCAGGGGTCAGGGAGAGGAAGTCCCTCTCACTGTAAGTGAACACAAGTTTTGTGATCAGCTGAGGCACCTGAACATACATAAGTCTGTGGGACCTCATGAGATTCATCTCAGATGCATCACGGCTGATTTAGATGCCAAGAGAAAATGAACACACTTAATCCAGAAAGTTTACAAACAAGGCTCAGGTGAATTCAGTAGATCTAATGTTTTATTGGAAGGTACTCTTTACTTACATTTTACTTGACAAAATTAAGAATTACTAGGAAGTCTGAAAATGTGTACAAACTGAATTACTATAAACACAGTATAGCATCATAAAACCTTTGACACACAAAAGGTGAAGAAATTAGTAAAATGTGAATATCAACAATCCAGTTGTTGCAATTACTACATGTGTTTTGTTGGGTGATGTTCAGTATGTTTGGTACGTATAACCCTGCAGCTCTCATTGTGTGCTTTTTATAAGAGGGACCACCAATAATGAATAAATGAAAGTATAACTCAGGAGTCAGGTATATTGTCTCATATAACTGCATTGTCGTTTATCTTCTTTATTGTATTAATACCATTATATTATTGTTAAGCATTTGATTTCTGAGGTAATTAAGAAAACTTTTAAAACATTTTCTACTCTCAGCCATTTCAGAAGAGCAATAAAACTGTCCCATGAATTCAGTCTTCAGGAAAAATTAGTCCTTTGTAGGAGAACATCCCTCATGATGGCAATTACAGCATCTACTATAGCTAGACATATTTGCTTACTTGTGCTTCACAGTGCAAATTTGTGCTTGAAATTTATAGGAAGAATAAAGATGAAATACAACATGTTTGTGGGCAGTACACATGCATTATCTAAATTACTGGGTCTAAGATATTCCTGTTCATTTTGTATTCCCTTCCTGTTATTTACAATTCTAGTTTGGGAAGATAAGCTGGCCTAGCAGTTTCATCTTAGAGGACTTTAAAGTATTTAAAGAACTTTAAGGAATTGTATGTATTCGGTGCCTGAGAATTTGCTTCCTCATTCTCAGAATTTTAGAAAAAGTGAAAATATGTGAAGCTTATCTGGCATAAAATAGAAGTATATTAGGACAGAATGTCTCTCTTACTACAGAAAATACACTGCAGCTCAACAAAATACTAGACTGCAAACAAGAATTTTTTTTTAGATTTGTTAATTTCAGGCATATTTTGTATTTTCCAGCTTAGAGGTTCAGCACTGTGAGCAAAAGATACAGATGCTTTTGAAGTCCATTAGGCTTCAGCTTTGCTGCTGCACTGTCTCAATGCTAGATGGAAATGGCGTACTTATTCTTTGCGTAACTGAAGAACTGGGGAGCAAAATGATCCTATTCACCTACCAGTTTTCCTGAGGGACTTTTTTTTTTAAAAGGTTGTGCGTGACAAAGTCTGTACTCAGTTGTTTTGACGCCATCAATCTAACAACATCACAGCATTCAATATACTGTGGCACACTTAAAGTGTGTTACACTAAGACCAGTCATCAGCCCCTATGGTGTTTTCAAAAAACATTACTTTGTAAAACTGGTACTGGGTTACTGTTCACATCCTCCTCATTTGTATTCAGGAATATTATTTTTTTTCTAATAACAAATAAATAATAGGTCACACAGCTAGTGACTTGTTAAGCTTTGGCTTCTTTTAGTCACCTGTTTCTATGCATCACCAAAAGAACTTTCCAGTATGCTAAATTCTCTTATACAAGGAACTGAAAAATCACAGAAAACCATCAATTTCACAAGGTAATATAATACACTGAATATGTAACCTGAAGGAAAACAAAGGGCTTTCAGCTGCATTTAATCTCTTATAGTCTTCTAATTGTGTAGCAAGAAAACTATTATATAGTCGCCATCACAGAAATGTGGTGGCAAGACTTACACAACTGGAGTTCTGCAATTGATGGTTGCCAACTTTTCAGAAGGCATTGGCAAGGAAGGAGAGGTGGTGGGGTCACCTTCTATGTTAGGGGCAGATTTGAATGCCTAGAACGTAATGCTGTGAATGACAGTGTGGAGTGTTTATGGGTAAGAATCAAGGAGAAGGCCAATAAGACTGACATCATGGTGGGAGTTTATTATAGACCCCCCCAGCCAGGATGTAGAGGCTGATGAAATACTGTATAAGCAGCTGGCAGTTGTCTCATGATCGCCAGTCATTGTTCTCATGGGTGACTTCAACTTCCCAGATGTCTGCTGGATATATAACACAGCAGTAAGGGAATAGCCCCAGAGGTTCCTGGGAAGACATCTTCCTAACACAGTTGGTGAGGGAGCCAACTAAGGAAAATGCCCTACTGGACCTGCTGCTTGTTAACAGAGAAGTGCTTGTACGTGATGTAAAATTTGGAAGTTGTCTAGAGTAGAGTGAGCAAGAAATTATGTTTCTTGGAGAAGCAAGGGGGGCAGCCAGCAGAACTGCTACCCTGGACTTCCAAAAGGCAGGCTTTGGCCTGTTTCAGACCATAGGTGAGAGTGTCCCTTGGGATACAGCCCTGAAGGGCCAAGGGACCCAGGAAGGCTGGTCATATTTCAAGGAGGAACTCTTAAACCTCATCAAGGGCTTAGCAGGTCCTTAGCAGGTCATTCTGTATTTACTATGTGTTAAAGTATGATGCAGCAGGAAAACTGATGGGTTTTCAGATTCCAGGTTTTTATGTGGTTTTGTTTCTGCTTTTGATTTGCTTGTGATTTGTTTCTTTGCTTATTTTTTGTTTGGTTGTTTTTTTTTCCTGGGATATGCCTTCATTTCTAATTCTAGAAGTTTTATGTGTTTTGGCTTTTTGCTTGGGGAGTTTCCAGTTGATTGATTGATTGGTTTTCCCTCTCTTGTAATGCTTTTAATTATTTTTTTTTTTTTCCTTTTATTTCA
>NW_009954222.1:817889-828123 GCF_000747805.2 Chaetura pelagica
TCTTGTCCTGTTGTCCTATTACTTTTTCATAATAAATTGGTGCATCTCATGATCTGCACTTTAACTAATTCAAGTCCAAAACAACTATACAGTTAGACCTCCAGATATGGGTAGGGTCCAAATTTTATTGGTATAATTCCCATTTTTCTGTAAAAAGACCAGTTCATGAATCTGAATAACAACAAGGTCTACAGAATAGGAAAAGTCTACTGCTGAGTGATGAAAATTAGCATTTTTCAATCTGGAGTTAAATATTCAATAAAGTAGAAGCAGTTTGATTTTGCAAAAAATAGATTCCATTAAACCCTGGGTATAAGTGCTGTATAATTGTGGAAATAATCTAAATTGGGATTTGAAAATTTGTTTGAAAACAGCAATATTTGAATTAGAGCAGTGAAGAGACTGTCTATATATACTTTGAAACTGACTTCTCCATTGTCCCTCGAGAAAGATTTGACTTTTACAGGAAAAAACTACACAATCAGCATAATCTCTTTGTGTTTTCTACTAAATTTCTGATGTTATTATTCAAAGTTTATCTTTAAGCAGACCGATTCCACATAACTGATCTCAGTATTATTCTTCTTCTCTTTCTCTTCCCTCATTTTAGTACCCTTTCTGCCCTACTCGATTTTGCCGTGTTTCTTCATCTTCAATGTAGTGCATGTCCCTAGTGCACTACATTTTTGTTTCACATGATGTGTTTTAATCTTCCTCTTTTTTATCTTTACTATTTGTTTCTCCATTCATGTGACTGGCATGGCTTTCTGTCCTCACTTCTGTTTCCTGGCGTCCTATCATAATTTCTTCTGTACCAGCCTAACCAATTTAGCTTTCATTTCCTCTTTAAATCCAGTAGTACTGAAGATTTCTTCTCTAACACCATGTAAGTTCTACATTAAAACTCTGTTACTGGTAATTGAGTTAATGTGAAAGTGCAGATTACCTATAATTTATGACAAAGTAACTCTGTGTCTTAGATATTGTAATGTATCACCATTTTAATTTAAATTTCTTGCACACTTATCAAACCTCCCAAAGCGATGTTGGTAATACTTGAAAGAATATTCTAGAACTGCTGACAACTGGAATGTAAGCACTTCAAATCCTGACTCTTTCAGGACAATGGAGTTATTCAAGATGCCTTCTTGATCACGAGGAGGGTGTAGAGTCCCGAAAAGAATTGATTCAAAACAGCTGCCCTGACAAAATGGACATTGTGCTTGGGTGGTGGCCTTATACAATAAGTCACCTGGACTCTGTTCTTGTAAGGAGACCCCCTTGTTTGTTTGTTTGTTAACCACCCTGACAAGCTGGACACTGTCCTTGAAAGGGGAGCCCCTCCTTTGACAGGAGGCTCTTACTTGCTAAGGAAGTTCCTTACTTCCTAAGGAACACTGGTCAGCAAGAGGAGGCACAGTGCCACCTTGCAAAAGACCACTTTCCTGTTTAAAGACAGAGTGCATGTGTGAAAATAAAGGTCATTGCTCGGTCAACCCATATGATGGGGGGGACACAAGTGATCACCTGGACCCTGATACCCCACTGACTCATTTCCAGAACATTCCCAAATCCACACTGTATCTGTGCAAAGTAGGCCAAGTGTCATCCAGAGACGCAGGGCCACATGCCATAAAAGAGGCAGACTCAAAATGCTCAGTGTGCACCCGCTATCCAATGTCACAGCATCAATTATGCTGAGATCATCGCTGGATCCAAGGGTAGTGATATCTTTCCTATTCCCTCTTCACTCTTTCTTCATTTCTATCTCTGTCTGTCTCTCTCTCTGTCTCTCTGTCTCTCTTCATCTCTCTCTCTCTGTTTCTAACTTTATTCTTAGTGCACAGGGGTAACAAAATTTCTAGTTTTTCCAGTTGTAACCTGTTGTTTGAGAATACCATTTGCTAAGTTCTGCTAGTTGCTTTGAGACTGATATTGCATTTTTCCTTTTGATAAGCTTTATAATCTTATTCAATTTTAAGTAAAGATGTGTTTTCTGGAAGCCTCCTAGGCAATGTCCTTACTGAGTACCGCACAGAGAATTTCCAAACTTAATTGTGCCAAATGGTTTGTTAAAAGAGATAATGATATTTAATTTTAGCCCTCATGTGAGGAAATGTACCCACCTTGTGGAACATAATGCCATATCCACCTCTGGGACGTGAGAGAGGTCCAAGCCATCCATATATTCACCTCATATCTTGAATTATCTTCTTTGTCTTCTGGTTTTGCAGAAGCCAATGAAATTTCGGTTCAGAATCATGTATTTTGAATGTTATCAGACAGTAATTTTACATATATGGTTATTTAGTTATTTTATTCACTCTTGTACAATTAAATAATTGTTCTGAATCTCATGGTTTCAGATAGACATATCAGAAGTAGATGTGGCCTTAAATTTTAAATGTAAAGCATTTTCACACTTTAATTGTGTCAATTATGCTGTGCAATCCTGAGAGTCTAAATTCTGCTGAGATTAGTAGCTTCATGAAATTTATAAAAAAAACCCAGACTCTTAATAATCTGAAAATGGAAAAAGGGGAAATTTTTAACTGATCAGCAAAAGGACCTCCCCTGCCTTTCTGTTGTGACTGTTTTGTTTGCAAGAAATACACTGCCAGAGCAGTCAGCCACAAATCAAAGTTTCACTGCACTGATCATTGTGCTAAGGCTAGCTTGCTACTTTTTATCCCAAGCAAAACAAAGGATATATTTTCAGTGCCAGCTCAATAATTCTGTTTATCTGCATTTGAAAATACTCAGATGGGTTCTAAGACATGCAGCTAAGCATATGGACTGTCTAACTACATGGAAGCTGAATAAATGCAGTTCTCCACTTTCATGCACTTTTCCTTCTGGGTTCAATTCTAAGACCTTGTTAAATCATAGAATCATGGAATCATAGAATCATTAAGGTTGGAAGGGACCTTAAAGATCATGAAGTTTCAACCCCCCTGCCATGAGCAGAGAACCCTATCACTAGATCAGATTGCCCAAAACCTCGTCTAACCTGGCCTTAAAACCCCCAGGGGTGGGACATCAACGACCTCCCTGGGCAACCCATTCCAGCTCCTCACCACCCTTATAGCGAAGAATTTCCTAATATCTCCCCTGTCTCAATTTAAAACCATTACCCCTTGTCCTATGTCTGTCTTCTCTGATGAAAAGCCTCTCCCCAACTTTCCTGTAGACCCTCTTCAAGTACTGGAAGGCTACTATAAGGTCTCCGCAGAGCCTTCTCTTCTCCAGGCTGAACAGCCCCACCTCTCTCAGCCTGTCTTCATAGCAGAGGTGCTCCAGGCCTTTGATCATCTTGGTGGCCCTTCTCTGGACCCTCTCCAACAGGTCCATATCCTTCCTGTGCTGAAGGCACCAGAACTGTACACGGTATTCCGGGTGGGATCTCACCAGAGCAGAGTAGAGGGGCAGAATCACCTCCCTGGCCCTACTGACCACACTTCTTTTGATGCAGCCCAGGATGCAGTTGGCTGTCTGGGCTCCAGCGCACACTGGTGGCTCATGTCGAGCTTCTCATCTACCACCACCCCCAAGTCCTTAGGACTGCTCTCCCTCTCTGTCCATTCTCTCTCCAGCCTGTATTTTTGCTTGGGACTGCCCCAACATCTTTGCAGGATCTGACACTTGGCTTTGCTGAACTTCATGCAGTTTGCACCAGCTTGCCACTCCAGTCTGTCAAGGTCCCTCTGGATGGCATCCAGATGGATGGTGTCAACCACACATATCATCAGCAAATTTACTGAGGATACACTTAATCTCACTGTCCATGTCTCCAACAAAGATGTTAAACAGTACTGGTCTCAATACTGACCCCTGACGGACACCACTAGTCACCTGCCTGTTTGGACATTGAACCATTGACCACAAGTCTCTGGGTGTGGCCATCCAGCCAATCTCTTATCCACCGAGTGGTCAATCTGTCAAATCCATGCCTCGTCAGTTTGGAGACCAGGATGTCATGTGGGACAGTGTCAAAGGCCTTGCACAAATCTCTGCCACCATCCACCATCTCTGTAGCTTTATTATAGAAGTCCTCCAGATTGGTCAGGCATGACTTGCCCCTAGTGAAACTGTGTTGGCTGTCACCAATCACCTCTTTATTTTCCATGTGCCTTAGAAGACTTTCCAGGAGGATCTTCTCCATGACCTTGCTGGGCACAGAGGTGAGACCAATTGGCCCATAGTTCCCTGGGTCTTCCTTTATTCCCTTTTTAAAAATAGGGGCTATGTTCTCTTTTTTCCAATTAGTGGGAACCTCACCAGACTGCCATGATCTCTTAAATATGATGGACAGAGGCTTAACAATTTCATCTGCCAGCTCCCTCAGGACCTGTGGGTGAATCACATCAGGTCCCATAGATTTATGCACCTTCAGGTTCTTTAGATGGTCAGGAACCTGCTCTACACCTGCTGTGGGGGGTAATTCACTCTCCCAGCCCCTGATTTCACCTGCTGTGGCCTTTATATTTATTGTATAGATCTGCACTTGGAAATTTCTTTCCCTCCTCTTCCTAGCTTTAGTGTTTACCTTTTTACATGTCACCTACTCAGGGTTTTTGGGAGTGGGATGACGGGAAATGTGTCTGAACCAATTCAGAAGGTTTCTGAAGAAGACGGCAGCTCAAAAATGTATTTTTCTAAAAGTTTTATGTTTTCATAGCTATTACATTCAATAAGTATGTATTACATGATATTAACCTTATTAAGGTATTTTAATCTAACAGTTCTGCACCATGTTCACATTAATACTCAAATAGAAGGAGAATACAAAATTAAATGGACATGAAAGTTTGAAGTAAATTGACATTTTTGTCACAAATGTTCAGAGAAACAGTACTTACGGTTTAATGGCAAAAATTTGATGTGTCATCCTAGGAAGGCTACATCAATCTAGAACTGAGATGATTTTACTGAGGAAAAGCACAAAGTGCTGTTTGTGTATGCAGGTTGCCAGATCCCCCTATGCAGGTGGTCCCATCACTGTAAACCTGGACTAAATTGCTGCCATCCATTAAACACAGTGGCTGCCTGGATAGCTGCCTAGCACAGACTTACACAGGCTATCTATTCCTGTCAGAAATATGATATGTCACTGACAAAAGCTTAATTACTCCATTAATTAATAGGACAATTTTCAAAATGCCTTGCAATGCAGCTTGACACTCATTACTGCCATTTATGAATAATTTCTCCCAGGGTATAAGACTCTATAAAGTGTAACTTGAAAGGGAATAATATGTGTCTAACACCTACACATCTGTAAAGCCAAAATACATTCTTTCTGCAATTAGACAGTTTTATGAACAAGCTCAGACCCACCTGCTGAATGCTTGGAAAGATATTTCTCAATACCGAGACATTTGTCTCTCAGGAAAACAAGCTTATTCTGTATTAGACTCATTAGGAAGTCCAGGCAGCTTTTCTTTCCCTTTAAAGAGTTTTTGTTCCCCTCTAGTTGGACTCTTGCTACTCTCAGTTCTGCATGAAAGCCAGAGGCATTGAAAGGCTTGGACTACCACTGTACCAGTACATCTATTTGTCTCTGGGTATTTGTATTCTTTTATACGACTCAACAAAGTTGAGGACAAAAGAGCTAGCAAAGGTTATTTCATCACATATTTTCTAAAATATATGACTGAATTTGCAGGGAAGTAAAAATACAAGTAAAAAATGAGACAAAATAATAGAAATACAGGGAGAAAAAGTAGGCACAGCTCCATTGGTTTATATGCTAGTTAATTAGGTTCAGTGAGGAGAAAAAATGAGCTGTCCTTCTGTTCTCACTGCCAGGAAGCTTTGGTACTTTGTGTGTAGTGTCTTCTAGTGCCTGCTCTGGTGGAGTGTGCCTCTTCCTTATTGCATTTATTTTATTTTATTTATTTATTTTTTAATTCTTAGAATTCATTCAACATATGGATAGGATCATAAATATAGTCACTGGACATATGGCCCTATATCTGAAAATCTACTGAAGTCTGAAGTTTGAACAATATGGGTCACTGAGAAACAAGCATTTCAGTTCTCTTCATTCTGCCTGTGTTGCTCAATAAACAACATTTTCTGACAGAAAGGTTTATATAACTTTAATAAGACTGAAGAAAAAATAGATGTAATAATATAAAGCAATATGATGAAGGTTGCTGTCACAGTTTGACTCAGGTCTGACAACAATGCTCTCGATCCCCTCCCCCCCCCACCCAGGTAGGAAAGGAGAGAGAGAAAAAGAGAGAGACTTGGCTGGATTGAAAACTAAACTACACAGCTTTAATTAAAACACTAATGAATGATACAAGAAAATATATACAATTATATACAGATATATTCAGGAATGGGCAAAAACCTCTTGCCTCCCCCCACCCCAGCAACTCCCACAGCACTTCCCTGAACTGGGAAGAGTCCCGAGGAATCCTGGAGCTGCTGCTGGAAGAGAGCAGAGAGTTATGGGAGTCAGGAGATCTCGAGCCTAAGGGCCGACGGTGATGGATGAACAGAGTCCTCCCTGGACCCCAGCCATGGACGGACGAGAAGGGAAGAAGAAGAAGGAAGGAAGTTGTCTTCTGTAATCTCTGACCTTCCTTTGAGCTTACGTAGATATATGGAATGGAATATCTTTGGCCAATTTTGCTGTCTGTCTAACTCAGCCTCCTACGGGGGGTCACAGATCTCCCCATAGTGTCTGAGCCGGCAGAGTGAAGGTGCGACCTTGAAGCCTCAGTAGTTAGAAAAACATTCCTCTGTCTTATCAGCCTAGCAGAACACACTGTTGCTAGTTACAAGAAAGCTTACTGAAGGAAAAAAAAAATCAGTAAAAATTGGCTTCATCCTGGCTCAAACCAGGACAGTTGCCATAAAAATGCATGCAATATATTAACAAAGACCTATATCCAAGTTGCAACAGTACTTAGTAGCTTACTTTTTAAAGCAATTTAAGGAAGTTTTCTAAAAACACTTTGTGTAGATAGTGGTACTGTAAAGTAAACTGCTTAACACAGGCATTAATGCAAAATCCACCATCAAAAATAAGGATTTCAGGAAGAGATCTTTTGGGTTCCTAATCTGGGATTGTATGTTTGTTTTGTTTAGCATCCACAGATTTCACTGTCCAAGTAGGATTCTGTAAAGGAGCTCAGAATTTGCTGAGCCAGGCTTCTTTCAGTGACATCCAGTGATAGGAAAAGGGGCAATGGGTGCAAACTGGAGCGTAGGAGGTTCCATGTAAACATCAGAAAATACTTCTTTACTGTGAGAGTGATAGAGCACTGGAACAGGTTGCCCAGAGAGTCTGTGGAGTCTCCTTCACTGGAAACATTCAAAACTCACCTGGACATGTTCCTGTGTGATGTGCTCTAGGTGACCCTGCTCTGTCAGGGGGGTTGGACTACATGATCTTTCGAGATCCCTTCCAACCTCCAAGATTCTGTGTGATTCCGTGAGTGTTCACCCTCAGAAAATTCATCTCCTTAGAGCATTCTAAGGAGATGAATGTAGGTTGAGAAGGTGAAAAATGTTACCAATCTCTATGCTTGCCCTGTTCCCCTGCACAAGTTACTTGTTAGTCATCTGAAGAGGCTGAGCTGACAGTATGCTGCTACCATGGTTCAGGTTGTGATTCTCAAACAGCAGGGATGGGGGACACAGTAACCTTTTCAGCCATCCCAGTCTAAGCCTTCTTGTCAATCAAAATCCTAAGAATACACTGGAAAAACAGATTTTCTGAAGGTGGGCACTCAGCAGTTTCTAAAATTCCAGTTCTTCGAACAAGTCTCATTTATACGCACATCAGTTAGAGCTCTTATTTTTGGTGCACAGCCTTTAATCGACAAAATATTTATACAGTTATATAGCTTGGGCAGCTAAAACTGTTTGACATTTAAAAGTGCTGATTACCCAGAAAGTCCCATTAATCTGAGGATACGGTTATGGTCTGTGACTCAAACTTATGAATGTGTGTTCAGCCATAAGTATATGAGTAGTCATTCCATGACAGCATTAATGAAATCTGACCCCTCAAAATCAACAAAAAACAAACAAACAAAAAACCCAACCCAAATCTTTGGTTTTCCTTTGACTTTCCAACAAGAATTCGTGTTATCATTTGCTCTGGAATTGATTTACCCAGGGAACTACAGGCCAGTCAGTCTCATCTCTGTGCCCGGCAAGATCGTGGAGCAGATCCTCCTGGAAAGTGTGCTAAGGCTCATAGAAAACAAAGAGGTGATTGGCGACAGCCAACATGGCTTCACTAAGCCCAAGTCACTCCTGATCAATCTGGCAGCTTCGTATGATTCTATGATTACATGATTTTATGATTTGGGCAAGCCCATATTAGCCATTTCTGTTACTCAGTATAGCCTGGTATGTTTTGTGGGAAAGATACACAAGAGAGGTATGTACAATGCTGCTCTGATGTGTCTTCTGCACATTCCCATTGAAAGCATAGAGAGCATTAATGCACCCTTTAAAGAAAAAATAAAAAGAAGAAAACCAAAATGTTGCTGAGCTAATCACTGAGGTTAATGGGTGAGTTCTGTATTCCTTTGCTCACTATTTAGCTCTCCTTCTTTCTTACAGTTTCTCTTCAACACCAAATAGCCACAGAAACAGTGGGAGTTACAGTTTCATTTGTCTTTAGCTATTGCAGGTGATAGGAAGACAATACAAAACCAACGTGTCAGGCATGTATTTTTTTTCTGCACCGAACCTAATCCTACTCCTACAAGATTTTTTTACAACAGTTAAGTTAGTTCTCCTTCTTGGTGCTAGTAAAATGTTACTACCTCAAAATATTGTAAAAGTAGTTAGACAGCCTTTCCCATCTGCAATACAAACATTGCCTCCCCTACCTATAATCAGTGACTGGTGGATTGCTTTTATTTAAAGTGTCCTTATATTTTATTTTTAAGATATAAACCTCCCAATGTATACACTTCAGCACATGGAACATACTTCAGAAAAGTATAAGCACATCTGAAGACTTGCCATCCACCTAAGAGCCAGTGTAAACTAAGAGACTATCTCTCTGCAAGGATGTCTTTATTACATTAGAAGAAGTAAGAAATCCTTGGTGGTCACACTGCCTTAGCACCTTGTGTGGCTGTCCATCTCCAAAGAACACCTCTCTAGGTGTTGTCTTAGGGGCTCAAGATAGCTGGTCAACATTCAAGGACCACTTCTTGCAAGCACAGGATCAGTGCGTCCCGATGGTTAGGAAATCTAGTAAGGGTGCTAGGAGACCTGCATGGTTAAAGAAGGAACTACTGGGCAAACTTAAGTGGAAAAGGAAAATCTACAGATCATGGAAGGAGGGGCTGGTCACTTGGGAGGAATATAGGACTGTTGTCAGAGGATGTAGGGAGGCAATTAGGAAAGCTAAGGCCTCCTTGGAACTTAACCTTGCAAGTCAGGTTAAGGATAATAGAAAGGGCTTTTTCAAATACATAGCTAGCAAAACTAGCACTAGAGGCAATATTGGCCCACTGAGGAATGAGGTGGGAGCCCTGGTGACAGAGGATATAAAGAAGGCAGAGGTGCTGAATGCCTTCTTTGCCTCTGTCTTCACTCCTGCAGGGTCTCCCTATGAGCCCCAGATTCATATAGCCCCAGAAGAAGTCAAGATAGAGGAAGAGTTTGACATGGTAGATGAGGATTGGGTTAGGGATCAGTTGAGTAATCTGGACATCCATAAATCAATGGGTCCAGATGGAATGCACCCAAGGGTGCTGAGGGAGCTGGCGGAGGTCATTGCTAGGCCACTCTCCATCATCTTCAGTAAATCATGGGCAACAGGTGAGGTGCCTGAGGACTGGAGGATAGCAAATGTCACTCCAGTCTACAAGAAGGGCAAGAAGGAGGACCCGGGTAACTATAGACCGGTCAGCCTCACCTCCATCCCTGGAAAGGTGATGGAACAACTTGTTCTTGTCACTATCTCCAGGCACATCAAGGACATGGGGGTCATCAAGAGCAGTCAACATGGTTTTATCAAGGGTAAATCATGTTTGACTAACCTCATAGCCTTCTATGAGGAAATTACTAGGTGGATAGATGATGGTAGAGCGGTAGATGTGGTTTATCTTGATTTCAGTAAAGCATTTGACACCGTCTCCCACAGCATCCTTGTAGAAAAGTTGATCAGGTATGGGTTTGGTGATCAGGAAGTGAGGTGGATTAGGAACTGGTTGAAAGGAAGGAGTCAGAGAGTTGTAGTCAATGGGGC